>NW_028270152.1:19625605-19942016 GCF_037043375.1 Chiloscyllium plagiosum | reverse complement strand
ACACCGGGCTGAGAGACAGCCACACCGGGCTGAGACACTGTCACACCGAGCTGAGAGACTGTCACACCGGGCTGAGACACTGTCACACCGGGCTGAGAGACTGTCACACCGGGCTGAGAGACTCTCACACCGAGCTGAGAGACTGTCACACCGGGCTGAGAGACTCTCACACCGGACTGAGAGACTGCCACACCGGGCTGAGAGACTGCCACACCGGGCTGAGAGACTCTCACACCGGACTGAGAGACTGTCACACCGGGCTGAGAGACTCTCACACCGGACTGAGAGACTGTCACACCGGGCTGAGAGACTGTCACACCGGGCTGAGAGACTCTCACACCGGACTGAGAGACTGTCACACCGGGCTGAGAGACTCTCACACCGGACTGAGAGACTGTCACACCGGGCTGAGAGACTGCCACACCGGGCTGAGAGACTGCCACACCGGGCTGAGAGACTGTCACACCGGGCTGAGAGACTGTCACACCGGGCTGAGAGACTGCCACACCGGGCTGAGAGACTGTCACACCGGGCTGAGACACTGTCACACCGGGCTGAGAGACTGCCACACCGGGCTGAGAGACTGCCACACCGGGCTGAGAGACTGCCACACCGGGCTGAGAGACTGCCACACCGGGCTGAGAGACTGTCACACCGGGCTGAGAGACTGTCACACCGGGCTGAGAGACTGCCACACCGGGCTGAGAGACTGCCACACCGGGCTGAGAGACTGCCACACCGGGCTGAGAGACTGTCACACCAGGCTGAGAGACTGTCACACCGGGCTGAGAGACTGTCACACCGGGCTGAGACACTGTCACACCGGGCTGAGAGACTGTCACACCGGGCTGAGAGACTGTCACACCGGGCTGAGACACTGTCACACCGGGCTGAGAGACTGTCACACCGGGCTGAGAGACTGTCACACCGGCTGAGAGACTGTCACACCGGGCTGAGAGACTGTCACACCAGGCTGAGAGACTGTCACACCGGGCTGAGACACTGTCACACCGGGCTGAGAGACTGTCACACCGGGCTGAGAGACTGTCACACCGGGCTGAGACACTGTCACACCGGGCTGAGAGACTGTCACACCGGGCTGAGAGACTGTCACACCAGGCTGAGAGACTGTCACACCGGGCTGAGAGACTGTCACACCGGGCTGAGAGACTGTCACACCGGCTGAGACACTGTCACACCGGGCTGATAGACTGCCACACCGGGCTGAGAGACTGCCACACCGGGCTGAGAGACTGTCACACCGGCTGAGAGACTGTCACACCGGGCTGAGAGACTGTCACACCGGCTGAGACACTGTCACACCGGGCTGATAGACTGCCACACCGGGCTGAGAGACTGCCACACCGGGCTGAGAGACTGTCACACCGGCTGAGAGACTGTCACACTGGGCTGAGAGACTGTCACACCAGGCTGAGAGACTGTCACACCGGGCTGAGAGACTGTCACACCGAGCTGAGACACTGTCACACCGGGCTGAGAGACTGTCACACCGGGCTGAGCCACTGTCACACCGGGCTGAGAGACTGTCACACCGGGCTGAGAGACTGTCACACCGGGCTGAGACACTGTCACACCGGGCTGAGAGACTGTCACACCGGGCTGAGCCACTGTCACACCGGGCTGAGACACTGTCACACCGGGCTGAGACACTGTCACACGGGGCTGAGAGACTCTCACACCGGGCTGAGAGACTGTCACACCGGGCTGAGAGACTGTCACAACGGGCTGAGAGACTGTCACACTGGGCTGAGACACTGTCACACCGGGCTGAGAGACTGTCACACCGGGCTGAGAGACTGTCACACCGGCTGAGACACTGTCACACCGGGCTGATAGACTGCCACACCGGGCTGAGAGACTGTCACACCGGCTGAGAGACTGTCACACCGGGCTGCCAAGAGACTGTCACACCGGGCTGAGGGACTGCCACACCGGGCTGAGAGACTGTCACACCGGGCTGTGAGACTCTCACACCGGCTGAGACACTGTCACACTGGGCTGAGAGACTGTCACACCGGGCTGAGACTCTGTCACACCGGGCTGAGAGACTGTCACACCGGGCTGAGACACTGTCACACCGGGCTGAGAGACTGTCACACCGGCTGAGAGACTGCTACACCAGCTGAGAGACTGTCATACCGGCTGAGACACTGTCACACCGGGCTGAGAGACTGTCACACTGGGCTGAGAGACTGTCATACCGGCTGAGACACTATCACACCGGGCTGAGAGACTGTCACACCGGCTGAGAGACTGTCATACCGGCTGAGACACTGTCACACCGGGCTGAGAGACTGTCACACTGGGCTGAGAGACTGTCACACCGGGCTGAGAGACTGTCACACCGGCTGAGACACTTTCACACCGGGCTGAGACACTGTCACACCGGGCTGAGAGACTGTCACACCGGGCTGAGAGACTGTCACACTGGGCTGAGACACTGTCACACCGGGCTGAGACACTGTCACACCGGGCTGAGAGACTGTCACACCGGGCTGAGACACTGTCACACCGGGCTGATAGACTGCCACACCGGGCTGAGAGACTGTCACACCGGGCTGAGAGACTGCCACACCGGGCTGAGAGACTGTCACACCGGGCTGAGAGACTGTCACACCGGCTGAGACACTGTCACACCGGGCTGAGAGACTGTCACACTGGGCTGAGAGACTGTCACACCGGCTGAGACACTGTCACACCGGGCTGAGAGACTGTCACACCGGGCTGAGACACTGTCACACCGGGCTGAGAGACTGTCACACTGGGCTGAGAGACTGTCACACCGGCTGAGACACTGTCACACCGGCTGAGAGACTGTCACACCGGGCTGAGAGACTGTCACACCGGGCTGAGACACTGTCACACCGGGCTGAGAGACTGTCACACCGGGCTGAGAGACTGTCACACCGGGCTGAGACACTGTCACACCGGGCTGAGAGACTGTCACACTGGGCTGAGAGACTGTCACACCGGGCTGAGAGACTGTCACACCGGGCTGAGACACTGTCACACCGGGCTGAGACACTGTCACACCGGGCTGAGAGACTGTCACACCGGGCTGAGAGACTGTCACACCGGGCTGAGAGACTGTCACACCGGGCTGAGTCACTGTCACACCAGGCTGAGAGACTGTCACACCCGGCTGAGAGACTGCCACACCGGGCTGAGAGACTGTCACACCGGCTGAGACACTGTCACACCGGGCTGAGAGACTGTCACACCGGGCTGAGAGACTGTCACACCGGCTGAGACACTGTCACACCGGGCTGAGAGACTGTCACACCGGGCTGAGAGACTGTCACACCGGGCTGAGAGACTGTCACACCGGGCTGAGAGACTGCCACACCGGGGTGAGAGACAATCACACCGGGCTGAGAGACTGCCACACCGGCTGAGACACTGTCACACCGGGGTGAGAGACTGTCACACCGGCTGAGAGACTGTCACACCGGGCTGAGAGACTGTCACACCGGGCTGAGAGACTCTCACACCGGGCTGAGACACTGTCACACCGGGCTGAGAGACTGACACACCGGGCTGAGACACTGTCACACCGGGCTGAGAGACTGACACACCGGACTGAGACACTGTCACACCGGACTGAGAGACTGCCACACCGGGCTGAGACACTGTCACACCGGACTGAGAGACTGTCACACCGGGCTGAGAGACTGTCACACCGGGCTGAGAGACTGTCACACCGGGCTGAGACACTGTCACACCGGGCTGAGAGACTGTCACACCGGGCTGAGAGACTGTCACACCGGGCTGAGAGACTGTCACACCGGGCTGAGAGACTGTCACACCGGGCTGAGAGACTGTCACACCGGGCTGAGAGACTCTCACACCGAGCTGAGAGACTGTCACACCGGGCTGAGAGACTCTCACACCGGACTGAGAGACTGTCACACCGGGCTGAGAGACTGTCACACCGGGCTGAGAGACTCTCACACCGGACTGAGAGACTGTCACACCGGGCTGAGAGACTGCCACACCGGGCTGAGAGACTGCCACACCGGGCTGAGAGACTCTCACACCGGACTGAGAGACTGTCACACCGGGCTGAGAGACTGCCACACCGGGCTGAGAGACTGCCACACCGGGCTGAGAGACTGTCACACCGGGCTGAGAGACTGTCACACCGGGCTGAGAGACTGCCACACCGGGCTGAGAGACTGCCACACCGGGCTGAGAGACTGTCACACCAGGCTGAGAGACTGTCACACCGGGCTGAGAGACTGTCACACCGGGCTGAGACACTGTCACACCGGGCTGAGAGACTGTCACACCGGGCTGAGAGACTGTCACACCGGGCTGAGACACTGTCACACCGGGCTGAGAGACTGTCACACCGGGCTGAGAGACTGTCACACCGGCTGAGAGACTGTCACACCGGGCTGAGAGACTGTCACACCAGGCTGAGAGACTGTCACACCGGGCTGAGAGACTGTCACACCGAGCTGAGACACTGTCACACCGGGCTGAGAGACTGTCACACCGGGCTGAGCCACTGTCACACCGGGCTGAGAGACTGTCACACCGGGCTGAGAGACTGTCACACCGGGCTGAGACACTGTCACACCGGGCTGAGAGACTGTCACACCGGGCTGAGAGACTGTCACACCGGGCTGAGACACTGTCACACCGGGCTGAGAGACTGTCACACCGGGCTGAGAGACTGTCACACCAGGCTGAGAGACTGTCACACCGGGCTGAGAGACTGTCACACCGGGCTGAGAGACTGTCACACCGGCTGAGACACTGTCACACCGGGCTGATAGACTGCCACACCGGGCTGAGAGACTGCCACACCGGGCTGAGAGACTGTCACACCGGCTGAGAGACTGTCACACCGGGCTGAGAGACTGTCACACCGGCTGAGACACTGTCACACCGGGCTGATAGACTGCCACACCGGGCTGAGAGACTGCCACACCGGGCTGAGAGACTGTCACACCGGCTGAGAGACTGTCACACTGGGCTGAGAGACTGTCACACCAGGCTGAGAGACTGTCACACCGGGCTGAGAGACTGTCACACCGAGCTGAGACACTGTCACACCGGGCTGAGAGACTGTCACACCGGGCTGAGCCACTGTCACACCGGGCTGAGAGACTGTCACACCGGGCTGAGAGACTGTCACACCGGGCTGAGACACTGTCACACCGGGCTGAGAGACTGTCACACCGGGCTGAGCCACTGTCACACCGGGCTGAGACACTGTCACACCGGGCTGAGACACTGTCACACCGGGCTGAGAGACTCTCACACCGGGCTGAGAGACTGTCACACCGGGCTGAGAGACTGTCACAACGGGCTGAGAGACTGTCACACTGGGCTGAGACACTGTCACACCGGGCTGAGAGACTGTCACACCGGGCTGAGAGACTGTCACACCGGCTGAGACACTGTCACACCGGGCTGATAGACTGCCACACCGGGCTGAGAGACTGTCACACCGGCTGAGAGACTGTCACACCGGGCTGCCAAGAGACTGTCACACCGGGCTGAGGGACTGCCACACCGGGCTGAGAGACTGTCACACCGGGCTGTGAGACTCTCACACCGGCTGAGACACTGTCACACTGGGCTGAGAGACTGTCACACCGGGCTGAGACTCTGTCACACCGGGCTGAGAGACTGTCACACCGGGCTGAGACACTGTCACACCGGGCTGAGAGACTGTCACACCGGCTGAGAGACTGCTACACCAGCTGAGAGACTGTCATACCGGCTGAGACACTGTCACACCGGGCTGAGAGACTGTCACACTGGGCTGAGAGACTGTCATACCGGCTGAGACACTATCACACCGGGCTGAGAGACTGTCACACCGGCTGAGAGACTGTCATACCGGCTGAGACACTGTCACACCGGGCTGAGAGACTGTCACACTGGGCTGAGAGACTGTCACACCGGGCTGAGAGACTGTCACACCGGCTGAGACACTTTCACACCGGGCTGAGACACTGTCACACCGGGCTGAGAGACTGTCACACCGGGCTGAGAGACTGTCACACTGGGCTGAGACACTGTCACACCGGGCTGAGACACTGTCACACCGGGCTGAGAGACTGTCACACCGGGCTGAGACACTGTCACACCGGGCTGATAGACTGCCACACCGGGCTGAGAGACTGTCACACCGGGCTGAGAGACTGCCACACCGGGCTGAGAGACTGTCACACCGGGCTGAGAGACTGTCACACCGGCTGAGACACTGTCACACCGGGCTGAGAGACTGTCACACTGGGCTGAGAGACTGTCACACCGGCTGAGACACTGTCACACCGGGCTGAGAGACTGTCACACCGGGCTGAGACACTGTCACACCGGGCTGAGAGACTGTCACACTGGGCTGAGAGACTGTCACACCGGCTGAGACACTGTCACACCGGCTGAGAGACTGTCACACCGGGCTGAGAGACTGTCACACCGGGCTGAGACACTGTCACACCGGGCTGAGAGACTGTCACACCGGGCTGAGAGACTGTCACACCGGGCTGAGACACTGTCACACCGGGCTGAGAGACTGTCACACTGGGCTGAGAGACTGTCACACCGGGCTGAGACACTGTCACACCGGGCTGAGACACTGTCACACCGGGCTGAGAGACTGTCACACCGGGCTGAGAGACTGTCACACCGGGCTGAGAGACTGTCACACCGGGCTGAGTCACTGTCACACCAGGCTGAGAGACTGTCACACCCGGCTGAGAGACTGCCACACCGGGCTGAGAGACTGTCACACCGGCTGAGACACTGTCACACCGGGCTGAGAGACTGTCACACCGGGCTGAGAGACTGTCACACCGGCTGAGACACTGTCACACCGGGCTGAGAGACTGTCACACCGGGCTGAGAGACTGTCACACCGGGCTGAGAGACTGTCACACCGGGCTGAGAGACTGCCACACCGGGGTGAGAGACAATCACACCGGGCTGAGAGACTGCCACACCGGGCTGAGAGACTGCCACACCGGGGTGAGAGACAATCACACCGGGCTGAGAGACTGCCACACCGGGCTGAGAGACTGTCACACCGGGCTGAGACACTGTCAGACCGGGCTGAGCGACTCTCACACCGGGCTGAGAGACTGCCACACCGGGGTGAGAGACTGTCACACCGGGCCGAGACACTGTCACACCGGGCTGAGACACTGTCACACCGGGCTGAGAGACTGACACACCGGGCTGAGAGACTGTCACACCGGGCTGAGACACTGTCACACCGGGCTGAGACACTGTCACACCGGGCTGAGAGACTGTCACACCGGGCTGAGAGACTGTCACACCGGGCTGAGACACTGTCACACCGGGCTGAGACACTGTCACACCGGGCTGAGACACTGTCACACCGGGCTGAGACACTGTCACACCGGGCTGAGAGACTCTCACACCGGGCTGAGAGACTGTCACACCGGGCTGAGAGACTGTCACACCGGCTGAGAGACTGTCACACCGGGCTGAGAGACTGTCACACCTGCAGAAAGACTGTCACACCGGGCTGAGACACTGCCACACCGGGCAGAGAGACTGTCACACCGGGCTGAGAGACTGTCACACCGGGCTGAGACACTGTCACACCGGCTGAGAGACTGTCACACCGGGCTGAGAGACTGTCACACCGGGCTGAGACACTGTCACACCGGCTGAGAGACTGTCACACCGGGCTGAGAGACTGTCACACCGGGCTGAGAGACTGTCACACCGGCTGAGAGACTGTCACACCGGGCTGAGACACTGTCACACCGGGCTGAGAGACTCTCACACCGGGCTGAGAGACTGTCACACCGGGCTGAGAGACAATCACACCGGGCTGAGACACTGTCACACCGGGCTGAGACACTGTCACACCGGGCTGAGAGACTCTCACACCGGGCTGAGAGACTGTCACACCGGGCTGAGAGACTGTCACACCGGCTGAGAGACTGTCACACCGGGCTGAGAGACTGTCACACCTGCAGAAAGACTGTCACACCGGGCTGAGACACTGCCACACCGGGCTGAGAGACTGTCACACCGGGCTGAGAGACTGTCACACCGGGCTGAGACACTGTCACACCGGCTGAGAGACTGTCACACCGGGCTGAGAGACTGTCACACCGGGCTGAGAGACTGTCACACCAGCTGAGAGACTGTCACACCGGGCTGAGAGACTGTCACACCGGCTGAGAGACTGTCACACCGGGCTGAGAGACTGTCACACCGGGCTGAGACACTGTCACACCGGACTGAGACACTGTCACACCGGGCTGAGAGACTGTAACACCGGGCTGCCAAGAGACTGTCACACCGGGCTGAGAGACTGTCACACCGGGCTGAGAGACTGTCACACCGGGCTGCGAAGAGACTGTCACACCGGGCTGAGAGACTGTCACCCGGGCTGAGACACTGTCACACCGGGCTGAGACACTGTCACACCGGGCTGAGAGACTGTCACACCGGCTGAGAGACTGTCACACCGAGCTGAGAGACTGTCACACCGGGCTGAGAGACTGTCACACCGGGCTGAGAGACCGTCACACCGGGCTGAGAGACTGTCACACCGGCTGAGAGACTGTCACACCGGGCTGAGAGACTGTCACACCGGGTGAGAGACTGTCACACCGGGCTGAGAGACTGTCACACCGGGCTGAGACACTGTCACACCGGGCTGAGAGACTGTCACACCGGGCTGAGACACTGTCACACCGGGCTGAGAGACTGTCACACCGGGCTGAGAGACTGTCACACCAGGCTGAGAGACTGTCACACGGGGCTGAGACACTGTCACACCGGGCTGACAGACTATCACACCGAGCTGAGACACTGTCACACCGGGCTGAGCCACTGTCACACCGGGCTGAGAGACTGTCACACCGGGCTGAGAGACTGTCACACCGGGCTGAGACACTGTCACACCGGGCTGAGAGACTGTCACACCGGGCTGAGCCACTGTCACACCGGGCTGAGACACTGTCACACCGGGCTGAGACACTGTCACACCGGGCTGAGAGACTGTCACAACGGGCTGAGAGACTGTCACACTGGGCTGAGACACTGTCACACCGGGCTGAGAGACTGTCACACCGGGCTGAGAGACTGTCACACCGGCTGAGACACTGTCACACCGGGCTGATAGACTGCCACACCGGGCTGAGAGACTGTCACACCGGCTGAGAGACTGTCACACCGGGCTGCCAAGAGACTGTCACACCGGGCTGAGGGACTGCCACACCGGGCTGAGAGACTGTCACACCGGGCTGTGAGACTCTCACACCGGCTGAGACACTGTCACACTGGGCTGAGAGACTGTCACACCGGGCTGAGACTCTGTCACACCGGGCTGAGAGACTGTCACACCGGCTGAGAGACTGCTACACCAGCTGAGAGACTGTCATACCGGCTGAGACACTGTCACACCGGGCTGAGAGACTGTCACACTGGGCTGAGAGACTGTCATACCGGCTGAGACACTATCACACCGGGCTGAGAGACTGTCACACCGGCTGAGAGACTGTCATACCGGCTGAGACACTGTCACACCGGGCTGAGAGACTGTCACACCGGGCTGAGAGACTGTCACACCGGGCTGAGAGACTGTCACACTGGGCTGAGAGACTGTCACACCGGCTGAGACACTGTCACACCGGCTGAGAGACTGTCACACCGGGCTGAGAGACTGTCACACCGGGCTGAGAGACTGTCACACCGGGCTGAGAGACTGTCACACCGGCTGAGACACTTTCACACCGGGCTGAGACACTGTCACACCGGGCTGAGAGACTGTCACACCGGGCTGAGAGACTGTCACACTGGGCTGAGACACTGTCACACCGGGCTGAGACACTGTCACACCGGGCTGAGAGACTGTCACACCGGGCTGAGACACTGTCACACCGGGCTGATAAACTGCCACACCGGGCTGAGAGACTGTCACACCGGGCTGAGAGACTGCCACACCGGGCTGAGAGACTGTCACACCGTGCTGAGAGACTGTCACACCGGCTGAGACACTGTCACACCGGGCTGAGAGACTGTCACACTGGGCTGAGAGACTGTCACACCGGCTGAGACACTGTCACACCGGGCTGAGAGACTGTCACACCGGGCTGAGACACTGTCACACCGGGCTGAGAGACTGTCACACTGGGCTGAGAGACTGTCACACCGGCTGAGACACTGTCACACCGGCTGAGAGACTGTCACACCGGGCTGAGAGACTGTCACACCGGGCTGAGACACTGTCACACCGGGCTGAGAGACTGTCACACCGGGCTGAGAGACTGTCACACCGGGCTGAGACACTGTCACACCGGGCTGAGAGACTGTCACACTGGGCTGAGAGACTGTCACACCGGGCTGAGAGACTGTCACACCGGGCTGAGACACTGTCACACCGGGCTGAGACACTGTCACACCGGGCTGAGAGACTGTCACACCGGGCTGAGAGACTGTCACACCGGGCTGAGTCACTGTCACACCAGGCTGAGAGACTGTCACACCCGGCTGAGAGACTGCCACACCGGGCTGAGAGACTGTCACACCGGCTGAGACACTGTCACACCGGGCTGAGAGACTGTCACACCGGGCTGAGAGACTGTCACACCGGCTGAGACACTGTCACACCGGGCTGAGAGACTGTCACACCGGGCTGAGAGACTGTCACACCGGGCTGAGAGACTGTCACACCGGGCTGAGAGACTGCCACACCGGGGTGAGAGACAATCACACCGGGCTGAGAGACTGCCACACCGGGCTGAGAGACTGCCACACCGGGGTGAGAGACAATCACACCGGGCTGAGAGACTGCCACACCGGGCTGAGAGACTGCCACACCGGGGTGAGAGACTGTCACACCGGGCTGAGAGACTGTCACACCGGGCTGAGACACTGTCACACCGGGCTGAGACACTGTCACACCGGGCTGAGAGACTGTCACACCGGGCTGAGACACTGTCACACCGGGCTGAGAGACTGTCACACCGGGCTGAGACACTGTCACACCGGGCTGAGAGACTGCCACACCGGGCTGAGACACTGTCACACCGGGCTGAGAGACTGTCACACCGGGCTGAGACACTGTCACACCGGGCTGAGACACTGTCACACCGGGCTGAGAGACTCTCACACCGGGCTGAGAGACTGTCACACCGGGCTGAGAGACTGTCACACCGGCTGAGAGACTGTCACACCGGGCTGAGAGACTGTCACACCTGCAGAAAGACTGTCACACCGGGCTGAGACACTGCCACACCGGGCAGAGAGACTGTCACACCGGGCTGAGAGACTGTCACACCGGGCTGAGACACTGTCACACCGGCTGAGAGACTGTCACACCGGGCTGAGAGACTGTCACACCGGGCTGAGAGACTGTCACACCGGCTGAGAGACTGTCACACCGGGCTGAGACACTGTCACACCGGGCTGAGAGACTCTCACACCGGGCTGAGAGACTGTCACACCGGGCTGAGAGACTGTCACACCGGGCTGAGACACTGCCACACCGGGCTGAGAGACAATCACACCGGGCTGAGACACTGTCACACCGGGCTGAGACACTGTCACACCGGGCTGAGAGACTCTCACACCGGGCTGAGAGACTGTCACACCGGGCTGAGAGACTGTCACACCGGCTGAGAGACTGTCACACCGGGCTGAGAGACTGTCACACCTGCAGAAAGACTGTCACACCGGGCTGAGACACTGCCACACCGGGCTGAGAGACTGTCACACCGGGCTGAGAGACTGTCACACCGGGCTGAGACACTGTCACACCGGCTGAGAGACTGTCACACCGGGCTGAGAGACTGTCACACCGGGCTGAGAGACTGTCACACCAGCTGAGAGACTGTCACACCGGGCTGAGAGACTGTCACACCGGCTGAGAGACTGTCACACCGGGCTGAGAGACTGTCACACCGGGCTGAGACACTGTCACACCGGACTGAGACACTGTCACACCGGGCTGAGAGACTGTAACACCGGGCTGCCAAGAGACTGTCACACCGGGCTGAGAGACTGTCACACCGGGCTGAGAGACTGTCACACCGGGCTGCGAAGAGACTGTCACACCGGGCTGAGAGACTGTCACCCGGGCTGAGACACTGTCACACCGGGCTGAGACACTGTCACACCGGGCTGAGAGACTGTCACACCGGCTGAGAGACTGTCACACCGAGCTGAGAGACTGTCACACCGGGCTGAGAGACTGTCACACCGGGCTGAGAGACCGTCACACCGGGCTGAGAGACTGTCACACCGGCTGAGAGACTGTCACACCGGGCTGAGAGACTGTCACACCGGGTGAGAGACTGTCACACCGGGCTGAGAGACTGTCACACCGGGCTGAGACACTGTCACACCGGGCTGAGAGACTGTCACACCGGGCTGAGACACTGTCACACCGGGCTGAGAGACTGTCACACCGGGCTGAGAGACTGTCACACCAGGCTGAGAGACTGTCACACGGGGCTGAGACACTGTCACACCGGGCTGACAGACTATCACACCGGGCTGAGAGACAGCCACACCGGGCTGAGAGACTGTCACACGGGGCTGAGAGACTGTCACACCGGGCTGAGAGACTGTCACACCGGGCTGAGAGACTGTCACACCGAGCTGAGAGACTGTCACACCGGGCTGAGAGACTGTCATACCGGCTGAGAGACTGTCACACCGGGCTGAGAGACTGTCACACCGGGCTGAGACACTGTCACACCGGGCTGAGAGACTGTCACACCGGGCTGAGAGACTGTCACACCGGGCTGAGAGACTGTCACACCGGGCTGAGAGACTGTCATACCGGCTGAGAGACTGCCACACCGGGCTGAGACACTGTCACACCGGCTGAGACACTGCCACACCGGGCTGAGAGACTGTCACACCGGCTGAGAGAATGTCACACCGGGCTGAGAGACTGTCACACCGGGCTGAGAGACTGTCACACCGGCTGAGAGACTGCCACACCGGGCTGAGACACTGTCACACCGGCTGAGACACTGCCACACCGGGCTGAGAGACTGTCACACCGGGCTGAGAGACTGTCACACCGGGCTGAGAGACTGCCACACCGGCTGAGAGACTGTCACACCGGGCTGAGAGACTGCCACACCGGGCTGAGAGACTGCCACACCGGGCTGAGAGACTGTCACACCGGCTGAGAGAATGTCACACCGGGCTGAGAGACTGTCACACCGGGCTGAGAGACTGTCACACCGGCTGAGAGACTGCCACACCGGGCTGAGACACTGTCACACCGGCTGAGACACTGCCACACCGGGCTGAGAGACTGTCACACCGGGCTGAGAGACTGTCACACCGGGCTGAGAGACTGTCACACCGGGCTGAGAGACTGCCACACCGGCTGAGAGACTGTCACACCGGGCTGAGAGACTGCCACACCGGGCTGAGAGACTGTCACACCGGGCTGAGAGACTGTCACACCGGGCTGAGAGACTGCCACACCGGCTGAGAGACTGTCACACCGGGCTGAGAGACTGTCACACCGGGCTGAGAGACTGCCACACCGGGCTGAGAGACTGTCACACCGGGCTGAGAGACTGTCACACCGTGCTGAGACACTGTCACACCGGGCTGAGAGACTGCCACGCCGGCTGAGAGACTGTCACACCGGGCTGAGAGACTGCCACACCGGGCTGAGAGACTGTCACACTGGCTGAGAGACAGCCACACCGGGCTGAGAGACTGACACACCGGGCTGAGAGACAGCCACACCGGGCTGAGAGACTGACACACCGGGCTGAGAGACTGCCACACCGGCTGAGAGACTGTCACACCGAGCTGAGAGACTGTCACACCGGGCTGAGAGACTGTCACACCGGGCTGAGAGACTGTCACACCGGCTGAGAGACTGTCACACCGGGCTGAGAGACTGTCACACCGGGCTGAGAGACTGTCACACCGGCTGAGAGACTGTCACACCGGGCTGAGAGACTGTCACACCGGGCTGAGAGACTGTCACACCGGGCTGAGACACTGTCACACCGGGCTGAGAGACTGTCACACCGGGCTGAGAGACTGCCACACCGGGCTGAGAGACTGTCACACCGGGCTGAGAGACTGTCACACGGGGCTGAGACACTGTCACACCAGGCTGAGAGACTGTCACACCGGGCTGAGACACTGTCACACCGGGCTGAGAGACAGCCACACCGGGCTGAGAGACTGTCACACGGGGCTGAGAGACTGTCACACCGGGCTGAGAGACTGTCACACCGGGCTGAGAGACTGTCACACCGGGCTGAGAGACTGCCACACCGGGCTGAGAGACTGTCATACCGGGCTGAGACACTGTCACACCGGGCTGACAGACTATCACACCGGGCTGAGAGACAGCCACACCGGGCTGAGAGACTGTCACACGGGGCTGAGAGACTGTCACACCGGGCTGAGAGACTGTCACACCGGGCTGAGAGACTGTCACACCGGGCTGAGAGACTGCCACACCGGGCTGAGAGACTGTCACACCGGGCTGAGAGACTGTCACACCGGGCTGAGAGACTGCCACACCGGGCTGAGAGACTGTCACACGGGGCTGAGAGACTGCCACACCCGGCTGAGACACTGTCACACCGGGCTGACAGACTATCACACCGGGCTGAGAGACAGCCACACCGGGCTGAGAGACTGTCACACGGGGCTGAGAGACTGTCACACCGGGCTGAGAGACTGTCACACCGGGCTGAGAGACTGTCACACCGGGCTGAGAGACTGTCACACCGGGCTGAGAGACTGCCACACCGGGCTGAGAGACTGCCACACCGGGCTGAGAGACTGTCACACCGGGCTGAGAGACTGCCACACCGGGCTGAGAGACTGTCACACGGGGCTGAGAGACTGTCACACCAGGCTGAGACACTGTCACACCGGGCTGACAGACTATCACACCGGGCTGAGAGACAGCCACACCGGGCTGAGAGACTGTCACACGGGGCTGAGAGACTGTCACACCGGGCTGAGAGACTGTCACACCGGGCTGAGAGACTGTCACACCGGGCTGAGAGACTGCCACACCGGGCTGAGAGACTGTCACACGGGGCTGAGAGACTGCCACACCCGGCTGAGACACTGTCACACCGGGCTGACAGACTATCACACCGGGCTGAGAGACAGCCACACCGGGCTGAGAGACTGTCACACGGGGCTGAGAGACTGTCACACCGGGCTGAGAGACTGTCACACCGGGCTGAGAGACTGTCACACCGGGCTGAGAGACTGTCACACCGGGCTGAGAGACTGCCACACCGGGCTGAGAGACTGTCACACGGGGCTGAGAGACTGCCACACCCGGCTGAGAGACTGCCACACCGGGCTGAGAGACTGTCACACCGGGCTGAGAGACTGTCACACCGGGCTGAGAGACTGTCATACCGGCTGAGAGACTGCCACACCGGGCTGAGACACTGTCACACCGGCTGAGACACTGCCACACCGGGCTGAGAGACTGTCACACCGGGCTGAGAGACTGTCACACCGGCTGAGAGACTGCCACACCGGGCTGAGAGACTGTCACACCGGCTGAGAGACTGCCACACCGGGCTGAGACACTGTCACACCGGGCTGAGAGACTGTCACACCGGCTGAGAGACTGCCACACCGGGCTGAGACACTGTTACACCGGCTGAGACACTGCCACACCGGGCTGAGAGACTGTCACACCGGGCTGAGAGACTGTCACACCGGGCTGAGAGACTGCCACACCGGCTGAGAGAATGTCACACCGGGCTGAGAGACTGCCACACCGGGCTGAGAGACTGTCACACCGGGCTGAGAGACTGTCACACCGGGCTGAGAGACTGCCACGCCGGCTGAGAGACTGTCACACTGGGCTGAGAGACTGCCACACCGGGCTGAGAGACTGTCACACTGGCTGAGAGACAGCCACACCGGGCTGAGAGACTGACACACCGGGCTGAGAGACAGCCACACCGGGCTGAGAGACTGACACACCGGGCTGAGAGACTGCCAAACCGGGCTGAGACACTGCCACACCGGGCTGAGTGACTGTCACACCCGGCTGAGAGAATGTCACACCGGGCTGAGAGACTGCCACACCGGGCTGAGAGACTGTCACACCGGGCTGAGAGACTGTCACACCGGGCTGAGAGACTGCCACACCGGGCTGAGAGACTGTCACACCGGGCTGAGAGACTGTCACACCGGGCTGAGAGACTGTCACACCGGGCTGAGAGACTGTCACACCGGGCTGAGAGACTGCCACACCAGGCTGAGAGACTGCCACACCGGCTGAGAGACTGTCACACCGGGCTCAGAGACTGTCACACCGGGCTGAGAGACTGTCACACCGGCTGAGAGACTGCCACACCGGGCTGAGAGACTGCCACACCGGGCTAAGAGACTGCCACACCGGCTGAGAGACTGTCACACCGGGCTGAGAGACTGCCACAACGGCTGAGAGACTGCCACACCGGCTGAGAGACTGTCACACCGGGCTGAGAGACTGTCACACCGCGCTGAGTCACTGTCACACCGGGCTGAGAGACTGTCACACCGGCTGAGACACTGCCACACCGGGCTGAGAGACTGTCACACCGGCTGAGAGACTGCCACACCGGCAAAGAGACTGCCACACCGGGCTGAGAGACTGCCACACCGGCTGAGAGACTGCCACACCGGCTGAGACACTGTCACACCGGGCTGAGAGACTGTCACACCGGCTGAGACACTGCCACACCGGGCTGAGAGACTGTCACACCGGCTGAGAGACTGCCACACCGGCAAAGAGACTGCCACACCGGGCTGTGAGACTGCCACACCGGGCTGAGAGACTGTCACACCGGGCTGAGAGACTGTCACACCGGGCTGAGACACTGCCACACCGGGCTGAGAGACTGCCACACCGGGCTGAGAGACTGTCACACCGGCTGAGAGACTGCCACACCGGCAAAGAGACTGCCACACCGGGCTGAGACACTGTCACACCGGGCTGAGAGACTGTCACACCGGGCTGAGAGACTGCCACACCGGGCTGAGACTGTCACACGGGGCTGAGACACTGTCACACCGGGCTAAGAGACTGTCACACCGGGCTGAGAGACTGTCACACCGGCTGAGAGACTGTCACACCGGCTGAGAGACTGTCACACCAGGCTGAGACACTGTCACACTGGGCTGAGACACTGTCACACCGGGCTGAGAGACTGTCACACCGGGCTGAGAGACTGTCACACCGGGCTGAGAGACTGTCACACTGGGCTGAGACACTGTCACACCGGGCTGAGAGACTGTCACACCGGGCTGAGAGACTGTCACACCGGGCTGAGAGACTGTCACACCGGGCTGAGAGACTGTCACACCGAGCTGAGAGACTGCCACACCGGGCTGAGAGACACTCACACCGGACTGAGACACTGCCACACCGGGCTGAGAGACTGCCACACCGGGCTGAGAGACTGCCACACCGGGCTGAGAGACTGACACACCGGGCTGAGAGACAGCCACACCGGGCTGAGAGACTGTCACACCGGGCTGAGAGACTGTCACACCGGGCTGAGAGACTGTCACACCGGGCTGAGAGACAGCCACACCGGGCTGAGAGACTGACACACCGGGCTGAGAGACAGCCACACCGGGCTGAGAGACAGCCACACCGGGCTGAGAGACTGTCACACCGGGCTGAGAGACTGTCACACCGGGCTGAGAGACTGTCACACCGGGCTGAGACACAGTCACACCGGGCTGAGAGACTGTCACACCGGGCTGAGACACTGTCACACCGGGCTGAGAGACTGCCACACCAGGCTGAGAGACTGTCACACGGGGCTGAGACACTGTCACACCGGGCTGAGAGACTGCCACACCAGGCTGAGAGACTGTCACACGGGGCTGAGACACTGTCACACCGGGCTGAGAGACTGTCACACGGGGCTGAGAGACTGTCACACCGGGCTGAGAGACTGTCACACCGGGCTGAGACACTGTCACACCGGGCTGAGAGACTGTCACACCGGGCTGAGAGACTGACACACAGGGCTGAGAGACTGCCACACCGGGCTGAGAGACAGCCACACCGGGCTGAGAGACTGACACACCGGGCTGAGAGACTGCCACACCGGGCTGAGAGACTGTCACACCGGGCTGAGAGACTGCCACACCGGGCTGAGAGACTGCCACACCGGGCTGAGTGACTGTCACACCCGGCTGAGAGACTGACACACCGGGCTGAGAGACTGACACACAGGGCTGAGAGACTGCCACACCGGGCTGAGAGACAGCCACACCGGGCTGAGAGACTGACACACCGGGCTGAGAGACTGCCACACCGGGCTGAGAGACTGTCACACCGGGCTGAGAGACTGCCACACCGGGCTGAGTGACTGTCACACCCGGCTGAGAGAATGTCACACCGGGCTGAGACACTGTCACACCGGGCTGAGAGACTGCCACACCGGGCTGAGAGACTGTCACACCCGGCTGAGAGACTGTCACACCGGGCTGAGAGACTGCCACACCGGGCTGAGAGACTGCCACACCGGGCTGAGAGACTGTCACACCGGGCTGAGAGACTGTCACACCGGGCTGAGAGACTGCCACACCGGGCTGAGAGACTGTCACACCGGGGTGAGAGACTGTCACACCGGCTGAGAGACTGTCACACCGGGCTGAGACACTGCCACACCGGGCTGAGAGACTGTCACACCGGGGTGAGAGACTGTCACACCGGGCTGAGACACTGTCACACCGGGCTGAGAGACTGCCACACCGGGCTGAGAGACTGTCACACCGAGCTGAGAGACACTCACACCGGACTGAGACACTGCCACACCGGGCTGAGAGACTGTCACACCGGGCTGAGAGACTGTCACACCGAGCTGAGAGACTGCCACACCGGGCTGAGAGACACTCACACCGGACTGAGACACTGCCACACCGGGCTGAGAGACTGCCACACCGGGCTGAGAGACTGACACACCGGGCTGAGAGACAGCCACACCGGGCTGAGAGACTGTCACACCGGGCTGAGAGACTGTCACACCGGGCTGAGAGACTGTCACACCGGGCTGAGAGACAGCCACACCGGGCTGAGAGACTGACACACCGGGCTGAGAGACAGCCACACCGGGCTGAGAGACAGCCACACCGGGCTGAGAGACTGTCACACCGGGCTGAGAGACTGTCACACCGGGCTGAGAGACTGTCACACCGGGCTGAGACACAGTCACACCGGGCTGAGAGACTGTCACACCGGGCTGAGACACTGTCACACCGGGCTGAGAGACTGCCACACCAGGCTGAGAGACTGTCACACGGGGCTGAGACACTGTCACACCGGGCTGAGAGACTGTCACACCGGGCTGAGAGACAGCCACACCGGGCTGAGAGACTGTCACACCGGCTGAGAGACTGTCACACGGGGCTGAGAGACTGTCACACCGGGCTGAGACACTGTCACACCGGGCTGAGAGACTGTCACACCGGGCTGAGAGACTGTCACACCGGGCTGAGAGACAGCCACACCGGGCTGAGAGACTGACACACCGGGCTGAGAGACTGCCACACCGGGCTGAGAGACAGCCACACCGGGCTGAGAGACTGACACACCGGGCTGAGAGACTGCCACACCGGGCTGAGAGACTGTCACACCGGGCTGAGAGACTGCCACACCGGGCTGAGTGACTGTCACACCCGGCTGAGAGAATGTCACACCGGGCTGAGAGACTGTCACACCGGCTGAGAGACTGTCACACTGGGCTGAGAGACTGTCACACCGGGCTGAGACACTGTCACACCGGGCTGAGAGACTGTCACACCGGGCTGAGAGACTGTCACACCGGGCTGAGAGACTGCCACACCGGGCTGAGACACTGTCACACCGGGCTGAGAGACTGTCACACCGGGCTGAGAGACTGCCACACCGGGCTGAGAGACTGCCACACCGGGCTGAGAGACTGCCACACCGGCTGAGAGACTGTCACACCGGTTGAGAGACTGCCACACCGGCTGAGAGACTGCCACACCGGCTGAGAAACTGTCACACCGGCTGAGAAACTGTCACACCGGCTGAGAGACTGGCACACCGGCTGAGAGACTGTCACACCGGCTGAGAGACTGCCACACCGGGCTGAGAGACTGTCACACCGGGCTGAGAGACTGTCACACCGGGCTGAGAGACTGTCACACCAGGCTGAGACACTGTCACACCGGCTGAGAGACTGTCACACCGGGCTGAGAGACTGTCACACCGGGCTGAGACACTGTCACACCGGCTGAGAGACTGTCACACCGGGCTGAGACACTGTCACACCGGCTGAGAGACTGTCACACCGGGCTGCGACACTGCCACACCGGGCTGAGAGACTGTCACACCGGGCTGAGAGACTGTCACACCGGCTGAGATACAGCCACACCGGGCTGAGAGTCTGCCACACCGGGCTGAGAGACTGTCACACCGGGCTGAGAGACTGTCACACCAGGCTGAGAGACTGCCACACCGGCTGAGAGACTGCCACACCGGGGTGAGACACTGCCACACCGGCTGAGAGACTGCCACACCGGGTTGAGAGACTGCCACACCGGGCTGAGAGACTGCCACACCGGCTGAGAGACTGCCACACCGGGCTGAGAGACTGTCACACCGGGCTGAGAGACAGTCACACTGAGCTGAGAGACTGTCACACCGGGCTGAGAGACTGTCACACGGGGCTGAGAGACTGTCACACCGGCTGAGAGACTGCCACACCGGGCTGAAAGACTGTCACACCGGCTGAGAGACTGCCACACCGGGTTGAGAGACTGTCACACCGGCTGAGAGACTGTCACACCGGGCTGAGAGACTGCCACACCGGCTGAGAGACTGTCACACCGGGCTGAGACACTGCCACACCGGGCTGAGAGACTGTCACACCGGCTGAGAGACTGCGACACCGGCAAAGAGACTGCCACACCGGGCTGCTAGACTGTCACACCGGGCTGAGACACTGTCACAACGGCTGAGAGACTGTCACACCGGGCTGAGAGACTGTCACACCGGGCTGAGAGACTGTCACAGCGGGCTGAGAGACTGCCACACCGGGCTGAGAGACTGTCACACCGGGCTGAGAGACTGTCACACCGGGCTGAGAGACTGCCACACCGGGCTGAGAGACTGCCACACCCGGCTGAGAGACTGCCACACCTGGCTGAGAGACTGTCACACCGGGCTGAGAGACTGTCACACCGGGCTGAGAGACTGTCACACCGGGCTGAGAGACTGCCACACCGGGCTGAGAGACAGCCACACCGGCTGAGAGACTGCCACACCGGGCTGAGAGACTGCCACACCGGGCTGAGAGACTGACACACCGGGCTGAGAGACTGCCACACCGGGCTGAGAGACAGCCACACCGGCTGAGAGACTGCCAAACCGGGATGAGACACTGCCACACCGGGCTGAGTGACTGTCACACCGGGCTGAGAGACTGTCACACCGGGCTGAGAGACATTCACACCGGGCTGAGAGACTGTCACACCGGGCTGAGAGACTGACACACCGGGCTGAGAGACTGCCACACCGGCTGAGAGACTGCCAAACCGGGATGAGACACTGCCACACCGGGCTGAGTGACTGTCACACCGGGCTGAGAGACTGTCACACCGGGCTGAGAGACATTCACACCGGGCTGAGAGACATTCACACCGGGCTGAGAGACATTCACACCGGGCTGAGAGACTGCCACACCGGGCTGAGAGACTGCCACACCGGGCTGAGAGACTGTCACACCGGGCTGAGAGACTGTCACACCGGGCTGAGAGACATTCACACCGGGCTGAGAGACTGCCACACCGGCTGAGAGACTGCCACACCGGGCTGAGAGACTGTCACACCGGGGTGAGAGACTGTCACACGGGGCTGAGACACTGCCACACCGGGCTGAGAGACTGTCACACCGGGCTGAGAGACTGTCACACCGAGCTGAGAGACTGCCACACCGGACTGAGAGACTGTCACACCGGGCTGAGAGACTGTCACACCGGGCTGAGAGACTGTCACACCGGGGTGAGAGACTGTCACACCGGGCTGAGACACTGTCACACCGAGCTGAGAGACTGCCACACCGGCTGAGAGACTGTCACACCGGGCTGAGACACTGTCACACCGGGCTGAGAGACTGTCACACCGGGCTGAGACACTGTCACACCGAGCTGAGAGACTGCCACACCGGCTGAGAGACTGTCACACCGGGCTGAGACACTGTCACACCGGCTGAGAGACTGTCACACCGGGCTGAGACACTGTCACACCGGGCTGAGAGACTGCCACACCGGGCTGAGAGACTGCCACACCGGGCTGAGAGACTGTCACACCGGGGTGAGAGACTGTCACACCGGCTGAGAGACTGTCACACCGGGCTGAGACACTGCCACACCGGCTGAGAGACTGTCACACTGGTTGAGAGACTGCCACACCGGCTGAGAGACTGCCACACCGGCTGAGAAACTGTCACACCGGCTGAGAAACTGTCACACCGGCTGAGAGACTGGCACACCGGCTGAGAGACTGTCACACCGGGCGGACAGACAGCCACACCGGGCTGAGAGACTGCCACACCGGCTGAGAGACTGTCACACCGGTTGAGAGACTGCCACACCGGCTGAGAGACTGCCACACCGGGCTGAGAGACTGTCACACCGGGCTGCGACACTGCCACACCGGGCTGAGAGACTGTCACACCGGGCTGAGAGACTGTCACACCGGGCTGAGACACTGTCACACCGGCTGAGAGACTGTCACACCGGGCTGAGAGACTGTCACACCGGGCTGAGAGACTGTCACACCGGGCTGAGACACTGTCACACCGGCTGAGAGACTGCCACACCGGGCTGAGAGACTGTCACACCGGGCTGAGAGACTGTCACACCGGGCTGAGAGACTGTCACACCGGGCTGAGAGACTGTCACACTGGCTGAGAGACAGCCACACCGGGCTGAGAGACTGACACACCGGGCTGAGAGACTGCCACACCGGGCTGAGAGACTGACACACCGGGCTGAGAGACTGCCACACCGGCTGAGAGACTGCCAAACCGGGATGAGACACTGCCACACCGGGCTGAGTGACTGCCACACCGGCTGAGAGACTGCCACACCGGGCTGAGAGACTGTCACACCGGGCTGAGAGACAGTCACACCGGGCTGAGAGACTGTCACACTGGGCTGAGAGACTGTCACACCTGCTGAGAGACTGCCACACCGGGCTGAGAGACTGTCACACCGGCTGAGAGACTGCCACACCGGGTTGAGAGACTGTCACACCGGCTGAGAGACTGTCACACCGGGCTGAGAGACTGCCACACCGGCTGAGAGACTGTCACACCGGGCTGAGAGACTGCCACACCGGGCTGAGAGACTGTCACACCGGGCTGAGAGACTGCCACACCGGCTGAGAGACTGCCATACCGGCTGAGAGACTGTCACACCGGGCTGAGAGACTGCCACACCGGCTGAGAGACTGTCACACCGGGCTGAGAGACTGTCACACCGGCTGAGACACTGCCACACCGGGCTGAGAGACTGTCACACCGGCTGAGAGACTGTCACACCGGCTGACAGACTGTCACACCGGGCTGAGAGACTGTCACACCGGGCTGAGACACTGTCACAACGGCTGAGAGACTGTCACACCGGGCTGAGAGACTGTCACACCGGGCTGAGAGACTGTCACAGCGGGCTGAGAGACTGCCACACCGGGCTGAGAGACTGTCACACCGGGCTGAGAGACTGCCACACCGGGCTGAGAGACTGTCACACCGGGCTGAGAGACTGTCACACCGGGCTGAGAGACTGCCACACCGGGCTGAGAGACTGTCACACCGGCTGAGAGACTGCTACACCGGGCTGAGAGACTGTCACACCGGGCTGAGAGACTGTCACACTGGGCTGAGAGACTGTCACACCGGGCTGAGAGACTGTCACACTGGGCTGAGAGACAGCCACACCGGGCTGAGAGACTGTCACACCGGGCTGAGACACTGTCACACCCGGCTGAGACACTGTCACACTGGGCTGAGAGACTGTCACACCGGGCTGAGAGACTGTCACACCGAGCTGAGAGACTGTCACACTGGGCTGAGAGACTGTCACACCGGGCTGAGAGACTGCCACACCGGGCTGAGAGACTGTCACACCGGGCTGAGACACTGTCACACCCGGCTGAGACACTGTCACACCGGGCTGAGAGACTGTCACACCGGGCTGAGAGACTGTCACACCGGGCTGAGAGACTGTCACACCGGGCTGAGACACTGCCACACCGGGCTGAGAGACTGCCACACCGGGCTGAGAGACTGCCACACCGGGCTGAGAGACTGTCACACCAAGCAGAGAGACTGTCACACCGGGCTGAGAGACTGCCACACCGGGCTGAGAGACTGCCACACCGGGCTGAGAGACTGTCACACCGGGCTGAGAGACTGCCACACCGGGCTGAGAGACTGTCACACCGGGCTGAGAGACTGTCACACCGGGCTGAGAGACTGTCACACCGGGCTGAGAGACTGTCACACCGGGCTGAGAGACTGTCACACCAGGCAGAGAGACTGTCACACCGGGCTGAGAGACTGTCACACCAGGCTGAGAGACTGTCACACCGGGCTGAGAGACTGCCACACCGGGCTGAGAGACTGTCACACCGGGCTGAGAGACTGTCACACCGGGCTGAGAGACTGTCACACCGGGCTGAGACACTGTCACACCGGGCTGAGAGACTGCCACACCGGGCTGAGAGACTGTCACACTGGGCTGAGAGACTGTCACACCGGGCTGAGACACTGTCACACCGGGCTGAGAGACTGCCACACCGGGCTGAGAGACTGTCACACCGGGCTGAGAGACTGCCACACCGGGCTGAGAGACTGCCACACCGGGCTGAGACACTGCCACACCGGGCTGAGAGACTGTCACACCGGGCTGAGAGACTGCCACACCGGGCTGAGAGACTGTCACACCGGGCTGAGAGACTGTCACACCGGGCTGAGAGACTGCCACACCGGGCTGAGAGACTGCCACACCGGGCTGAGACACTGCCACACCGGGCTGAGAGACTGTCACACCGGGCTGAGAGACTGCCACACCGGGCTGAGAGACTGCCACACCGGGCTGAGACACTGTCACACCGGGCTGAGACACTGTCACACCGGGCTGAGAGACTGCCACACCGGGCTGAGAGACTGTCACACCGGCTGAGAGACTGCCACACCGGCTGAGAGACTGTCACACCGGCTGAGAGACTGTCACACCGGCTGAGAGACTGCCACACCGGCAAAGAGACTGCCACACCGGGCTGAGAGACTGCCACACCGGGCTGAGACACTGTCACACCGGCAGAGAGACTGTCACACCGGGCTGAGAGACTGTCACACCGGGCTGAGAGACTGCCACACCGGCTGAGAGACTGTCACACCAGCTGAGACACTGTCACACCGGCAGAGAGACTGTCACACCGGG
The DNA here is from genome assembly GCF_037043375.1 of Chiloscyllium plagiosum. Classification (NCBI taxonomy): domain Eukaryota; kingdom Metazoa; phylum Chordata; class Chondrichthyes; order Orectolobiformes; family Hemiscylliidae; genus Chiloscyllium; species Chiloscyllium plagiosum. The sequence continues at coordinate 19,916,549 of NW_028270152.1, read as the reverse complement.
CTGAGAGACTGCCACACCGGCTGAGAGACTGTCACACCGGCTGAGAGACTGCCACACCGGCAAAGAGACTGCCACACCGGGCTGAGAGACTGCCTCACCGGGCTGAGAGACTGCCACACCGGGCTGAGAGACTGTCACACCAGGCTGAGAGACTGCCTCACCGGCTGAGAGACTGCCACACCGGCTGAGAGACTGTCACACCGGCTGAGAGACTGTCACACCGGCTGAGAGACTGTCACACCGGTCTGAGAGACTGTCACACCGGGCTGAGAGACTGTCACACCGGGCTGAGAGACTGCCACACCGGCTGAGAGACTGCCACACCGGCAAAGAGACTGCCACACCGGGCTGAGAGACTGCCTCACCGGGCTGAGAGACTGCCACACCGGGCTGAGACTGTCACACCGGGCTGAGAGACTGCCTCACCGGCTGAGAGACTGCCACACCGGCTGAGAGACTGTCACACCGGGATGAGTGACTGCCACACCGCCTGAGAGACTGCCACACCGGCTGAGAGACTGCCACACCGGGCTGACAGACTGTCACACCGGGCTGAGAGACTGTCACACCGGCTGAGAGACTGTCACACCGGGTTGAGAGACTGTCACACCGGGCTGAGAGACTGTCACACCGGATTGAGAGACTGCCACACCGGGCTGAGAGACTGCCACACCGGGCTGAGAGACTGTCACACCGGGCTGAGAGACTGTCACACCGGCTGAGAGACTGTCACACCGGGTTGAGAGACTGTCACACCGGGCTGAGAGACTGTCACACCGGGCTGAGAGACTGCCACACCGGATTGAGAGACTGCCACACCGGGCTGAGACACTGTCACACCGGGCTGAGACACTGTCACACCGGGCTGAGAGACTGTCACACCGGGCTGAGACACTGTCACACCGGCTGAGAGACTGCCACACCGGGCTGAGACACTGTCACACCGGGCTGAGAGAATGTCACACCGGTCTGAGAGACTGTCACACCGGTCTGAGGGACTGTCACACCGGGCTGAGAGACTGTCACACCGGTCTGAGAGACTGTCACACCGGGCTGAGAGACTGTCACACCGGGCTGAGAGAATGTCACACCGGATTGAGAGACTGCCACACCGGGCTGAGACACTGTCACACCGGGCTGAGAGACTGTCACACCGGGCTGAGAGACTGTCACACCGGGCTGAGAGACTGTCACCCCCGGCTGAGAGACTGTCACACCGCCTGAGAGACTGGCACACCGGGCTGAGAGACTGTCACACCGGCTGAGAGACTGTCACACCGGGATGAGAGACGGCCACACCGGACTGAGACACTGTCACACCGGGCTGAGAGACTGTCACACCGGCTGAGAGACTGTCACACCGGGCTGAGAGACTGTCACACCGGGCTGATAGACTGTCACACCGGGATGAGAGACTGCCACACCGGGCTGAGAGACTGTCACACCGGCTGAGAGACTGTCACACCGTGATGAGAGACTGCCACACCGGGCTGAGACACTGTCACACCGGGCTGAGAGACTGTCACACCGGGCTGAGAGACTGTCACACCGGGCTGATAGACTGTCACACCGGGATGAGAGACTGCCACACCGGGCTGAGAGACTGTCACACCGGGCTGAGAGACTGTCACACCGGGCTGAGAGACTGTCACACCGGGCTGAGAGACTGCCACACCGGGCTGAGAGACTGTCACACCGGCTGAGAGACTGTCACACCGGCTGAGAGACTGTCACACCGTGATGAGAGACTGCCACACCGGGCTGAGAGACTGTCACACCGGGCTGAGAGACTGTCACACCGGGCTGAGAGACTGTCACACCGGGCTGAGAGACTGCCACACCGGGCTGAGAGACTGTCACACCGGGCTGAGAGACTGTCACACCGGGCTGAGAGACTGTCACACCGGGCTGAGAGACTGCCACACCGGGCTGAGACACTGTCACACCGGGCTGAGAGACTGCCACACCGGGCTGAGAGATTGTCACACCGGGCTGAGAGACTGTCACACTGGGCTGAGAGACTGCCACACCGGGCTGAGAGACTGTCACACCGCCTGAGAGACTGGCACACCGGGCTGAGAGAATGTCACACCGCCTGAGAGACTGGCACACCGGGCTGAGAGAATGTCACACCGGGCTGAGACACTGTCACACCGGGCTGAGAGACTGTCACACCGGCTGAGAGACTGTCACACCGGGATGAGAGACTGTCACACCGGACTGATAGACTGTCACACCGGGATGAGAGACTGCCACACCGGGCTGAGAGATTGTCACACCGGCTGAGAGACTGACACACCGTGATGAGAGACTGTCACACTGGGCTGAGAGACTGTCACACCGGGCTGAGAGACTGCCACACCGGGCTGAGAGACTGCCACACCGGGCTGAGAGACTGTCACACCGGGCTGAGAGACTGTCACACCGGGCTGAGAGACTGCCACACCGGGCTGAGACACTGCCACACCGGGCTGAGACACTGTCACACCGGGCTGAGAGACTGTCACACCGGGCTGAGAGACTGTCACACCGGGCTGAGAGACTGCCACACCGGGCTGAGAGACTGTCACACCGGGCTGAGAGACTGTCACACCGGCTGACAGACTGTCACACCGGGCTGAGAGACTGTCACACCGGGCTGAGAGAGTGCCACACCGGGCTGAGAGACTGCCACACCGGCTGTGAGACTGCCACACCGGGCTGAGAGACTGCCACACCGGCTGAGAGACTGCCACACCGGGCTGAGAGACTGCCACACCGGCTGAGAGACTGCCACACCGGGCTGAGAGACTGCCACACCGGGCTGAGAGACTGTCACACCGGCTGAGAGACTGCCACACCGGGCTGAGAGACTGCCACACCGGGTTGAGAGACTGTCACACCGGCTGAGAGGCTGCCACACCGGGCTGAGAGACTGTCACACCGGGCTGAGAGACTGTCACACCGGGCTGAGAGACTGTCACACCGGGCTGAGAGACTGCCACACCGGCAGAGAGACTGTCTCACCGGGCTGAGAGACTGTCACACCGGGCTGAGAGACTGTCACACCGGGCTGAGAGACTGCCACACCGGGCTGAGAGACTGCCACACCGGCAGAGAGACTGTCACACCGGGCTGAGAGACTGTCACACCGGGCTGAGAGACTGTCACACCGGGCTGAGAGACTGTCACACCGGGCTGAGAGACTGTCACACCGGCTGAGAGACTGTCACACCGGCTGAGAGACTGCCACACCGGGCTGAGAGACTGTCACACCGGGCTGAGAGACTGTCACACCGGCTGAGAGACTGCCACACCGGGCTGAGAGACTGCCACACCGGGCTGAGAGACTGTCACACCGGCTGAGAGACTGCCACACCGGGCTGAGAGACTGCCACACCGGGTTGAGAGACTGTCACACCGGCTGAGAGGCTGCCACACCGGTCTGAGAGACTGTCACACCGGGCTGAGAGACTGTCACACCGGGCTGAGAGACTGTCACACCGGGCTGAGAGACTGCCACACCGGCAGAGAGACTGTCTCACCGGGCTGAGAGACTGTCACACCGGGCTGAGAGACTGTCACACCGGGCTGAGAGACTGCCACACCGGGCTGAGAGACTGCCACACCGGCAGAGAGACTGTCACACCGGGCTGAGAGACTGTCACACCGGGCTGAGAGACTGTCACACCGGGCTGAGAGACTGTCACACCGGGCTGAGAGACTGTCACACCGGCTGAGAGACTGTCACACCGGCTGAGAGACTGCCACACCGGGCTGAGAGACTGTCACACCGGGCTGAGAGACTGTCACACCCAGCTGAGAGACTGTCACACCCAGCTGAGAGACTGCCACACCGGGCTGAGGCACTGTCACAACGGGTGAGAGACTGTCACACCGGCTGAGAGACTGCCACACCGGGCTGAGAGACTGTCACACCGGGCTGAGAGACTGCCACACCGGCTGAGAGACTGTCACACCGGGATGAGAGACTGTCACACCGGCTGAGAGACTGTCACACCGGGCTGAGAGACTGTCACACCGGACTGAGAGACTGTCACACCGGGCTGAGAGACTCCCACACCCGGCTGAGAGACTGTCACACCGGGCTGAGAGACTGCCACACTGGGCAGAGAGACTGCCACACCGGGCTGGGAGACTGTCACACCGGGCTGAGAGACTGTCACACCGGGCTGAGAGACTGTCACACCGGGCTGAGAGACTGCCACACTGGGCAGAGAGACTGTCACACCGGGCTGAGAGACTGTCACACCGGGCTGGGAGACTGTCACACCGGGCTGAGAGACTGTCACACCGGGCTGAGAGACTGTCACACCGGGCTGAGAGACTGCCACACCGGGCTGAGAGACTGTCACACCGGGCTGAGAGACTGTCACACCGGGCTGGGAGACTGTCACACCGGGCTGAGAGACTGTCACACCGGGCTGAGAGACTGCCACACCGGGCTGAGAGACTGCCACACCGGGCTGAGACACTGTCACACCGGGCTGAGAGACTGTCACACCGGGCTGAGAGACTGTCACACCGGGCCGAGAGTCTGTCACACCGGGCTGAGAGACTGCCACACCGGGCGAGAGACGGCCACACCGGGCTGGGAGACTGTCACACCGGGCTGAGAGACTGTCACACCGGGCTGAGAAACAGTCACACCGGGCTGAGAGACTGTCACACCGGGCTGAGAGACTGTCACACCGGGCTGAGAGACTGCCACACCGGGCTGAGAGACTGCCACACCGGCTGAGAGACGGCCATACCGGGCTGAGACACTGCCACACCGGGCTGAGAGACTGTCACACCGGGCTGAGAGACTGTCACACCGGGCTGAGACACTGTCACACCGGGCTGAGACACTGTCACACCGGGCTGAGAGACTGCCACACCGGGCTGAGAGACTGTCACACCGGGCTGAGACACTGTCACACCGGGCTGAGAGACTGTCACACCGGGCTGAGAGACTGTCACACCGGGCTGAGAGACTGTCACACCGGCTGAGAGACTGTCACACCGGGCTGAGAGACTGCCACACCTGACTGAGAGACTGTCACACCGGGCTGAGAGACTGTCACACCGGGCTGAGAGACTGCCACACCGGCTGAGAGACTGTCACACCGGGCTGAGAGACTGCCACACTGGGCTGAGAGACTGCCACACCGGGCTGAGAGACTGTCACACCGGGCTGAGAGACTGTCACACCGGGCTGAGAGACTGTCACACCGGGATGAGAGACTGCCACACCGGGCTGAGAGACTGTCACACCGGTTGAGAGACTGTCACACCGGGCTGAGAGACTGCCACACCGGGCTGAGAGACTGCCACACCGGGCTGAGAGACTGTCACACCGGGCTGAGAGACTGCCACACCGGGCTCAGAGACTGTCACACCGGGCTGAGAGACTGTCACACCGGGCTGAGAGACTGTCACACCGGGCTGAGAGACTGCCACACTGGGCAGAGAGACTGTCACACCGGGTTGAGAGACTGTCACACCGGGCTGGGAGACTGTCACACCGGGCTGAGAGACTGTCACACCGGGCTGAGAGACTGCCACACCGGGCTGAGAGACTGCCACACCGGGCTGAGAGACTGTCACACCGGGCTGAGAGACTGCCACACCGGGCTGAGACACTGTCACACCGGGCTGAGAGACTGTCACACCGGGCTGAGAGACTGTCACACCGGGCTGAGAGACTGTCACACCGGGCTGAGAGACTGCCACACCGGGCTGAGAGACTGCCACACAGGCTGAGAGACGGCCACACCGGGCTGGGAGACTGTCACACCGGGCTGAGAGACTGTCACACCGGGCTGAGAAACAGTCACACCGGGCTGAGAGACTGTCACACCGGGCTGAGAGACTGTCACACCGGGCTGAGAGACTGCCACACCGGGCTGAGAGACTGCCACACCGGCTGAGAGACGGCCAAAACCGGGCTGAGAGACTGTCACACCGGCTGAGAGACTGCCACACCGGGCTGAGAGACTGTCACACCGGGCTGAGAGACTGTCACACCGGGCTGAGACACTGTCACACCGGGCTGAGAGACTGCCACACCGGGCTGAGAGACTGTCACACCGGGCTGAGACACTGTCACACCGGGCTGAGAGACTGTCACACCGGGCTGAGAGACTGTCACACCGGGCTGAGAGACTGTCACACCGGCTGAGAGACTGTCACACCGTGATGAGAGACTGTCACACCGGGCTGAGAGACTGTCACACCGGGCTGAGAGACTGCCACACCGGCTGAGAGACTGTCACACCGGGCTGAGAGACTGCCACACTGGGCTGAGAGACTGCCACACCGGGCTGAGACACTGTCACACCGGGCTGAGACACTGTCACACCGGGCTGAGAGACTGTCACACCGGGCTGAGAGACTGTCACACCGGGCTGAGAGACTGCCACACCGGGCTGAGACACTGTCACACTGGGCTGAGAGACTGTCACACCGGGCTGAGACACTGCCACACCAGGCTGAGAGACTGCCACACCGGGCTGAGACACTGTCACACCGGGCTGAGACACTGCCACACCAGGCTGAGAGACTGTCACACCGGGCTGAGACACTGTCACAGCGGGCTGAGAGACTGTCACACCGGGCTGAGACACTGTCACACCGGGCTGAGACACTGTCACACCGGGCTGAGAGACTGTCACACCGGGCTGAGACACTGTCACAGCGGGCTGAGAGACTGTCACACCGGGCTGAGAGACTGTCACACCGGGCTGAGAGACTGTCACACCGGGCTGAGAGACTGTCACACTGGGCTGAGAGACTGCCACACCGGGCTGAGAGACTGTCACACCGGGCTGAGAGACTGTCACACCGGGCTGAGAGACTGTCACACCGGGCTGAGAGACTGACACACCAGGCTGAGAGACTGTCACTCCGGGCTGAGAGACTGCCACACCGGCTGAGAGACTGCCACACCGGGCTGAGAGACTGCCACACCGGGCTGAGAGACTGTCACAACGGGCTGAGAGACTGTCCCACCGGGCAGAGAGACTGTCACTCCGGGCTGAGAGACTGCCACACCGGGCTGAGAGACTGTCACACCGGGCTGAGAGACTGCCACACCGGCTGAGAGACTGTCACACCGGGCTGAGAGACTGCCACACCGGGCTGAGACACTGCCACACCGGCTGAGAAACTGCCACACCGGCTGAGAGACTGCCACACCGTGATGAGAGACTGCCACACCGGCTGAGAGACTGTCACACCGGGCTGAGAGACTGTCACACCGGGCTGAGAGACTGCCACACCGGGCCGAGACACTGCCACACCGGGCTGAGAGACTGTCACACCGGGCTGAGACACTGTCACACCGGGCTGAGAGACTGTCACACCGGGCCGAGACACTGTCACACCGGGCTGAGAGACTGTCACACGGGGCTGAGAGACTGTCACACCGGGCTGAGAGACTATCACACCGGGCCGAGACACTGTCACACCGGGCTGAGAGACTGCCACACGGGGCTGAGAGACTGTCACACCGGGCTGAGAGACTATCACACCGGGCCGAGACACTGTCACACCGGGCTGAGAGACTGCCACACCGGGCTGAGAGACTGCTACGCCGGGCTGACAGACTGCCTCGCCAGGCCGATAGACTGCTATAACGGGTTGAGAGACTGCCACGTCCGGCTGAGAGTCTGACATGCCAAGCCGAGTACCTGCCATGCCAGTCTGACAGCCTGCCACGCCAGGCCGATAGACTGCTACACCGGTCTGAGAGACTGCCACACCGGGCTGTGGGACCTCTTTAATTTTGTTCTGCCTGTGCCAATTAGCACATGGTTCATGTAGTAATCCAGAGATTAATACTTTTTGTTCTGCTTTTTAAAGAGCACCTCATCCCCTCTACACAGGAGCCCCACACTGTCTCCAAAATCCCTGAACTATGTACTCATTCAGGATGGGTTTCACTGCTGGCGTGACCTTTCCTTCCTGACCATGTGGAGCTTACTTTGGAAGTCTGGCTGCTGGCAGGTGGGACTAGATTGGGTTGGGATATCTGGTCGGCATGGACGGATTGGACCGAAGGGTCTGTTTCCATGTTGTACATCTCTATGACTCTATGACTGTGCTGAGAGAAAGGGCAAACAAGACATAGGATTATATTCTCAGACTACGTACAATACCTTAATAAGTTAAGTTCTAAAATATACATATTTTACAATTGAACGGAGTAAACTTTGAAGACCATCTGGTATTAAGCCTTTGCATTTGGCAGCACAATTTACTTTCAATACTACAGCACCTGAGCAAACAAATTAAGATCAAGAGTAGGCTCCTTGGTCCTTTGAACCTGGAGATCAAGTTGACCAGATTATGACCTCACCAACATATTTGCATCTATCATTCATACCCTTGCAGTATCTAAAAAAAAGCCAAACTAGGTTCAGTATTTTCTCTTTCTTGACTTTTAGAACACTGATAAATGACTTTGTATAATTTTCTATCTGTGCTATTTTGATATATTTTAAACAGGATGACAATTGTGCCACAACAACGTTTGAGCTTAAAAGAAATACTGTATAAAGGAATCTAACCCTACAAAAATCTTGGAACAAATGCTTCTCATTTTTTACAGGTTAGGAACCATTTTTAATAAAAGCAACATTCTGCTGATGCTGGAAATCTGACATAAAATCAGAAATGCTGGAGGAACTCAACCAGTGGATAAAGAAATAGAGTTAACATTTTGCATTTTGTACAATATTTTCAGAATGGAAAGAAGCTGGAAAATGGTGCTTTTTATGCTATTGACAGGAGTGAGGAGGAGTGAATGAAATAGATGATGAAGGTGTCCAGAACAAAAGACAATGAGAGGATTAATGGTAGTAAAAGAGATTGAGATGTAAAACAGGGTGTAAGTCCTTTTGGGTGTGAAAAGGAGAAAATGGATGTGCTTTGATGACAGCAAAGGAGAAAGTGAGGTCTGCAGATGCTGGAGATCAAAGTTGAAACTTTATTGCTGGAACAGCACAGCAGGTCAGGCAGCATCCAGGGAACAGGAGATTCGACGTTTCGGGCACAGGCCTAAATTCCTGAGGAAGGGCCTGTGCCCGAAACGTCGAATCTCCTGTTCCCTGGATGCTGCCTGACCTGCTGTGCTGTTCCAGCAATAAAGTTTCAACTTTGATGACAGCAAAGCCAACTAAACACAAATAAGACATACCTGGGATGGAAGAGGGGTGTGGGGGTAGGCAACGTCATGATCTAAAGGTATTAGACCCAATCCTAGAGACTGTCAAGTACCTAAATGGAAAATGAGGTTATTCCTCCAGTCTATGTTATTGAGCTTCATTGGAATACTGTAGTAGGTCCAATGCAGAGAATGGCAGTGAGATAATTAATCAAAATGGCAAGCAACTGGAAGGTTGGGGTCATGCTTACAGACAGAGTGGAGATGTTCCACATAATGAAAAGGAGACCACATTGTGAGCAGTAAGTATGTGGACCAGACTGAAAGAAGTACAAGTAAAAGCCTGCCTCACCTGGAAGGTGTATGCTGAGGCCTTGGACAGTGAGGTGGAAGGAGGTGAAAGGCCTTTTGCTTCAGGTGGTGGAGTAGGTTGTGGAGAAAAATCCTCTGCAGCAACTCCCCTTGAATAGTAAAGATGACTTTCTGTAAATTTTTAATACATAGATTTTGCGGAAAAGCGGGCATGTCAGGCAAGTCTCAAATCCTCTCTGAATTCAGAAGTGCAATTCTGTATAATGTGGGCCTTGTTACCACTCTCCAAACATTTTCCAGTATGATTTAATCTGACCTCCCTACTCGGTGTGACATTGTTGCCGCTGTACCCAGTGCCTTTTTCAGAGCAAAGTGCCTTTTGTTTAAAAGTTCAGGATATATGTAAATGGCTCCAGGTAAACATTTTAGCACTATTATTCAAATCATAGTCTTTCATAAATATTAAGCAGTTTAATTTTTTCTAAAAGAGTGGGTTTGCCAAATTGCCCTAGACAAAACTAATCTTTAGCACCATGAATTTGTACACTATATGTTATACTATACACTAGACTATTATTAGTTGGTATTAGTTTTTTCAATAGTTTAGTCCAAGATTAATTTGAATTAAATGTTCGGGAGATTTCTTAAATTATTCGCGTGTAGCTGAGGGGTAATTTAAATAACGTTGTTGGTAATGGAAAGTTCCAGATTTCACCCTATTTCAATTGTATTCAGTATAAATCCGTATTAAACATTAAAGCCTACGTCCTTAAGTCATTGTAGTGAATACAAGTGCAACAGGGAGCTTGGTTAGCACTGATGCCTCACAGCGCTAGGGACCTGGGTTCAATTCCACTGTCACTTCCAGGAGGTGCTGCCTTGTGTTGGGAGTTAATACTGCAATATTGGGCTTCACTACCTGGCATCACAGTCAAGCACAATGTCATCTTGGCCAGACATCGATAGGTGACTGTCAGTGTGGAGTTTGCACATTTGCCCACTTGTCCGCAGGTTTCCTCCGGGTGCTCTGGTTTACTCCCATAGTGCAAAAATGTGCAGGTTAGGTGGATTAGCCATGGGAAATGCAGAGATAGGGTAGGAGATATGGGTCTGGGTGGGATGTTCTTCAGAGGATCAGTGTGGACCCAACGGATCAAATGGTCTGCTTTCATACGGTAGGAAGTCTATGATTCTATGATGAAAGCCTGCTCCTGTATTCCAGGAGGTGCTGCCTTGTGTTGGAAGTTAATACTGCAATATTGGACTTCACTACCTGGTCTAGCAGCATCACAGTCAAGCACAATGTCATCTTGGCCAGACATCGATAGGGAAACCTTTGTCATCCTCGGAAGAAGATTCGCAGTAAGGTTAAAATCAACTGGGCAGAAGTGGGTACTGGATTAGGGTGGTGCTGGAAAAGCAAAGCAGGTCAAGCAGCATCTGAGGAGCAGGAAAATCGACGTTTCAGGCAAAAGCCCTTCATCCTCGGATGCTGCCTGACCTGCTGTGCTTTTCCAGTACCACTCTAATCCAGACTCGGGTTTCCAGCATCTGCTGTCCTCGTTTTTACCTAGAAGTGGGTACTGCAGTTGCTGGAGATTAGTGTCAAGCTTAGAGTGGTGCTAGAAAAGCACAGCAGGTCAGGCAGCATCCAAGGAGCGGGAAAATCGACGTTTCGGGCAAAAGCCCATTTCCTGATGAAGGGCTTTTGCCTGAAATGTCAATTTCCCTGCTCCTTGGATGCTGCCTAACCTGCTGTGCTTTTCCAGCACCACTCTAATCTTGACTGAAACCTTTGTCATCAACCATGACTGATTTCCTTTTGCTTTGCATCATTATATAGCTTTTTTTTTAGAAATGCAGCGCCACTACAAAACTGTGTTTTGCAGGATGATGAAAGTTCAATATGCTGTCTTGAATTGTGCATCATTTTTTTCCTTTAAATGTACTCAACACAGTTGTGGAAGTCAGTGGAATGAACGTACCATGCAACACATGATATTTCATACCAATTATCAGCACATCATTGTCTATTTTTATGACTTGACAGACATGAAACTGCTGCTGCGTAAGTGACAGCCATAGAAACAACTAGATGTTAAGTAATTAAATGAGTCTGTTAAACCAATAGAAGCTTTGAAATTTTAAACAGTTTAGCACCTTTTGAAACACTATGGGAAGGAATCCCAAATGAATACCAAGTACAGTATTCTTAAGACACAACTTATATTACATAATTTCAAGACCTATGACATTTAAAATTCTCCTTGTATTGGATGACAATGATATGAAATGTGTCTTGTTTATTATCATCCCTGGGTCAGTGATAGCATTCGTAGCTAAGTCAGATTCAATTCCCACTTCACAGTATGTAATTTAGGTTGACATGGCCAGTACTGAGGGACTGCAGCACTTTTAGAGGAATTGGCACATTAAACCCCTTAGAGAAACATAAAAAGATTCCACAGCACTACTTCAATGAAGAGTCGAGTTCTCTGAAGTCCAGGCCAATATTTCTCTTTCTCCTTCAAGCAGATGCTCTGGATAGTTACTCATTAGCGTTTGTGGAATCATTTCCTGTATTGTCATAATGCCTTCACTTCAAAAGTACTTGTTTAACCATAAAACATTTTATCCATGAGAAAGTGAGGAGTGCACATGCTGGAGACCAGAGTCAAGAGTGTGGTGCTGGAAAAGCACAGCAGGGCAGGCAGCATCCGAGGAGCAGGAGAATCAGGAAAATGATGAAGGATGCATGCCTGAAACATTGATTCTCCTGCTCCTCGGATGCTGCCTGACCTGCTGTGCTTTTCTAGCACCACACTCTTGAAACGAAACACTTCATGACATCCCAAGGTGGTGAAAAGTCACATTCAAATGGTAATCCATCTTTCTTTCAATAATATGTAGTAAACACTGAAAGTTCTATGTGTGTTATTTTGTGGGATCTGCACTGCGGATGTTCGATCTGTTCCTTTGATGAGCTTCCTGTCTGTGATGTAAAGAAATTAAAAATTGGCTCGTTTATCAGCATAGAGTATCTTACTATTAAATATTAATCCCTTTGTAACACAACTCTGACTTAATTGGTAACTACACTGGATATGATAATTGCGAGGTAGCTGGACATTTTCTTTTTACTATAAATTGCAGTGGTATCTTCTAAGAAAATCCAATAAACTGATGCACAGCACATAACTCAGATTCAGGAAGTGTGCTAGTCAAAGATGGTTAGACAAACAAGATTTGGAAACCACCAAAGACGACAGTGCTATTTATAAGCATTCACTCCTCTATTGTTCTATGTGGAGTAAGATCGTTCATAAATTTGTGCATTGGGAACTATTAGAGCAAGGCTGAAGTTTATAGGGTGGTGCTGCTGGGACGGCTGGCAAAACTATGCGGAAAAGCATGGGGAGGATGTCATTTTTCCGGTGGCAGGACCAGTGGCATGTGACCTTCCCATCGAGAGCAAAATTCATCTGGTTTAGTAACGAATTGAACATTTTCCTGCATCAGCTGGCATTTTACCACATGGTTGGAAGTGACAGACTGTCAGGAGTACTCTGGAGACTTATAGTGGACTGTGCTGAGAGAGGGGCCATGGTTCTTTTCAGGGCAGTCTGGTCCATGAAGGGCACCCTTGGTGGCAATGGCATCACCTGCTCTCGGTATCTCCACTCTCCCCTTTGCTGGGGACTGCCTGGCTGGCCTGGGCACTTCCACTTCCCACACCCATTGGCGTGTCCTCTTCCTTCAGGTGCAGTACCAGCAATGACCATCAATCCTGGTGGCGTTACTGAGATGGCTTAGCTGCCTGTTATTTGATTGGGCTAATGGCTTCTGGGTGGTGAGAGGGTGATATCCTTGATATTACACTAAGCCCAGCAGCAGTAATAGCTCCCTCCCACCCACACCATAACATGCAGCTCTGGGATCTGCACCCTGTCAAAGTGATGTTGTCCCCTTTCCCAACCAACATTCAGTCCGGGCTGTAGAACCTCTGTGGTTTCCATCAAATTGTGGCTCGAGTGTCAAGTCTTCACTAACTTCTTGTGAAACCTTTTGAACCATTTTATGTAAAAGCAGATAGCTAAACAAAAGTTGTTGCTGGAGAATACACTAGGAGAAAGTGAGGACTGCAGATGCAGGAGATCAGAGTCGAGAGTGTGGTGCTGGAAAAGCATAGCAGGTCAGGCAGCATCTGAGGAGCAGGAGAGGACCCTTCCTAATGAAGGGCTTATGCCCGAAACATCAATTCTCCTGTTCTTCGGATGCTGCCTGACCTGCTGTGGTTTTCCAGCACCACACTCTCGATACTGGAGAATACACATAAACCAACAGAGGCAAAATCAAATTTCTTAAATCTTTTTGGCTATTTTCGTTTCTTCTGAATCAGTGTTTTTTTTTCCACATCCAGCATAAAACTGCTACTGTATTCAGGAACTGATAGCCAACTCTAAAACCCTTTAGTCCATCCTTCAATGGGTGTAACATGTGAGTCCACACAACAAAACAAGTAGTGAAATTGGCAAGGAATGTGAAATACCCATTGCCCTATCTGTTGCTTCTGTTTTGACATATTGTTGAACATCTGGTGGAACACAAACAGCAACCATGTAACATAAGCTGGCTATTCTCTTCAACAACTTCAACCAATACCTCTCTGTACTCAGCTAGGGTTGGGGAACTTATAAAAAAGAACAAATTGCAATGTCTGTCTCCTCCAACCCAAACATCATTACTTCTCAGGATACTTGAAGAGACAATCAGCTGTTTGGAAGGCAACCAGGAAAGATATTTAACTGTTTTGCTTCTCATTTGTATTAAACTCTGTATCTAAAAAGCAGGTAGATCATCTGTGTCCCAGACAATTGGGCAACATTTCATCACTCAGAAGTGAACAAATACAGTGCAAGGCTCTCTTTGAGAAAACATGCAAGGGCCAGATTTTCATGTCTGAATGAAGGTCCGCAACATCTTGGAAAATGCCAACTTGGTTCTCTTTGCTGGAAAAAAGACATTCTCCTTTGCTTTCCCAACCTAACATCATTTTCACGTGCCTTTTCAAATTTAAAAATAAATTCATTTTGCGATTCCCTATGGACCTGACCATGCAAAGCTCTATGAAAGAAAATAAGTCAGACAGATTTCAGTTTAACATGATTGAATGGTGGAGCAGACTCAATGGGCTGAATGGCCTAATTTCTGCTCCTATATCTTAACAAATATAAGGAGTTGGTACAATTGTAAAAGTCACTCAAGTGAAGTATAAAAATTAGAGTCATAGAGTCATAGAGATATGCAGCATGGAAACAGACCCTTCAGTCCAGTTCGCCCATGCCAACCAGATATCTTAACCTAATCTAGTCCCATTTGCCAGCACTTGGCCCATATCCCTCCAAATCCTTCCTATTTATGCACTTATCCAGATGCCTTTTAAATGCTGCCATTGTACCAGCCTACCACCACTTCCTCTGGCAGCTCATTCCATACACGCACCACCCTCAGTGTGAAAAAGCTGCCCCTTAGGTCCATTTATATCTTTCCCCTCTCACCCTTTCCCCTCTCACCCTCTAGTTCTGGACTCCCCGACCCCAGGGAAAAGACTTTATCTGTTTATCCTATCCATGCCCCTCATAATTTTGTAAACTTCTACAAGGTCACCCCTCAGCCTCTGATGCTCCAGGGAAAACAGCTCCAACCTATTCAGCCTCTCCCTATAGCTCAAACCCTCCAACCCTAGCAACGCCCTTGTAAATCTTTTCTGAACCCTTTCAAGTTTTACAACATTCTTCCAATAGGAAGGAGACCGGAACTGCACGCAATATTTCAAAAGTGGCAAACTAATGTCTTTACAGCCGCAATATGACCTCCCAACTCCAATACTCAATGACCAATAAAGGAAAGCATACCAAACACCTTCTTCACTATCCTATCTACCTGCGACTCTACTTTCAAGGAGCTATGAATCTGGACTCCAAGGTCTCTTTGTTTAGTAACACTCCCTAAGTCCTACTAAGATTTGCTTTTCCAAAATGCAGCACCTCGCATTCATCTAAATTAAACTCCATCTGCCATTCCTCAGCCCATTGGCCCATCTGATCAAGATCACATTTAATGTGATGTAACCTTCTTTGCTGTCCACTACACCTCCAATTTTGGTGTCATCTGCAAACTTACTAACTATACCTCTTATGCTCACATCCAAATCATTTATATAAATGAGGAAAGGTAGTGGACCCAGCACAGATCCTTGTGGCACTCCACTGGGCACGGGTCTCCAGTCTGAAAAGCAGCCCTCCACCACCACCCTCTGTTTACTATATTTGAGCCAGTTCTGTCTCCAAATGGCTAGTTGTCCCTGTATTCCATGAGATCTAACCTCGCTAACCAGTCTCCCATGGGAACTCTTGTCAAATGCCTTAGTGAAGTCCATTTAGATCATGACTAATGCTCTGCCCTCAACAATCCTCTTTGTTATTTCTTCAAAAAACTCAATCAAGTTTGTGAGACATGATTTCCCAACACAAAGCCAAGCTGACTATCCCAAATCAGTCCTTGCCTTTCCAAATACCTGTAAATCCTGTCCCTCAGGATTCCCTCCAACAATTTGCCCACCACCAACATCAGGCTCACCAGTCTATAGCTCCCTGGCGGCATGGTGGGCGGCATGGTGGCACAGTGGTTAGCACTGCTGCCTCACAGCGCCAGAGACCCGGGTTCAATTCCCGCCTCAGGCGACTGACTGTGTGGAGTTTGCACGTTCTCCACGTGTCTGCGTGGGTTTCCTCTGGGTGCTCCGATTTCCTCCCACAGTCCAAAAGATGTGCAGGGTCAGGTGAATTGGCCATACTAAATTGCCCGTAGTGTTAGGTAAAGGGTAAACGTAGGGGTATGGGTGGGTTTCGCTTCGGCGGGTCGGTGTGGACTTGTTGGGCCGAAGGGCCTGTTTCCACACTGTAATCTAATCTAATCTAATCTAATCTTTCTTAAATTGTGGCACCACGTTAGCCCATCTCCCTTGTAAATATTGATAATACAAACATCTCTTCCCTCGCTTCCCACAGAGTTCTCGGGTACACAGTATAGAGTAGACAGTCAGAAACTTTTTCCCCGGGTACAACAGAGTGTTACAAGGGGACATAAATTTAAGGTGAAGGGTGGAAGGTATAGGGGAGATGTCAGGGGTGGGTTCTTTACCCAGAGAGTGGTGGGGGCATGGAATGCGCTGCCTGTGGGAGTGGTAGAGTCAGAATCTTTGGTGACCTTTAAGCGGCAATTGGATAGGTACATGGATGGGTGCTTAAGCTAGGACATATGTTCGGCACAACATCGTGGGCCGAAGGGCCTGTTCTGTGCTGTTCTATGTTCTATGTTCTACACCTGATCAGATTCTGGGGATTTATCCACTTTTATGAGTTTCAAGACATTCAGCACTTCTGTAATATGGACATTTTTCAAGATGTCACCATCTATTTCTCTACATTCCATATCTTCCATGTCCTTCTCCAGAGTAAACACTGATGCAAAATAGTTATTTGACGTCTCCCCGCTCCTGCGGCTCCACACATAGGCTGCCTTGTTGATTTTCGAGGGGCCTATTTTCTCCCTAGTTACCCTTTTATCCTTAATGCATTTGTAAAAACCCTTTGGATTCTCCTTAACACTATTTGCCAAAGCTATCTCATGTCTCCTTTTTGCCCTCCTGATTTCCCTCTTAACAGGATTAAGGATGTCTCAGAGCAGCATGTTCTCAAGGGGGTGAGGGGCCAGCAGGAGGTCATTGTCCACATTGGAACCAACAACATAGGAAGGGAAAAGGTTGAGAGTCTGAAGGGAGATTACAGAGAGTTAAGCAGGAATTTAAAAAGGACGTCCTCGAGTGTAGTAATATCTGGATTACTCCCAGTGCTATGAGCTAATGAGGGCATGAATAGGAGGATAGAGCAGATGAATGCATGGCTGAGAAGCTGGTTATGGGAAAAGGATTCACATTTTTTGATCATTGGAATCTCTTTTGGGGTAGAAGTAACCTGTACAAGAAGGATGGATTGCACCTAAATTGGAAGGGGACTAATATACTGGCAAGGAAATTTGCTAGAGCTGCTTGGGAAGATTTAAACTAGTAAGGTGGGTTGGGGGAGGGGGCGAGGAGGGGAACTAAGGAGATAGTGGGGAAAGAGGTCAATCTGAGACTGGTACAGTTGAGAACAGAAACGAGTCAAACAGTCAGGGCAGGCAGGGACAAGGTAGGACTAATAAATTAAACTGCACTTATTTCAATGCAAGGGGCCTAACAGGGAAGGCAGATGAACTCAGGGCATGGTTAGGAACATTGGACTGGGATATCATAGCAATTACAGAAACATGGCTCAGGGATGGGCAGGACTGGCAGATTAATGTTCCAGGATACAAATGGTACAGGAAGGATAGAAAAGGAGGCAAGAGAAGAAGGGGAGTGGCGTTTTTGATAAGGGATAGCATTACAGCTGTGCTGAGGGAGGATATTCCTGGAAATACATCCAGGGAGGTTATTTGGGTGGAACTGAGAAATAAGAAAGGGATGATCACTTTATTGGCATTGTATTATAGACCTCCTAATAGTCAGAAGGAAATTGAGAAACAAATTTGTAAGGGGATCTCAGCTATCTGTAAGTATAATAGGGTGATTATGGCAAGGGATTTTAACTTTCCAAACATAGACTGGGACTGCCATAGTGTTAAGGGTTTAGATGGAGAGGAATTTGTTAAGTGTGTACAAGAAAATTTTCTGATGCAATATATGGATGTACCTACTAGAGAAAGTGCAAAACTTGATCTACTCTTGGGAAATAAGGCAGGGCAGGTGACTGAGGTGTCAGTGGGTAGCACTTTGGGGTCAGCGACCATAATTCTATTAAATTTAAAGTAGTGATGGAAAAGGATAGACCAGATCTAAAAGTTGAAGTTCTAAATTGGAGAAAGGTCAATTTTGACGGTATTAGGCAAGAACTTTCGAAAGCTGATTGGAGGCAGATGCTCACAGGTAAAGAGTCGGCTGGAAAATGGGAAGCCTTCAGAAATGAGATAATGAGAATCCAGAGAAAGTGTATTCCTGTCAGGGTGAAAGGAAAGGAAAGGCTGGTAGGTATAGGGAATGCTGGATGACTAAAGAAATTGAGGGTTTGGTTAAGAAAAAGAAGGAAGCATATGTCAGGTATAGACAGGATAGATCAAGTGATTCCTTAGAAGAGTATAAAGGAAGTAGGAATATACTTAAGAGGGAAATCAGGAGGGCAAAACGGTGACATGAGATAGATTTGACAAATAGAATTAAGGAGAATCCAAAGGGTTTTTAGAAATACATTAAGGACAAAAGGGTAACTAGGGAGAAAATAGGGCAACCTCAAAGATCAGCAAGGCGGCCTTTGTGTGGAGCCACAGAAAATGGGGGAGATAATAAATGAGTATTTTGCATCTGTATTTACTGTGGAAAAGGACATGGAAGGTATAGACTGTAGGGAAATCGATGGTGACACCTTGCAAAATGTCCAGATTACAGAGGAGGAAGTGCTGGATGTCTTGAAATGCATAAAGTTGGATAAATCCCCAGGACCTGATCAGGTGTACCTGAAAACTCTGTGGGAAGCTAGAGAAGTGATTGCTGGGCCTCTTGCTGAGATATTTGTATCATCGATAGTCACAGGTGAGGTGCCAGAAGACAGGAGCTTGGCTAATGTGGTGCCACTGTTTATGAAGGGTGGTAAGGACAAGCCAGTGTCCTTAGACCAGTGAGCCTGATGTCGGTGGTGGGCAAGTGTTGGAGGGAATCCTGAGGGACAGGATTTACATGTATTTGGAAAGGCAAGGACTGATTAGGGATAGTCAACATGGCTTTGTGCGTGGGAAATTATGACTCACAAACTTGATTGAGTTTTTTGAGGAAGTAACAACGAGGATTGATGAGGGCAGAGCAGTAGATGTGATCTATATGGACTTCGGTAAGGCATTCGACAAGGTTCCCCATGGGAAACTGATTAGCAAGGTTAAGTCTCACAGAGTACAGGGAGAACTAGCTATTTGGATACAGAACTGGCTCAAAGGTAGAAGACAGAGGGTGGTGGTGGAGGGTTGTTTTTCAGACTGGAGGCCTGTGACCAGTGGAGTGCCACAAGGATCAATGCTGGGTCCTCTACTTTTGTCATTTACATAAATGATTTGGAAGTGAGCATAAGAGGTACAGTTAGTAAGTTTGCAGATGACACCAAAATTGGAGGTGTAGTGGACAGCGAAGAGGGTTACCTCAGATTACAACAGGATCTGGACCAGATGGGCCAATGGGCTGGGAAGTGGCAGATGGAATTTAATTCAGATAAATGTGAGGTGCTGCATTTTGGGAAAACAAATCTTAGCAGGACTTATACACTTAATGGTAAGGTCCTAGGGAGTGTTGATGAACAAAGAGTCCTGGGGTGCAGGTTCATAGCTCTTTGAAAGTGGAGTTGCAGGTAGATAGGATAGTGAAGAAGGTGTTTGGTATGCTTTTGTTTGTTGGTCATTGAGTATTGAATACAGGAGTTGGGAGGTCATGTTGCAGCTGTACAGGACATTGGTTAGGCCACTTTTGGAATATTGCATGCAATTCTGGTCTCCTTCCGATTGGAAAGACGTTGTGAAACTTGAAAGGGTTCAGAAAAGATTTACAAAGATGTTGCCAGGGTTGGAAGATTTGAGCTATAGGGAGAGGCTGAACAGGCTGGGGCTCTTTTTCCTGGAGTGTCGGAGACTGAGGGGTGACCTCATAGGAGGTTTATAAAATCAAGCAGGGCTTGGATAGGGTAAATAGACAAAATACTTTCCCTGGGGCCAGGGAGTCCAGAACTAGAGGGCATAAGTTTAGGGTGAGAGGGGAAAGATACAAAAGAGACCTAAGGGGCAACCTTTTCACACAGAGGGTGGTATGCGTATGGAATGAGTTGCCAGAGGATGTGGTGGAGGCTGCAACACTTAAGAGACATTTGGATGGGTATATGAATAGGAAGGGTTTGGAGGTATATGGGCCGGGTGCTGGCGGGTGGGACTAGATTGGTTTGGGATATCTGGTTGGCATGGACGGATTGGGCCGAAGGATCTGTTTCCATGCTGTACATCTCTATGACTCTAAGTATACTCCTACCACCTTTATACTCTTCTAACTTATTTTTAAAAATCTGTTTCAAATCCCAAAACATACACATCCACAGTAGCGTACAAAAGCAAACTTTTTTGAGTATAGAGTGAAGAGGATGGAATTGAAAACTAGTTAAACTCTGTAAGTCGAATGAGTTATACATGCATGTGTAATTCCTTTGGTGGTCTTAAAACTCCAGTGGGGCAACAGCTGATGCAAGTTGATTATTCTTCTGGAAACTGCCATCATTCTTTTTCAGAATTTGTGCTATGATATTTGGATCTCGATTAAACTTAAAATTAAAATTCTCTAGCTCTGTGATACATTCAAAAATTTAGCCAGGGAATGTTTCTGGACTTGATTTGTCAAATTAAGAAGTCCTTCTCGATGCTACTGGAGCATCTCCTGGGATGTTGCTGCCTGGACAGGATTACTATTGTTAGTTTTTTGATCATGTTTCATAGAATCATAGAACAGAATCCCCACAGTTCGGAAACAGGCCTTCTGGCCCAACAAGTTCACACCGACCCTCTGAAGATTATCTCACCTAACCTCATTACTCTACATTTACCCCTGATTAATGCACCTAACCCTCACATCCCTGAACACTATGGGCAATTCCACATGGACAATTCAGCTAACCTAAACACCTTTGGATTGTGGCAGGAAACCGGAGCACCTGAAGGAAACCCACACAGACACAGGGAGAATGTGTAAATTCCACACAGTCGCCCGGGGCTGGCATCAAACCTGGGTTCCCGGCGCTGTAAGACAGTAGTGCTAACCACTGAGTCACCATGCCGCCTCTTTCAATTGTGTGCTAGTTGGCTATTTTCAAAACCATGGAGATACTATTGAAAGTGTTGAAGGTTGGGCATCTTCAGCACTCTTTGTTGCATTGATTGGTTTCAGTAGGCTCCTTTTGATGAAGGGCTTTTGCCCGAAATGTCGATTTCGAAGCTCCTTGGATGCTGCCTGAACTGCTGTGCTCTTCCAGCACCACTAATCCAGAATCTGGTTTCCAGCATCTGCAGTCATTGTTTTCACCTCCTTTTGTGTCTGGCAGTTTCTGCAGATGACATGCAGAGCTCAAACTCGGCAGTTTTGACTGGGCTCGGCTCTCGGCGGTTTCAACAGGCCCCAGGTCCTTAACAGTTTTGAGAGACCCCCGGTCCTCAGCAGTTGAACAGTCTTCAGCAGTGGCTAGTTTGTGGAATTAAGAGGCCATGGAATGAACAAAAACTAATATTTGTCTTAACTTTGTCTCATTGTTTCTCTATATAATTTAAATGCTGCTGCTTTTGTGGTGACTTTTACACATTTTACTGTATTTTCACAAATACAAGTAACAATAAATATCTATCAATGATGGCAGATGAGAAATTCAGTGATGGGGGAGTGAGGCATGTGGTACATGACCACTGATAATTTGACTTCAGAAATATGGCCACTTTTGTACGTCAGGTGAGCTTTGAAGTCCTGGCTCATTTAAAGTTGCTTTCTTTCAAAACAAAATGTCCTAGGCATTATACAAATGGATGGAATTAAATGTCCATAATCCATATATTATAACCTTGTGAAAGTTCAAAAAGGCAGCTCATCACCACCTTCTGAATAAAATGTTGTCCTTGATGACATCATCACATCTCATGAAAGTTAAATTCAAAAATAGTATTTACAGTTTCCATTTTATTCAAGGTTATTATTCACTCAGCCAAATTTAGGCCTTCTCTAAAATCAATATTGGGTTTTAAGTCTTTAAAATTCATTATGCTTAACAGTGAATAAGGTCTGAATTCCAGAGTGTTACAAGGAGATTATTTTTGTTTTAAGACTGTTTAAATAATGCTGATTACTTATCACCACAAAACTGTTCAAACCATTTCTGATGTTCCACATTTTGACAAATCAGCTCCTTTATTACTTCACAAATGTAAATACTAAAACCAAGGGAACTAAAACATGGAACGTTTTTATAAAACTAGTCAGCAAAAGCAGCATTCTCCTATGGCCTTGTGAGTGGCTTTCAGCCTGAACAGGAAATAAAGCCCCTATCCAGCATGGTACGTTTTAATACCATTTCAAATGTTTTAGAAATAAAGATCTGCTGTGTGCTTTAAATGTGCAAAACTCATGAGGAGTCAACACAATAACTCCCCACTGGTGTTAAAAAAAACCCTTTAAATCTAAATATGACACAAATACAATGCACTGCAAAGAAGTAGTTTATGAACAATTACCGGATGTGATTAACCAGGCTAAAATCCCCTCAGGTCCACACACTCAAACACTTGTGAATAATTAGGCCTGTCATTCACATCCCAGTAAATCCTGCTGAGCACCCAACATTGAAGTCTTCTCTGTCCTGGCCTCCAAATTGTTAATTATTTTTTAAAAGCTAAATACCATATATATTTAATCTGTCCTATTACTGTAAAAAGAGAGCAAATATTTATGAAACACGAAAGTTCACTGCCGCACATCAATGACCTTATGTTCTTGTGCAATATGCCCCTTTGTATCTTCTACATGATTACTCCTGAGGGCTTATTAATTTCAGACAACCTCAGTCTAACAAAATCTAATTGTGATCACACGGCACAATATCTTAAATCCAGTCTGCGCTCAGGTAGGTTTGATGCTGTTTTCAAGCTAACTTTGCATGTTTTCAAGCTAACTTTGAGTTTTACTGTAATGCCAACCTTTTTTTAAAAAACTGTGTATACACATGGATGCATGTAAGATGCGCAGCAAGTATACATACTGCACACAACTTAGTTTACAAACAGCACCACAAATTTACAATGCAGATTTAAATGGGTCAGCTCCACTGATTCACCCATAAGGATTTAAATTCTAAACCCAGATTACTGTACTGGTCTTATCAGGAAAGATGTATTAGAGAGACTGCTGCAGATTGAATCTACAATCTGTTCCTTTCAAAATTGTGTGTTTTATTTTTGAGAGTCACAACCTTATACCTGGATGTACAGCCTTAGTGTGGACAGTTATTTCCAGTCTAGTTGGATAAATTATTAATTAATTCTGTAACAGTTCGATTGAATTCTGATTGTTTTGGCTTTGCCGCCAAGTGTAATACTGAACTTGCTTCTGTAAATGTCAGATTAACTCAGAGAGTGTATCCTCACTTTATTTAGAAAGCTATGGCTTCGAGACTCACTGCAGAATTTAAGCACATAATCTAGACTGACATTCACTGCCAGCAATGCTGTCTGCCAAGGGGGGCATTACAGCAAGTCACATCTGCCTGTTTAGATGGTGATAAAATGTGCTATGGTACAATTCAAAGAACAAAAAAGTTTCTTCTGGTCAAAATTTGCCCTTCATTAAAAAATGATTGATTGTGCCACAAAACAAACAACTGAGCCAAATGACCAGTACAGCTGCCTGTTAGATTACATTATAATGATGAAGGGTACTTTCCATCGTGTTCTCTATGTTTGGCATTGGGTTTGTTACAGGTCATGTTCAGCACCCTACCCTACTAATGATGTCTCAGACCAGACAGAAACAAGCTCTAAGGTCCAATGGCACCTCCTAGAGGTCGTCCTCTCCAGAATGTCTTTGAAAGAAGGGATGTCCGCTTCCTCCATGACGGCAGCAGGAAGCCCTCCCATTAGAGCCAGGAGGCCTGAAACAAGGCTAAGGTCACCCACAGAAGAGGGCAGCTAAACATGATCACTCCTTTCAAACAGTAGTTTGCAGAGCTGGCAAGGGAGGACAATGACTGTTTCTGCACTGATGGGGAAACAGGGACGTGACAAGAAGACAGTGGGGAGTTTTGCCCTCTGCTGTTCTCAGATGTGTGAGCAGTGTCTGATGTTTATCTATATGTGGGGCAGTTTATTTTCACCAACTAAATCTTTCTCTTCTCTACCAGCAGTAGCAGCCACCAGAAGATGATGAAGCACTTGAGCACATCACAAGAGTTCATTGCCAATAGAGGAGGAAATGTCCAAGGTCTTTAACATTCAGAGGGCTCAATGTCACCACTCATGACACCCTGCCAGCCTGGAAAAGAC
This sequence comes from Chiloscyllium plagiosum, assembly GCF_037043375.1. Taxonomy (NCBI): domain Eukaryota; kingdom Metazoa; phylum Chordata; class Chondrichthyes; order Orectolobiformes; family Hemiscylliidae; genus Chiloscyllium; species Chiloscyllium plagiosum. The sequence continues at coordinate 19,891,894 of NW_028270152.1, read as the reverse complement.
CCATTTATTCCTACTCTCTGCTTTCTGTTAACCAGCAGAGCCCGACATAGATGATGTGCCCCTGTACTTAGTCAACATCAGGCAGTGATGCCAAAGGCCCTCAATAGACGAGGGCGAAAGATGGAGGAGACCATCCAAGATATCTTCACTGTCATGGCTTCAGCATGGAAATGCTTGGCTATCTTCAAGAAAGAATGGCAGCAACATTCATGACCCAGATCGAGCAGAGGACTCAGTGGCCACCAGGTACCCATTGGAATCAATACCTGTAGCCATGGGTACTCAGCATTAATGGTGAGGTGAGACGGGGTCAAGGCAACACATCATCACTCCAGGTGCCCTTTCAACTCAAGGAGACAGGAAGGGCACAACTGAGATGTGAAGGACCTCATTCTCCAGGGGTAAGGAGGGAAGTGTTTTTTTTTATTTATATAGCCCATGAGTGTGGTCGTACTGACACTGAGGATGTTCAATAGTTATAATGGTACAGTCAAGCAAGCTAACATTCTCCTGAATGTGAGGGACAGAGAAGGAATAAGGAAACTAGACACATCTGCATGGATGGAAGAGAACTGTGGTATGTGTACGCTCATCCCGATCAGGAATTTTGGATATAATTTACATCCAGCTGCTTTCCTTCACTCTAAAACACAATTTTTCAGGCATCACTTGATCTCATTAGGACTGAAATGCAATTTTCAGCTACTACATGAATATATGAACAAGAAACAAGAGTTGGTCATTCAGCCTGCTCCACCATACAATAAGATCATGGCTAATCTGACCTTAACCTCAACTCTACATTCCTACAAATCCCTGATAATCTATTCCTGACCTTTGCCCATTCTCTTAACCTACTTATATCCCTCTGTAGGATCCTTATGTCCTCTTCATAATTCACTTTCCATCCAATCTTAGTGTCACCTGCAAATTCAGCTTTCATACCTTCAGCCAAATTATTTATTCGAATTGTTAGGAGTTGAGGCCCCAACACTGACTCCTATGGCACACCACTCATGACATCCTGCAGCCTGAAAAATACTCACATATTCCTACTCTCTGCTTTCTTTTAGCCAGAAAATCTTATCCATGTCAATATGTTACCCCAACACCATGAATTTTTATTTTCCACATTAACCTTTGATATGCAACTCTATTGCCTTCTGGAAATCTAAGTACAATATATCCACTGGTTTCCCTTTTATCCACAGCACAAGATACTTCTTCAAAGAACTCCTATACATTAATTAAACATGATTTCCCCTTGCCAAAAACATGTTGGCTATGCCCAATTACCTTAAACTTACCTAAGTGTTTTGTTATAACATCTTTAATAATTGCTTCTAACATTTGTCCAAAAACAATTCACATTATCAGTTGATATCAATTGTAATTAAGAGCAATAAATTGACATTCCAAGTGGTAATCAACTGACATCATTGTTGAACATAATATCACAGCACTCAATCGTTTGCAGGTTAACTACCATTTGATTGCGATCAGTACCTGTAGCTGACCAAAACTAAGAGAAAATCTGACTGAGTCCCTACAGTGAGAATATTTGTTCCAGTCCTTGTATTCAGAAAATGTGACAAGTCTTACTGCAATGTGACACACAGCCTTTATTCCACCATTTTCTATAGTCCAGCAGGCTGATACTAAGTGGGTCTTTGAGACATTAAAGATCGAGAGCGTGGTGCTGGAAAAGCACAGCATCCGAGGAGCAGGAAGGGCTAGACCTGATGAAGGGCTTATGCCCGAAACATCGATTCTCCTGTGATTTTCCAGCACCACATTCTCGACTCTGATCTCCAGCATATGCAGTCCTCACTTTCTCCTTTGAGACATTAAGTGTGAGTCAACACCTTACTGATGATATTTAGTAAGACTTTATTATGACAGTCAATCCAGATTACATTAAAGTGATAGTTACTAAATACTACAATGTGGGCATGCTTAAATTAAAACAGCAGCCTCATCTATATTAAGTATAAAAGTAAATGGTCAGCGAGACATCCACTCACTGGTTACATACAGTAAGTGACACTTCAAACCTACCTAAAAATAGACATGATGAACAAATAGATTCCAGCGCAATTGGAAAAGTGAAAGCAATATCGAAATATAGCAGGAATACTGAAAAGGCAAAACAATTTGACATTTTATTGCCTTGTAAACAAATGCATCCTCATCTACAAGGTGACAACTTCAAGGTGGATGATTGACAGCTTGACAGAATTTGGTGTTCACTGCCTCTCTCATATTTTTTTAAAAAGATTTTCAAGATATTTAGGGGCTTAAAAATATAAATTCAAGGTCCGGCAATTTGTCCCTACACATACCATACACTTCAACACCTTTTTTATGGTTTTCTTTTACCTGAGCAGTATTGCTTCACACTAAGCACCCCTACAATTCCTGTTAAGGGATCATTATAGAACCTAGCTTCTGTACATCACTGCCTATGCCCATACTAGTTAGAAAATGTCTGATCTCAGAAGCCAAGTAGACTCAGTCTGGTTAGTGCTTGGATGGGAGACCTCCTGGGAATATCAGGTGCAGTAGGCTAAAAGGGGGTCAGTCAGCTCAATTGCTGAATATCTACTGTGTGATGTGAATAACATCAGTTCGGTTCCTTTACTGGCAGAGGTCAGCATGAAGGTACAGCCATTTCAACATTACCCCTCCCCTGAGACATAATGACACTTGGGTTAAACCACCACCAGTCTCCCTCTAATGAGACAGTGGCCTTCTGGGACTATGATAAATTTACCTTTACATCAAGCACAGCTATTCTCCTCGCTACGGCAACATAGGTGCAGTTACAATCTTGGACACAAGAAAATGGTGAGGTCTCTTCTGTAAACTGTGTCCAGTTCTGGTTACCCAGTCATAGGAAGGATATTATTACACTAAGAGGACAGCATGCCAGGCAGCATCCGAGGAGCAGGAGGATCAATGCTTCGGGCAGGAGCCCTTCATCAGGAATGAGGCTTGTGGGCTGAGGCTGAGAGATAAATGAGAGGGGGGATGGGAAAGGTAGCTGAGAAAGCAATAGGTGGATGAAAGTGAGGGAGAAGGTGGTTGGTCAGAGGGGGGAGTGGTGCACAAGTCCAGTGGTTGGTGCCAAGTTGGAGGCTTGGGACTGAGATAATGTGGGAGGAGAGGAAATGAGGAAGCTGTTGAAATCCATATTTACCCTAAGGTGGAATATGAGGTGTTCTTCATCCAGGCATGTCCTTGATGGAGTGGGAGGGGGAGTTGAAGTGTTCAGCCACAGGGTGGTGGGGTTGGTGGGTGTGGATGTTCTCTGAAATGATCCGCAAGAAGGTGTCCTATCTCCCCGATGTAGAGGAGTGCAGTAGATGACATTGGTAGAGGTACAGGTAAATTTCTGATGGATGTGGAAGGATCCTTTCGGACCTTGGACTGAGGTGACTCCGTCACTTCCGCCACCTCCAAACGGACTCCACCACCAAAGATATATTTCCCTCCCTACCCCTATCAGCATTTCAGAAAGACTATTTCCTCCGCGACTCCCTCATCAGGTCCACGCCACACGACCCCCCCCACCCCAACCAGCCCACAACCCACTCCTGGCACCTTTCCCTGCCACCTCAGGAAGGGCAAAACCTGCGCCCACACCACTCCTCCATCCAAGGCCCCAAGGGATCCTTCCACATCTGTCAGAAATTTACCTGCACCTCTACCAATGTCATCTAGTGCATCCGTTGCACCTGGTGTGGTCTCCTCTACATCAGGGAGACAGGATGCCTTCTTGCAGATCATTTCAGAGCACATCTCTGGGACACCTGCACCCACCAACCCCACCGCCCTGTGGCTGAACACTTCAACTCCCCTTCCCACTCTGTCAAGGACATGCAGGTCCTGGGCCTCCTCCACCGCCAAACTGTTACACCTGACACCTGGAGGAGGAATGCCTCATATTCCACCTTGGGATGCTGCAACCACACGAGATCAGTGTGGATTTCAACAGCTTCCTCATTTCCTTCCCCCCACATTATCCCAGTCCCAAGCCTCCAACTCGGCACTGCCCTCTGGACTTATCCATCACTTCCCCCTCTGATCTAAGACCTTCTCCCTCACCTTCATCCACCTATCGCATTCTCAGCTACCTTCTCCCCAACCCCACCCCCTCGGCTCACAAGCCTCATTCCTGATTAAGGGCTTATGCCTGAAACGTCAATTTTCCTGCTCCTCAGATGCTGCTTGACCTGCTATGCTTTTCCAGCAACACACTCTCAACTCTCATCTCCAGCATCTGCAGTCCTCACTTTCTCCTCCTTACATTGGAGATGGCTTAGAAGAGATTTACCAAGATATTGCCGGGTATGGACTTTTTAAGAAAGTCTGGATAGGCTGGGACTTTTTTCACTGGAGCATAGGAGGATGAGAGGTGACTTTGTAGAAATTTATTAAATAATGGTAGTTGTCATTTCCTTAGGATGGGGAATTTCAAGATTGGTGGAGCATTTTTAAGGTGAGAAGAGAAAGATTCAAAGAAAACACAAAAGGTAACGTTTTTACAAGAGAGGGTGGTTCACATGTGGAATGAACTGTGAAAGTGGGTACAATCTAAAATTTAAAAGACATTTGGGTGGATACACAAATAGGAAAGGTTTGGAGGGATATGGACCAAGAGCAGGCAGGTAGGACTAGCAAGGTAAAAACAATGACTGCAGATGCTGGAAACCAGATTCTGGATTTTGTGCTCTTCCAGGTAGGACTAGCAGTGCTACTTTGATGTTTGACATCTTGATTCTGCAAGTGATTGCAGAAGCCTACAATCTTGGAAATCAAGAGGTAATCTCATACCAAGTTCGAGAATTCTGACCATAGAAGTGTCCAAAAATGGGCTAAAATAAATCAAAGAATTACAGGAGCTGGAAATTCGAAACAAAAACAGAAATGCTCTATAAAGTAAGCAGGTCTGGCAGCATCTGTGAAGAGAATAAAATAGTTAACATTTCAAATTCAGTGATCTTTAGAATCATAGAATCCCTACAGGCCATTTGGCCCAACAAGTCCACACTGACCCTCTGAAGAGTGTCCCACCCAGATCCATTCCCCCACCCTATTACTCTACATTTCTTCTAACCTACACATCCCTGAACACTAAGGGCAATTTAGCAAGGCCAATTCACCTAACCTGCACATCTTTGGAGTGTGGGAGGAAACCCATACAGACACGGGGAGAATGTGCAAACTCCACACAGACAGTCACCTGAGGCTGGAATCAAACCCAAGTCCCTGGCGCTGTGCAGCAGCAGTACTAACCACTGAGCCACCATGCCACTTCAGTTACGACATACTGAAGGGTAACTGGACTCAAAATGTTCACTCTGTTTCTTTTCTCCACAGTTGAGTTTCTTTAGTATTTTCTGTTTCAGAAAATGGGCTCTCGTGATGCAGTGGCACTGCTCCTACCTCTGAGCCAGAAGTTCAGAGTTTAAGTCCCACTTACCACAAAGGTATATCATAACATACCTGAACAGATTGATAAAGGACATGAAAAAGGGCTCTAGTGCGCAGTAGTAGTGTTTCTAACACTAACCAGAAGCTCTGGGTTCATACTCTACTTGTTCCAGAGGTGTCTCATACCATCGCTGAGTAGGTTGATTAAAATATTTCTAGGTGCTCCGGCATTAAGGATGCTTGTGGTTCAGTAGTAGTGCCCCTACCTCTGAGTCAGAAGATCCCACATGCTCCGGAGGTGTGTCATAACACAAAACAGGCTGATTAAAAATACCTAGCAGTGTCAGTATTCTCTGTCACAGGTTTGTTAGCACCATGGTCAAGTCTCCGTAATTTTATATGTAGTCCTTTCAAGGATGGGCATCTCAAGGACCAACCTGATCCCAAAGTCTGAAATTGCATCAATTAAATGCAAAACTGATGAATATTTATACATTGTTGACCGACCAGTGTACGAGGTTCCAAATATTGCACGGTAGTCAATGATCACCTGTTGACAGGGCAGAAGCTCATCATTTTCTATCCTCTCCTTGCCTAGTATACAGACAGCTCCTTGAATTTTCTACTTTAGGGACAGCATTTTTAAAAAAAAATCTATATTTTTGATTGTAGACTGAAATGGACGAAGGATTGTTTTAAAATCAAGGAATGTGGAAGGAATTGTTGCACTTGACTTGTTGTACTCTATGTGGAATTTTCACATTCTTCCCGTGCCTGCGTGGGTTTCCTCCAGGCACTCCTGTTTCCTCCTACAGTCCAAAGATGTGCAGGTTAGATGGAATGGCTGTGCTAAATTGCTTTATAGTATCCAGTGATGTACATGCTGGGTGGATTGGAGTTACGGACTTGGGGTTGGGGGATGGGGGGGAAGAGATGGAGGGTTCGGGGGGTTCTGGGTGAGAAGCTCTTCAGAGGGCAGATGTGGACTGAAATGGTCTGCTTTCACACTATAGGGATTCTATGAATTTACTCAAACCCATTGTAAGTTGTGTTTACATTGTTGCGTTATTCAAGCAGTGGAGGAATTATTTATGGATGGGCTGGCACCAGGAGCGTGTACAAGGTGAGATCAAAAACAGGTTGCTGATTGGTTTGTGGAGTTGTGACCAGTTATGGATGACAAAGACCATCAGCCTGACAACAACTGTTTGATTGGCTCCTGGGTCGCTGAACAGCTTGTGGGTGTGAACATTATTGCCAGAAGCCTTCAGGCTGCAGCGTATATCTTTCTCACCTGTAAAATACTCCAAGATTGAAAAAAAGTCTGCTTATTTTCTTTCACCAGTTGCCAAAAGCTATGATTTTTGAACCAGTAACTAAGGGAGTTTGCCGCTAATGCATCAATTGCCTGTGCCTCCTGCAAAGAAACAAAATGAAATTGAAGAAGGGAGCCTGAGGATCAGAAAATCTTGGCTGGGAAACAATCTTTTCAGTGAACCCTGTGCACTGGGGTCTTTAATGGCTTTGCAGTTTATTTTTCTGTTTCTGTCCTTTTGCATGTGTGTATAGAAGGGTTTTTAGAAGGGGGTTAGAATTTTAACCAGTAGTGTTACATGCTCGTTTCATAACTGTTTCCCTGTGGTTAGAATCTATTTATTTGTTATCCTTATCAATTACAGAAACTTGGTCTGTGTATACTGTTAGCTTGGGTCTATCTGAGAGGTATATAAGGAACTGTGTGTACTTTGGTAAAATCTTTAACTTTTGTGATGACTCTGGGAATAGTGGGGCTTGATTTCATCTTGATGGGTAACCACTAACAGCCAGTACACTGGCAGAGTTGAATCTGTAGTCATGGCAGGATACAGTGCACCAGATCTACATCGATTTTGTTGATATGAATTCAGAGGGGTTTCCTGTCCTGGGCAGAACCCCTTCGCTCAGATCACCGGCAGGATGGCCAGAATCAAGAGTAATGTGAGTGTGAAGCCCCGTGCACTTAAATTCACAAAGTATGTTAAATATTTAAATAGAGGAGCCAACTATAATAACTCAAAATTTGCAGATGACCAAATCTAGGTGGAGGATGCAGAGATGTTGCAGTGTGATTGGGACAGACTGACTGGCTGGGTAATGCATGGCATATGTAGTACAATGTGGATAGATGTGAGGTTATATTAGCAAAACTAGCAAGGCAGGTTATTATTGGAATGGATCTAAACTCAGTGAAGGGAATGCTTAACGAGACCTGGGTGTCCTTGTTCACCGGTTGCTGAAAGTAAGCACGCGATGCAGCAGCAGTAAAGAAGGCAAACTGTATGACGTTAAAAACATCCCAGTGCAACACCAGCATCTCCAAATCGAAACTGTATGATGGCCTTCATATTGACAGGATTTGAGTACAGGGACAAGGACTTCTTACTGCAATTCTGCAGAGCATTGGTGAGGCATATCGGAACACTGCGTGCATTTTTAGTCTCCTTATCTGTTCTTGCTATAGAGGGAGTGCAGCAAAGGTTTACCAAACTGATACTTGGGATGGCGTATCAGGAGAGATTGAGTCAGTGAGGAATGTACTCACTGGAGTTTATGAGAATGAGTGGGGTTCTCATAGAAACCTAGAAAGTTCTAATAAACAAGTTAGATGCAGGAAGGATGTTTTTGATTGTTGGGCATCCTGAACCGGGGGTCTTAGCTTAAGGATAAGGAGCAGATCTTTTAATGATTTGGAGATGCAGGTGTACTGGGGTGTGCAAAGTTAAAAATCACACAACACCAGGTTAGAATCCAACAGGTCTATTTGGAAGCACTAGCTTTCATTGTGCTGTGTGCTGCTCTTTCATCAGGTGATTGTGACACAACCACCTGATGAAGGAGCAGCGCTCCGAAAGCTAGTGCTTCCAAATAGACCTGTTGGACTATAACCTGATGTTGTGTGATTTTTAACTTTTGGATCTTTTAAGACTGAGATGAGGAGAAATTTCTTCACCCAGAAGGTGGTGAGCCTGTGGAAGTCTCTACCACAGTGTTGAGGGCAGAAAATTTTACTTTCAAAGAGGTAGATATAGCTCTAGTGGCTAAAGGGATCAAGGGATACAGAGGGAGGGCAGGATTAGGGTATTGAGCTTGATGATCAGCCATGATCATGTGAATGGTGAAGCAGGCTGGAGAGGTCAAACAGCCTACTCCTGCCCCTGTCTTCTAAGTTTATTTTGGAGATTCACCACTGTGTAGTTCATGGCACAGTCAAAGTGCATCTTCCCGTCTCAAATACTGGCAAGCACTGAGAGCCAGTTGGGAGCAGTGGGGGTCGTGATGTCAGCCTTGGAGAGCTGAGGACAACAATGACAGTAGCAAGCCATGAAGACCAAAGACAATGGTGATAGCTGTAAGACACTTGGGCTAGTCATATAAACAAGCATGCTCTAAACCTGGGCTGTAGAACGCATGGACAATGCATGTTGGGGATTTTGGGTCGACATTGACAGTGCTAACCTACTAAATACACATAGCGATAAAACAAAATACTGTGAATGCTGAGAAAACACATCAGGTCAAACAGTGCCAACATCTTAAAGTGGTATCCTTTGGTCTTCATAATGCCAAAGGTAGGTTATTTAACGCACTGTCAATAGCTGCTGTGATAACACAAGCTGGCTAGCTACCATGCAATGAGTCGATTTCAATCACGTAATTGGAGGCTATTTAATAATTGAGGGGGCTCGGGAATCTGATGCTTTGTAGATTTCTATAGTTTTCATAGTTTATTATTGTTATCGTTTTAGATTTATTCTTTTAGTTGCTGTGTTCGAAGCCCTCATGTTTGCTCTGTTTACTATCATATCATACCTCAGTGCAATGACATGAGGTCACCATGAAGATCCCACCTTCTTGATCATGCTCCCTGCCTGAGATGTGGTGACCCTCAAGTTAAACCACCATGAGACCACAATCTCTAATGAAAGAGCAGTCCTATGGTCCTCTGGGACTATGGCATTGACAGGCAGATGACCTGAAAAATAGACAGAGTCTTGAAGTCATGCACCTTGAATGTGATAATTAATTTATCCCCAATTTAGATATGTCCAGCTTATGAATATTTGCACTTAAAACCTGATCCAATGCAAGAGTGTATTGACATCAATATTAAAAATCTGACATGTGAATGTTTTCTTATAGTTAGCATTACGTATATTGTTCTGCATTGTGTTCCAACTTGCGTACAAATCGACTTGCAAAAGAGACTCAAGAATGCAACCCATTCCCAACCTGGGATTGTCTGTACACGATTTACGTTCTTCACTCACAATGATTATTCTAAACTGTTCCAGAGAACAAGTGAATGGAAATCATGATAATGCATGAAGTTAAGTATTTCAGTGAGTAAAACTTTGCCCGCTCTACATATGCTGATTTATTTATCTACTTTCCCAAAGTCAAGAAAGGAATGCATTATGGCTCAAGTCTGCTGCTGAGCAGGACTGCAAAGGTATAGTCTCTTCGGCAGACATTGGGAGGCAAATAAAAGACAAAATGTCTGGATCACCGTAACACAAAAGGCAACCCAAGTTAGAAGCACAGAGATTTTGACGATGTTTCCCACACAGGAGGGAATAGAGTACGTTTATCATTTCCACAAACAGTGAAAAGGGTTATTGCCCATTGTGTTAGTGTCCCTACTTCTGAACCAGGAGGCCTGGGTACAAATCCCACTTGTTCCAGAGATGTGTAATTCAGTGGGCACCAGTTAAGTGACTGTAGACTTAGAACATAGAACATTACAGCGCAGTAGAGGCCCTTCGGCCTTCGATGTTGCACCGACCTGTGGAACCAATCTGAAGCCCATCCTACTGACACTATTCTATTCTCATCCATATGCCTATCCAATGACCATTTAAATGACCTTTAAGTTGGCGAGTCTACTAGTGTTGCAGGCAGTGCGTTCCACACTGCTGTTACTCTCTGAGTAAAGAAACTACCTCTGACATCTGTCCTATATCCATCACCTCTTAACTTAAAGCTATGCCCCCTCTTGATAGCCATCACCATTTGAGGAAAAAAGCTCTCGTTGTCCAAGCTATCTAACCCTCTGATTATCTTATATGTCTCAATTAAGTCACCTCTCAACCTTCTTCTCTCTAACGAAAACAGCCTCAAGTCGCTCAGCCTTTCCTCATAAGATCTTCTATTTCCTCATAAGACCTTCCATCCATACATGGCAATATCCTAGTAAATCTCCTCTGAACCCTTTCCAAAGCTTCCACATCTTTCCTATAATGCAGTGACCAGAACTATACGCAATACTTCAAATGTGGCCACACCAGAGTTTTGTACAGCTGCAGCATGATCTCATGGTTCCGAAACTCAATCCCTCCACCAATAAAAGCTATCAGCCTAAGTCGCAGTTTTCAAGGATCTATGGACCTGGACACCAAGATCTCGCTTCTCATCTACACAACCAAGAACCTTACCATTTGCCCAGTTATCTGCATTCCTGTTACTCCTTCCAAAGTGAATTACCTCACACTTTTCCACATTAAACTTCATTTGCCACCTCTCAGCCCAGCTCTGCAGCTTATCTATGTCTTTCTGTAACCTACAATATTCTTTGTCACTATCCACAACTCTACCGACTATAGTGTCATCCACAAATTTACTAACCCATCCTTCTATGCCCTCATCCAGATCATTTATAAAAGTGACAAACAACACTGGTCCCAAAACAGATCCTTGTGGTACACCATTAGTAACTGAACTCCAGGATGAATATCTTCCATCAATCACCACCCTCTGTCTTCATTCAGCTAGCCAATTTCTGATCCAAATCACTATATCACCCTCAATCCCATGCCTCTATATTTTGTGCAATAGCCTACTGTGGGGAACCTTATCAAATGCCTTACTGAAATCCACATCGACCGCTTTACCCTCATCCTGTTTGGTCACCTTCTCAAAGAACTCAAAAAGGTTTGTGAGGCATGATCTTCCCTTCACAAAGCCGTGTTGACTATCCCTAATCAACTTATTCATCTCTAGATGATTATAAATCCTATCTCTTACAATCCTTTCCAACACTTTACTCACAACTGAAGTAAGGCTCACTGGTCCACAGTTTCTAGGATTGTCTCTACTCCCCTTCTTAAAAAAGGGAACATTTGCTGTCCTCCAGTCTGTTGGCACTATTCCTGTAGACAATAACAACTTAAGGATCAAAGCCAAAGACTCAGCAATCTCCTCCTTGGCTTCCCAGAGAATCCTAGGATAAATCCCATCCAGCCCAGGGGACTTATCTATTTTTACACTTTCCAGAATTGCTAACACCTCCTCCTTACGCACCTCAATCCCATGTAGTCTAGTAGACTGTATCTCAGTACTCTCCTTGACCACATTGTCTTTTTCTAGTGCGAAAACTGACTAAAAGTGTTCATTTAGCGCTTTCCCCATCTTCTCTGACTCCATGCACAACTTCCCACTACTTTGCTTGATTGGATTGAGTGGTGCTGGAAAAGCACAGCAGTTCAGGCAGCATCCGAGGAGCAGGAAAATCGGCGTTTCGGGCAAAAGCCCTTCATCAGGAATATAGGCAGAGTGCCTGAAGGGTGGAGAGATAAATGAGAGGAGGGTGGGGTGGGGAGAAAGTAGCATAAAGTACAATAGGTGAGTGGGGGTGGCGATGAAGGTGATAGGTCAGGGAGGAGGGTGGGGGAAGGTAGCAAAGAGTACAATGGGTGAATGGTGGTGGGATGACGGTGATAGGTCAGAGAGGAGGGTGGAGTGGATAGGTGGAAAAGAAGATAGGCAGGTAGGACAAGTCATGGGGACAGTGCTGAGCTGGAAGTTTGGAACTGGGGTGAGGTGGGGGAAGGGGAAATGAGGAAACTGGTGAAGTCCACCTTGATGCCCTGGGGTTGAAGTGTTCCGAGGCGGAAGATGAGGCTTTCTTCCTCCAGGCGTCGGGTGGTGAGGGAGCAGCGGTGAAGGAGGCCCAGGACCTCCATGTCCTCAGCTGAGTGGGAGAGGGAGTTGAAATGTTGGGCCACAGGGTGGTTTGGTTGATTGGTGCAGGTGTCCCAGAGATGTTCCCTAAAGCGCTCTGCTCGGAGGCATCCAGTCTCCCCAATGTAAAGGAGACCGCATTGGGCGCAACGGATACAATAAATGATACTGGTGGATATGCAGGTGAAACTTTGATGGATGTGGAAGGCTCCTTTAGGGCCATTGATTGAGGTGAGGGAGGAGGTGTGGGTGCAGGTTTTGCAATTCCTGCGGTGGTAGGGGAAGGTGCCAGGATGGGAAGATGTGTTGTTGCGGGGTGTGGACCTGACCAGGTAGTCACAGAGAGAACGGTCTTTGCAGAAGGCGGAAAGGGGTGGGAGGTAAATATATTCCTGGTGGTGGGGTCCGTTTGGAGGTGGCAGAAATGTTGTTGGATGATTTGGTTTATGCGAAGATTGATAGGGTGGAAGGTGAGCACCAGGGGGTTCTGTCCTTGTTACGGTTGGAGGGGTGAGGTCTGAGGGCGGAGGTGCGGGATGTGGACGAGATGCGTTGGAGGGCATCTTTAACCACGTGGGAAGGGAAATTGCAGTCTCTAAAGAAGGAAGCCATCTGGTGTGTTCTGTGGTGGAACTGGTCCTCCTGGGAGCAGATACGGCAGAGGCAGAGGAATTGGGAATACGGGATGGCATTTTTGCAGGAGGTAGGGTGGGAAGAGGTGTAATCCAGGTAGCTGTGGGAGTCGATGGGTTTGTAAAAAAATGTCGGTGTCAAGTCGGTCGTCATTAATGGAGATGGAAAGGTCTAGGAAGGGGAGGGAGGTATCAGTGATGGTCCAGGTAAATTTAAGGTCAGGGTGGAATGTGTTGGTGAAGTTGATGAATTGCTCAACCTCCTCGTGGGAGCACGAGGTGGCGCCAATGCAGTCATCAATGTAGCGGAGGAAGAGGTGGGGAGTGGTGCCGGTGTAATTACGGAAGATGCACTGTTCTACGTAGCCAACAAAGAGACAGGCATAGCTGGACCCCATACGGGTGCCCATGGCTATCCTTTTGGTCTGGAGGAAGTGAGAGGATTCGAAGAAGAAATTGTTAAGGGAGAGGACCAGTTCAGCCAAAAGAATGAGAGTGTCTACATGTTGTGTCAGGAAATCCTGCTGCACACATTGGACAAAAACTGACCCATCTAAAGTACTCGAACTATAGTATTCCCAGTCGATATTTGGAAAGTTAAAATCCCCAATGACAACTACCCTGTCATGCTCGCTCCTATGGAGGATCATCTTTGCTATCCTATCCTCTACATCTCTGGAACTACTTGGAGGCCTATGGAAAACTCCCAATAGGGTAAACTATTGGCTGCCCCAATTGAAACAACTATATCCAGAGTTCCTCTGCCAATTCCTTCAAGGCCATGTGCTGACCTTCTCCCAGCTGAAACCTCATGGGTGGCTTATGGACAAGACTAGCTCAGTAACTCCATCACTCTCACTTCAATATTCCCAGCTCCATATGTATAGGAACCAAATTGTCACACAGAGTCAGAGTATTTTATCCAACTCGAGGTGAAGTATACCTGGCCCTTCTAGATTACAAATGACTGTAAGCAAAGCCTGAGAGGCTTCGCTTGGAGGCCAAGACAGTGTCATTGAAGGGTAAGAAGTTCTGCTCCATACTGCATTCAACTGAATTACACAGCTTTGGGCTTCCTCTAAGTGATCAAAGAAACTCATCTTTTTCTCTTTGTATTGCACTTACCAGACCTGCAAAAGCACAACTTCTATGCAAGATTGTTGCTGTCTTGGAGGCCAATGTTTGCACCTGAAGGCAGGCCAGGCCACGCAAATTTGATGAGTATTTGTGTACGGGACATTAGTTTTCAGTAAGACAATTATCCTGTAGGACAGAGACATCATTGACATATGCGGAGTGATGGGTAATCCACACACAGAGGTTACACAAGCAAGATTAAGGCACAAAGAGATTGGGAAAGGAGATTTGACACAAGTACAACTCATTGAACAAATAAAGAAAGACTGGTCTGGTTTCTCTTGTTGGCACAACCACAGAATCGATTTAATGCAGTCACATACATCTCCAATTATCTGTATTTCCCCTTTTTAAGATCTGAAAGCTGGAAAAGTTGGTCTTCTGTCTTTGTGACCCATGAGTAATCGACAGCCCTCAATAATATGCAGAAGCCACTATGCATAATGTGTACAGCAGGTGCCTCACTCTTCCTGAGGGATCTCCTGCCTAGTCAGGTAACAGTGGCACAGAAGAAACCTTTAACCCCAAATGTTGTTCAGGATAAATATATCAGTAAGCAGCCTTTTAAAAGCAGACATTAATTGCATGGAGAGTATTCTTGGCTAAGATCCAGTTAGGTAGTGACATGAACACACTAATTTAGGACTGAGGTATTTCAATAATTGCTAGGTATCCAACAACATTCTAAGAACTATGGAGATAATCCTTTGTCATTCACCATGACGTTTCCTCGTAATTAAATCATGCATTTCAGAAGCAGTTAGTCTCATCATTCTACATTTTCCTAGAATTCCCTTATTCACCATAAATGTAACCAAATTGGAATGTGGACTAAGATCCTTCAGGCCTCTTAGATATTTTTCACAGGTGAACTGCAATCTCATAATTTGACCAAATGATTACTTTTTGTCTTTCCAGGGTTCACAAGGCAGCAGGACAGAAACAGTAGAGTGCCAGGAATAAGTGTTTTGTAAAGACAAGATGCCTGTCCATACTAAAAAGTCTGAAGGTGGATAAATCAGTTAGACTGGATTGACTTTACGCCAGAGTACTGAAGGAGTAGCTGAGGAGATTGCAGAGGCATTGGTCATAATTTTTCAGGAACTTCTGGAGTTGGGAACAGTCCTCGAGGACTGGAAGATGTCTAATGTCACCCTGTTTAAGAGGTGAGGGAGGTAGAAGATAGGAAATTATAGGCCCGTTAGCCTGATCTCGGTAAGATTTTAGAGTCATGATTGAGGATGAGATTACGGAGTACTTGAAAATACAGGGTGAAATAGGGTGGAAGTCAGCATGGTGTCGTTAAGGGGAGGTGACCAGTAGAGTGCCACAAGGAACGGTGCTGGGTCCTCTACTTTTTGTCATTTATATAAATGATTTGGATGCAAGCATAAGAGGTATGGTTAGTAAGTTTGCAGATGACACCAAAATGGAGGTATGGTGGACAGCAAAGAAGGTTATCTCAGATTGCAACAGGATCTTGATCAGATGGGCCAATGGGCTGAGAAGTTGCAGATGGAGTTTAATTCAGATAAATGCGAGGTGCTGCATTTTGGGAAAGGAAACTTAGCAGGACTTATACACAAATGATAAGGTCCTAGGGAGTGTTGCTGAACAAAGAGACCTTGGAGTGCAGGTTCATAGCTCCTTGAAAGTGGAGTTGCAAGTAGATAGGATAGTGAAGAAGGCGTTTGGTATGCTTTCCTTTATTGGTCAGAGTATTGAGTACAGGAGTTGGGAGGTCATGTTGCAGCTGTACAGGTCATTGGTTAGGCCACTGTTGGAATATTGTGTGCAGTTCTGGTCTACTTCCTATCGGAAAGATGTTGTGAAACTTGAAAGAGTTCAGGAAAGATTTACAAGGATGTTGCCAGGGTTGGAGGAGTTAAGCTATAAGGAGAGGTTGAACAGCCTTGGGCAGTTTTCCCTGGAGCGTTGGAGGCTGAGGGGTAACCTTATAGAGGTTTACAAAATTATGAAGGGCATGAATTGGATAAATAGTCAACGTCTTTTTTTCTGGGGTGGGAGAGTCCAGAACTAGAGGGCATTGGTTTAGGGTGAGAGTGGAAAGATATAAAAGAGACCTTTAGGGGCAACATTTTCACACAGAGAGTGGTACATGTATAGAATGAGCTGCCAGAGGAAGTGGTGGAGGCTGGTACAATTGCAACATTTAAAAGGCATTTGGATGGGTATAGGAATAGGAAAAGTTGGAGGGATATGGGTCGGGTGCTGGTAGGTGGGACTAGTTTGGGTTGGGATATCTGGTTGCCATGGACGGGTTGGACCGAAGGGTCTGTTTCCATGCTGTACCTCTCTATGACTCTAAATCTGTTAGAATTCTTCCTAGAATTTCTAAAAGGCTTTTGACGAGGTGCCACACAAGGAGCTGCTAAATAAGGCAAGAGTCCATGGTACTGGGGGCATAGATTGAGGATTGCTAACTGGCAGGACGCAGAGTGTAGGGATAAAGGGGTATTTTTCAAATGGCTGTCAGTTACTAGTAGAATTCCATAGGGGTCAATGTTGGGACCAAAAATATTCATGCTCTGCATTAACAACCTGGATGAAGGAACCAAAGGCATTGTTGCTAGATTTGAGGGTGACACAATGATAGGCAGAGGGATTGTAGTATTGAGGACGCAGGGAGGCTGCAGAAGGACTTGGATATGCTAGGTAAGTGGGCAAAGAAGTGGCACATGGAATACAACATGGCAAAGTGTGAGGTTATACACTTTGGTGGAAAGAGTAGAGGCATAGACTATTTTCTAAATGGGGAAAGGCTTTGGAAATCTGAAGCACAAAGGCACTTGGGAGTCCCAATTCAGGATTCTCTTACGGTTAACAATAACTTCCAGTTGATTAGGAATGCAAATGTAATGTTGGCATCGTTACAAAAAGGCTAGAAAACAAGAACAGAGATATACTGTTGAGGTCGTGTATGGCTCTAGCAGACCACATTTGCAATACTGTGAGCAGTTTGGGCCCTGTATGTAAGGCTTTGGAGGGGGTACAGAGGAGATTTACAAGAATGATCCAGGGATGAAGGGCTCATCACATGAAAAGCGACTGAGGACTCTGGATCTGTATTTGATGGATTTTAGAGGGATGAGAGGGGATCTGATTGAAACTTACAGAATATGGAGAGGTTTAGATAGAAACAGCACCATGTCCACTCTACCAGTAGGAGAGACTACGTCCTGGGGACACAGCCTCAGGGTAAAGGGTTGACTATTTAGAACTGAGGAGGAGAAGGAGGAATTTCCTCAGCTAGTGTATAGTTAATCTGTAAAAGTCATTGCTGCAGTGGGAGGTGGAAGTCAATTCACAGACTGTATCTAAGACAGAGATAGATAAGTTCTTGACTAGTAAGGGGATCAAGGGTTACATGGAGAAGGAAAGAGAATGGGGTTGAGAAATGTATCATCATCATCATCATCATCAAACGTTGGAGCAGATTCAATGGGCTGAATGGCTGAATTCCAATCCTATATCTTATGGTCTTATAAGGTAGGAAGCTGATTTCCATCACAATACGGGAGGGGAAATTGGAATTCCAATGCTTTGCATTTTTTGTTATATATGATTTCACAATTTTGACTTACTATTTAGGTTATTTTATAATTGCAATAATGAAAAGTGCAATCTCATAGTTTCACTTTTCATAGTTTTTTTTTTCTGGTTTTATGGACTTTATAGGTTTTATGCTATGGAGATTTCTTTGCAGTGTTTAATAGACTCAATTAATTGCATTGTTATTTCCTTTCCTGTGCCTGTTTTTGCCCTTTTTCTCCCCAATGCAGGTGTTGCTGATCGTGTTCAATGTCAACTTAATGTTAATTGATACCTTTAAGAGCTTCAACAAAGCCTTTGAGAATATCATTTTCAAATGCTTTGAGAGCTTCTGATGCCTTAATTAAAAGCCTTTGGATAGCTTGACATTAATGAGAGCTTTTAATGAAGACACCTATTGTCTCTTTAATATCTACCAGTCTAATCCACTTTTTCCAAATGAGAACACTTGATTGCTGCACTACTTGTAAGAGCAATGCAAGTAAAATTGATGTCAAAGCTTTGTTAAGATTAGTGAACAGACCACAATATTTATTTTATGTAAAGTATCTTTACAAAAGGATGATATGTGAAATCCAGAGGACTTACTCATAAAATAAAATCCACTGTTTAAAACAAACAATAAACTTTTCTATATATTATGAGAACAGAAATACAGTTGAACAGAAAACAGAAATACACGTACAAATTATATTGTATCCTGAACTTGCATGTGGTAAATATGGTAATAGATTGTGATTAAACATTCCACGGCACACATCAAATAGCAAATGCGATCAAGACAGTTCTGAGAAATTGTCTGTAATTCCACCCACATGACAATGGTGGTGAGTAATTAAATCTCATTAAACTTCACAAGGGATACGAATGCTTCATTCCTCAATGACTGGTAGATCACCCTCCTTTAGTGAGTCTATATTACTCTGGATTCCAAGATACATTCCATTCACAAACCAAAGGACAGACCCCAGCTAGCTAGCTTCATAAAGCCATATTAGGTAGGTGTCTCTCTTCTCCCCCCAAAATTTTAATGTTGCTCAGTTGCATTAGTCAACACCTACTCTCTTAGCTGTACTAAAACATTAGTCTGTAAGTTTACTCCAAGCTTCTCAGATTCCTTGAACACAGACCCAGTGACTTCACCACTTTGAATCAAAGAATCTCTACAGTTTGGAAGGAGGCCATTTGGACCATCAAGGCTGCACTGAATCTCCCAAGAGCATCTCTACCCTACCCCTTCCCAATAACCCAACATTTGCCATAGCTAATCTACCTAGCCTGCACATCCCTGGACAATTCGGACGATTTAGCAAGGCCAAACAACCTAACCCTTTTTTAAAAAAATTCATTCATGGGATGAGGGTGTCCCTAGCTAGGCCGTTATTTACTGCTCATCCCTAATTGCCCAAAGGGCAGTTAAGAGTGAACGACATTGCTGAGAGTCTGGAGTCATATGCTGGCCAGACTAGGTAAGGATGGCAATTGGCTTCCTTGAAGGATATTAGTGAAGTAGATGGGTCTTTCTAACAATCGACAACAGTCATCAGACTCTTAATTCTAGACTTTTATTGAATTTAAATCCCACCACCTGCCACGGCAGGATTTGAATCTGGGTCCTGGATTAACAGGCCATCATCTCCCTGACATGCACTTCTGGGATAAAACTAGAGCACCTGACCATGCAGACACAGAGAACATGCAAACTCCATGCAGACATTCACCCAAGGCTAGAAGTTAACTCGGCTTGCTGGTGCTATGAGGCAGCAGTGCTAACCACTGCGCTTTCTTAGCTTCCCAGGACAACTTCTGTCCTGCCTCAAATACTTGGAAGCCTACTAATTCCTAGAATATTCTCCTGAGTTCTAACACCACAGGGCCTTCAAACTGCTTTCATTTCCTCAATGAGTTTCCTGCACAGAATTTGTGGTTCAGCGGTTTTCCCAGTAATGCCGTTAATTGTGGCACTCGTAACATGGGGTCTGCTTTTGTCTCTTTCTCTCTCATGCATGTTCATTTACAGCTAATAACTCTTGAACTCTTCAATAACTCCAAACTGTCCCGAGTGAATTATTGAGCACTTGGTAACAAGCTCCTATTGCTGAACAGAATTGAAGCTGCCATTTGGAAACTCTTGTGACTCAGTATAATCTGAACTTTGCAACTCACTTTGCTTGGTTCCCCAGCAGAATTAAATCCAACAGAAATGGATTTCATCACAGGAAGGATCTGCCTCCACTTTGCTTAAGGCCCATAATCCTTCTTCCGCCCAGGAGATATGTCACAGCGTACATACTGTGGTGCAGGTATAGGTGCACAAATTATTTTGTCCACACATTTTGATGACTGAGTGATCACAGCACCAGCACATTGTAATTTAAGAATTTGACTGCAAATCTTAATCAATGATCCACATCCTAAAGAGGAAGCAGTAGCTTCTCAGCCAACAGTGCTCCAAAGACTAATGATGACTCAATCATCATAGAATGAATTTGCAATTAGGTTTTTAACAGGCCTGTCTGCCTTATTATACCACTGTACTGGCTTCTTGCTGTCTGTGAATAATCTTCTATCCAATGTCAGGAGAATTGCCGTCCTCATCAGAGGAGACCTGAACCACATTGACAAGGTGGAAGTGTTATTGATGGGTGACTCCAGAACAATTGTTTTAAAATTTAGGGTCACCCTTTCAGGACAAGAGACGAGATATTTCTTGAGTTTCATAAAAGCAACTTTGGAACTCTGCCTAAGGCAGCAGTAGAAGCAGGGTCATGGAATGTTTTGAAAGCAGGGAAAGGTTAAATGCTTCTTAGGCAATGGAATCAAAAGGTTAATTTGGAATAGATGAGAATGTGGAGTTTGAAATAGATCACCAATGATCTTAATGAATGGTGGAGCAAGTTTGAGAGGATGCTTTTAATTTGTAAATTTACACAATAAAAAGAATCTTGCTTCTCTTATTTTGATGTCACCTCAATGGTGAGTACATGAAGCAGACTAGAACTAGAAGGTTAAAAAAAATGGAGAAATTTACAATTAAAAAAATGCATGCATTATATCCCACGGAAAGAGGGCAAGAAAAACTGCTAACATTTATACTGTTCTGTCACCACCCGATTAGTGCTGAAAGGTGATAGACTTTCCAGTTTAATTTCACTAGGAAGAAGCATGGCCAGTTCTCAGTGCAGTGACAGGACAGCGTTATTGCAGAATGAATCACTAGTATGAAGTGCACACTGTATTACCTACTACATTTGAACAGTGATAATGATTAAGTGAGCCATATACCCTGGAGCAGCTAGAGATGACACTGAACACTAGGAACAAAACAAAATGCATCTGACAAACCAGGTGGGACATCTCTGAAATTGCAGGCAACAATTGGAATCCGAACACGAAAGAGTACAGCATGTAAAACACTCAGTCTGGCATTAGAAACCAAATGAAGAGATATATTTAAACACGCTCACCAAAGGATCACTATGATTGCTAAAACACATGCTCAAACATTACAATAGCAAAAGAGGTCAACTTTAAAATAAATATTACTTGGCAGATTGGGACTGATGCTGAATGAATCTAGTAAGATACCACAAACATGGCTTAAAAGCAATGACATACCAGTCCTGCTGTGCAACTCTGTAAATGGATTGTGTGTATTCTGGGCACTGACAGAAATCTCATGACTTCTGAATGAATTCACTAGTTCCAGTAAGTCATTGCATCCTTCACTTATTCACCATGGTATCATGCCCTGGAAATACTGGATGTGAAACATTGATCCATTGGGTTAAGGCAATCGGTGTTCAGCTAATGGTTATTTCCCTATCTCCACAAAATGGTGCTAAAGAGATGGCTGCTTTATATCCTTGATAAAAGGTGACATTAATCAGGAATTAGAATATAGATTTTCCAAACGTTAAGTTCATTAAAAATAATTTCTAGTACATTACTAGAATGGGATAGGAGGAAGTGATGGAAGCTGGTACAATTGCAACATTTAAAAGGCATCTGGATGGGTATATGAATAGGAAGGGTTTAGAGGGATGTGGGCTGGGTGCTGGCAGGTGGGACGAGATGGGGGTGGGATATCTGGTCAGCTTGGACGGGTTGGACCAAAGGGTCTATTTCCACACTACATCTGACTCTATAAGTACAGTTTTTAAAAAAATGCAAATCCCTGTCAACATAATTATTGTTGGAATTTACAACTAGTTTAGCAGCAAGAGGATTTATTCTACAGTTGAAATGTGTAGCACAGTTCATCTCTTGATTTGAAGTACATGATTTCTCCTGGATCATGGTCCACAGGACAAGGGTTTGTTGTTGAAATGATACCAAGTAAAACGGTGCCAACCTGCCAGGCTCATTCCTTCCCTGAACAGATGTCCAAACTTGTAGGGTCACAGTGAAAGTCAATGGTTTTGATCACAAACCAAAATACCCAAATTTATCTTTCGTAGCTATGTTGTTAAACACAACCTGTGACAACTTTAGATTTTAAATTCATCTACCTCAGACCAGCAGGACTCTTGTACCATCTAGTGGTCAGAATTTGAAACTCAGAAGTATGTTTTCCTCTATATCTGATTGACATGAATGAAGACCTTTTATGCGCAACTGATCAAATGGGATAAACTGGACAAAAGCCAGCATCAAAATTAGATACTCCTTCCTGTCTTATGCAGCTCAGCAGAACAAAATATGTTCCAAAGGGGTGAACTTTAAAGATAGTCTTTTTTCTCCCACCCACAGATGCTGCCAGACCTGCTGAATGTCTTCAGCATTTTGTTATTATTTTTCAGATCTCCGGCATCCTCAGTAACTTGTTTTATTAAATGTTTAATTCACTACCTCATCCTTCCCAAGTATGCCCATCTTATAGAAATTCTGTTCCTCGCTCCAACAAGATTTCCACTTTAACCTATCCTCTTGTTCACTATTATCACATCTGTTTTTGCTTCTGGAGTTTGGCCTTGGTCTGCCTGTACTTATTTCTCTCCACTACCTTTTTCTTTGAGTTCCTGCTCCTCCTATCCACTCATTCCTTTTCACCCCCACCACTCATCAGCATAAACACAACTTCTTTCCTACTGCTATCTGAAGTCACTAGACATGAAACGTTAACATTTTCACTTCACAAATGTGGAGTTTCTCCAGCAATTTCTGTTTTTGCTGGTTCCAGATCTCCAGCACCTGTAGTTCTTTGTTTTAGAATTAGTTATTTTATATTTTGAAGACAATGATAACCTAAAATAGTTTAAAATTGGGTAATGGTCTTGGCATTTCATCAACACAAATGCAGGGGTACTATGCAAGTCCCCAGTATTTTGCATACAGAGTTTACAACAGCACCAGGAGATGCCATTTGCTCATCAGTTTTACACAGCATATGTGTCATATTTATTCTCATTTGTTGCCCATGATGGTACAGGAACCTGTTCTTTATTCCCCTCAAACACTTTTGGAAAATAGTTTGTGTGCGCGCGTGCGTGCATGTATGAGTGTGACTGAAGTGGCTCCACCCAACACCTTCCAAGTAGGAGAAAGTAAGGTCGGCAGATGCTGGAGATCAGAGTTGACTGTGTTGCTGGAAAAGTGCAGCAAGTCAGGCAGCAACCGAGGAGCAGGAAAATCTGTTTCGGGCCGGAGCTCTCCTGCTCCTCGGAGGCTGCCTCACCTGCTGTACTTTTCCACCACCACCTTCCAAGTAGGGCTTTAGCAGATTAGCAAATATGTTTTAACGTTACTTCTATAACTTTGAATTTCCACCACCACTGTCAATATGACCCAAAATCCTCAACACGCATCCTCCAGCCATAAATGGTCACATCTGATACAACCCAAACTTAGGGGTTGCTTGTTTATAGTTACAGTAAATAGTTCAGCTTTAGGTGAACATCAGATGAATCCAATATTAGTAAAAGTGAAAGCATGGACCTCCTGCATTTTGAAAACAAAAACAGTATTTTCTTGTACTGGAGGTAATTGCCAGGTCCAAGCATTTTTTTTAAAAAAACATATGCATAATACACAAGAACAGCAGTAGACCATTTGGCCCCTCAAGTCTTTTCTGCCATTCACTGAGATAATGGTTGATCTGTGGTCTTTCTCCATACATTTGCCTTTGGCCCATATCCCTTAACACTTCTGTTTAACAAAACATTTTTATCGCAGATTCAACATTAACAACTGATCCTACACTGTTTGTGAAAGAGCATTCCAAGCATCGACCATCCTTTGTGTCGAAATGCTCCTCACATCTCTCCTCAGTGATCTGGCCCCAATTCTCTGACCATGCTCCTAGTTCTAGAATCCCCAACCTGTGGAAATGGTTTACCTTTAAATACCCTATCTTTTCCTGTTAATATCTTGAAGGCTTTGATCAGATTGCCCCCTAACCTTCCAACTCTAGAGAAAACAGGCCTAATTTGTGTAATCTCGGCTCATAACATAATCCCTGAAGTCTAGGTATCATTCTTGTAAACCTCCCTCCAAGATCCACCTATCCTTCCCAAGGTGTGGTGTGCATATCTGCTCAGAGTACTCCAAGTGGGGTCTAATCAGGGCTTTGCATAACTTCTGCATCCCTACACTCCTCTGGATATAAAGGTCAGAATTCCATTAGTTTTCTTGATTATTTTCTGTACCTGTTCATGATGTTTTAAAGATCTAGGCAATTGAACCCACACCATCTAGAAAATACCCTGACACTGTAGGGAATCTAATCTAATCTCATCTAATCTAACCTTTCTCAGTCAAGAAAAACTAGAAAGTGCAGTCTGCACAGGTCATAAAAGGTATAAAAGGAATAAGACTATCTCAAAAATGAAAATTTTTTCTCTCAATGTTATTTAATGGAAAGATAAAGAATGTTAGCCATCACTCCCATAAAAAAAATTCAGAAGAATAAAATGGGATCAGATTTCAAGTTTTATTTCCATTTTCATACTGATTAAAATACATGGGTAAGCCATCAATATACAAATCTCAAGTAACAGTTTAAACTAAGAGAGATCATGGGGACCAAAAACAAGAACAAAGATAAAAATTCATACCTCTCGAGGCAGTGAATAATGCAAAGACAAACAAAAAAGGTTACAAATTTTTAATGTACTTTACTAAAGGATGTCAAACCATTTGCAAACACAGAGCTGTTGTTATCTGTTTGTGCTCTATAACCAAGATGATTTTAATCGCCCAGCAAATTATTCCTTGCTTAGACGAGCAATGGATAATAGGCAAAGAATGTCCATGAAAGATGCACAACAATACTAAAACAATGTTAAGTTACCTATACCATGTGTTTAACCACAGAACAAGTTCAACCTCGGCACTCTGCAAACTGTTATTGATAAAAAGGTAAGAATTCAAGATACCAAATAGGATACTAACACCCTTTCTCTACTACCCCATCTGATCATCAAGATGAATACACAGGTACCAGTTCCCAGGTCCAGGTTTGAGCCAAGTCAGAATACATTTTTCAGGGTTAGCATTATTTTCCCAGTTGTCAAATGAAAACGTACCAAATCTGATTGCGAAGCTTCTCATTATATAGTCTAGAAAAATACAGTTTTTGCTGTTATTAGCAGGGGGCATGGGTTTTGAATCTTAGTTCATATGCACTTAGAGTACAACTCCACCCTCCCCACCCCCAAAAAATGTCACTGCAGTTCAGAGTAACTTGTTACATACCTTGGCATTGTTTGTACATCAAGAGTTTCCAATAAATGCAGCAGACATAATATGGTGGTCCATACAACACTTGGTTGTACTTCCTAACACCCAGAAACATGTAAATATGGATTATATATTTTAAAAGGCAAAACAAAATCTTTTGAAAGCCAGAGAATCCAATCAAGTGGCTTACTTAATAGAGAACAATACAGTTAGTTATAGGTCAGAGGTTATTTTGAGACTTCGCTGTCAGAGATGTGAAGAGATTGGAGTTTCAGAAAAACAGGAACATTTGAATTTCTCATTCAATTTGAAATTAGTTAATTTGAAGTTGTTAATAGTGAAGGAAAAAAACTGCCAAAGATTAGGTTACCACATTTTAAGAGGCCTGATTATGTTTTATGGGACCTAGCAAATCATGGAGTTACTCCCAAAATCACGCTATCCAGCAAAAGAGAATCTGTAATTCCTTTTATAAAGTTGTATTTCGTTTTTGTTCCTATGCTTATCTTCATTCACAGTTAGAGGAGTTGAAATGCAAGCTCCTGTATGCAGAAAGGCACCTGTTGAACACAAAATTCAACACACTACCAAAATGTGTCATACTAGCATCTCCGATCAGCAATAGCACAGAGATGTACATTAAGTTTAATTTAAAGTGCCTAATGCACAAATGATTTGCAAGTTCCAAAGAGCCAGCTCATTAAGTTGTACAATGTGCTTACATACTCTCCCAGACTTATCTTGAATAGAGCACTTATGTATTCAATACCAGAAGAATATTCTGTTTACTGTTGGGCACACTGAGATTCAACGGTGGGCTGAGATGACACATGGATGATTGGGTGCAACTTTGGCCGCTTAACTCTTTTCTTCTGTTTCAGCTCTTCTGCTTCATCAATTTCTTCCTCATCTGGCTTTTCTAGCTTCACATCATTCTTGGATACCCTACAGAGTATTCAAACAATCTTCCATATTATGGGATTAAACATGATACAGGAGCCAAATTCAGAGATTTATCCAGTAGCAATTCAGAAATAGACAACAGGAACACGTTCATTATACAGTTTTGGCCTTAAAACTTTCTAACTTGAGACTAAATTTATATTAGGATTGTTGTAATTTTTTAGATTGAGAAATTTAAAAAAGGTACAAGTTAGAAAAAACACTTGATAAACCTCTGAACCAGTACACAAAAGTTTTTAAATGCCAACCTCTGCGAAATTACTCACTGTACACAAGACACAGTACAATGATTCAGAAAAACAATCCCATTTTGTAGATCTGCTGTCATTTCATGATTCAACCAGGAACAAGATTGTAATCTAGCCCTACAATCAAAGCACTAAACAGAGCGAGGACATTATAAAGTCACAGAAGAAACTGCAGCCCAAAACATGCTGACTAGTCTAAATTGATATTTATTCTCCACACCAGCAGTCATCTTCATTCACTGGTCACATTCCCAAATCATTTTACCCAATTTTCCTTCAACCTATCATACCTGCTGTTAAACGCTGAATGGTCCTTGCTTCAAATATCAACTTTGCTTGTTTACTACTGCCTCATTACTCTTTACATAAAAATAAATTTTCACTGCCTTAAATCTTTTACATTTGAATTTATATCCACATTCTTCACTGTAGACCCCTCAGAATTGCTTCTATTAAGTTCCACATGCTCAGTTTTAAATAGATCTTTCAAAATACTCCATAATATCTTTTCTAAATAAAATAGATCCTATTTTTCAGGCCTCTATTTTGAAGCAAAATCACTTTCTAGGGAAACTACACGATATTTTCTATGTATTGACTCTACCATCCACAGTATATAAATGACTCAACGTTGAAAATAACTACAGAATTTTATTCTGCCTCATTCCTGATGAAGGGCTTATGCCCAAAACATCGATTCTCCTGCTCCTCTGATGCTGCCTGACCTGCTGTGCTTTTCCAGCACTACATTCTCGACTGATCCCCAGCATCTGCAGTCCTCACTTTCTCCTAGAATTTTATTATTGTGTTAAGTTTCTCCCTCTTCTCTGGGTAAACAATTTATCAACACAATTTTTAAAAACAATCTGAGAGCAAGTTTAAGACTTTCTAATAAGAAAATCACTGACAGTTTACAGTGAAATATTATACTATAGATATCAAAAGTACATGTGCAAAACATATTTGAACTGGTTAGTTTAGCTCAAAGGAAAAAGATCTTGAGTTTAAAAAAGGCAACAGTATAATAAAGTAGCAACACATGCATATAGACAATACACTCACTCCACCCCATTATCTGGGTCAGCACTTTCTGTGATGATGCACAAACCAACTTAATGCTGTGACATTAAAGTTCATTGTAGGATGTTATGACTTTTGAAAGCAAAATAGGTTTTTAATAAAACAGTGATAACATTTCCTCATATAAATGACACACAATCTTTGAAACAGGACATTAAAATGATAGCCGTATAGAAAGTTTAAAATATGAGTTGATTCTGTCTCGCTCTCCAATACAGACACATTATTGCATTCTGATTGGCATGCGGTTAAAGCAAATGGATGTCTCAGCATTTTGAAGTCATGCATCTTAACTATATAACCTTGTCTTTCAAGTAGATTTTTTTCATGAAATTACAGCAGTCTACAAAACTTTCATTTATAACTAAACCAACAAGTTCTTAAAAATTCACAAATATGGAGCTTACAATTGAACATTAAATTAAATTACACATGAAAAGTGTAGAAACTTTTCTTAAAAAAAACAAACAGATTGTTTTAATCTGAAGCTTGCTGTTACTCTGGACACATCCTGCATTTGCTCCAGCAACAAAAAAAAAGTGAAACAAAAAGGACCGCTTAGCACTCAGTTAATAGTAACAAGAATTGAACTGTACCAGTGTCATGCCTTACTGCAATGCCATTAAACCATGAACAGTTCAGTGGCAGGGCATTTATTCAAAACTGGAAATCCAGGCCTGTATTTGCACTTGGGGAACATTCTTAGCAAACTATTTGTCACCTGGAAAACTGTTCTCCCCTCCTGGATCACTGGTGGCAAAACTAATGGAAGTAGCAACTCTGACACTCCTACATCTGGGAGTAGCAAATGAGCATAGTTAATGAAGAACATTAAAGGCAAAACCTTTCACCCATTTGTAAATGCATGATACAGGTTATGTGGTCTAACCACAAGTCGTCAAATCTCTTACAGCAAAAGTAAGTGCATCAGTATGCTGCAAAATATATAGATAATAGAACGACATTTATTGGATGTGGTAATAATACATCAAATGGCATCCTAGAAAATAAACAGTGTGATGCAGTGTATGTATCCATGCCTTTGAGCTGGGAGACCAGGATTCAAGTCCTGTCTACTACAGAGGTGTGTAATAATGTTTCTAAATAAGTTGATCAAGAACAGCTATTTGGTGCAATATTAATATATACATGATTTGGCCATCAATGTGATATCCAGAAAGAGGTGATCATAGAGAGTTGTTCAGCACAGAAAAAGATGCCGATTAGATATCATAAATTAATTTAGTCCTATTTGCCAGCTTTAAGTATCAGGAACAGCCACTTAAACTAATGGCAAGATTTCACAATGCAAATTTACTAAGAATTCATGTGATTTTCTTTTAAAAAACACTTTGGTGGGTTGACAATTCGAGTTTTGCTTTCTGTAACTGAGCAAGTGTTTTTTGTGCTCCATATGTTTAGTTAAGTAAACTGTGTTTACTCCCTAGATATTTTAAGAAATGAGAAATATTTGAAGGATAAATAGTGGCAATTAGGGAGAAATATAGCAATTAGAGCAGAAGCTGCTGTCAAGTAGCTAGCAAAGTGGGTCAAATACATTGTTTTGCACTCAAATTTCAATAATCATCCACCATCATGGCAATGTGTTTATAAAAGTAATTTTATGAAGTACTTTAAAAGGTTTGACATCAGGTACTGTACAAATGTAATTTTCCACCTTTTACATCAATATTCATATCGAAAAACAGTTGAGGTCCATTGCCGTATAATGTTTGTGCTACATTGCAATAAAGCTTAATTTTAGAAGACTAACCTTTGTGCATTAGTGACTTTACAATCCTTAACACTGCAATTACTTCATAAAGCTTCAATATTGATTTTATTTTGCTCAACGATATAGACAAGGAAAAATATATAAATGGTTTACAATTCTTCTCTACACAAACATTCAACACTTACACTACACTTTGCCTTCATGTCCCTTTACCACCTGCTTCAATTGCTTCCTCACTAGTCATCAAGTGTTCTGCCAATTCCACACTTGCATTCCCTAGCTTTCTTGAGTTTCTTCAATTCTGTACCACAGTCCATTCTTTATACCTCATTCCTCATCCCTTTCACTTCTATTTGCTCTGCATTTCATTCAACCATCTCGTATCTAAATAACCCTCCCTCCTTTGGCTCTCTCATTACTCCTCTGTTGCAACATTGGGAATAAGTGTAAAGGTATAGCTTTCATGTTGGAACAAAGATTTCCACAAACTGTAAAAAATGAATGCCCTCAAAATCAATCTATGGTTATACAACATTAATGAATTTCCCCTGAGGTTAATTGATGGGTCAACAATTACATTTCTATAATTGAGAATGTTCATGCCATTATGGTAACATCAAGCCCATTAATATAGTAATTAATTGAAGAATGAAAGTAAAAGATTAGATTAGATTAGATTCCCTACAGTGTGGAAACAGGCCCTTCAGTCCAACAAGTCCACACCGACCCTCCGAAGAGTAACCCATCCAGATCCATTTCCCTCTGACTAATGTC
Organism: Chiloscyllium plagiosum; assembly: GCF_037043375.1. NCBI lineage: Eukaryota > Metazoa > Chordata > Chondrichthyes > Orectolobiformes > Hemiscylliidae > Chiloscyllium > Chiloscyllium plagiosum. The sequence continues at coordinate 19,861,640 of NW_028270152.1, read as the reverse complement.
CTTAACACTATGGGCAATTCACCTAACCTGCACATCTTTGGACTGTGGGATGAAACCGGAGCATTCGGAGGAAACCCATGCAGACATGGGGAGAATGTGCAAACGCCACACAGACAGTCGCCAGAGGCTGGAATTGAACCCGGGTCCCTGGTGCTGTGAGGCTGCAGCTCTAACCACTGAGCCACTGTGCCACCCCACATAAGAATAAAAACTCTTTTCTTTAATCCTTTATCACTTTCAAAGCTGAAAACAAATGGTGTAATGTTATACAAAAGAAATGCAGTTAAATATAGAATTCTGGTATTGGCTACAGGCAATTGGTATTCAGCTTCATATGGGAAAACCGAATCCTGGGCTTTGACTGTGGGTGCTTAGTGACATGAACTGTATCTTTGCTTTGGTAGTACTGGGGGACGGTAGGTATAGGTTATATTTGGTTGCAAGATGCAACCAGAGATTTAGATTTATAGTCTACTTTAGAAAGGAGGAAAACATTCCTCATTCACTTTGTCCCACTTCATCTCACAGCTTAATTTGCTTTATGAAGCTATTTTGGTTTCAAATTGTAGTCAAAGTTATCAAAACTGATCAGATTTTCACACAAACAAAAATAATTAAAACCTTTATTTCAATATAAGGTTTTCCAATTTCATTATCTTGTTTTTTTAAAATTTAAAGAAAAACATCTAAACAACTCATTAGCTTACATGCTTAGAGTACAATACCTGCCCTTCACTCAAAAGAATTAGACAAAACAATCAAGTCCAAGCTCAGGTTTTTGGGAAAGACACATTCAAGAGAAAAGTCATTTAATTATTAAGAACCAAAGTTAGTAATTTTGTCATGTTGTTGTACAAACTTTTAAAATAAAAACTATATTAAGGTTAGAAATTACAGTAACTGAAAATTTGCAAAAGAAAATATGCACAAAACATTGTGTAGAATTTTGAATGGTTAGCACTTCAAAATGTTCTCAGTCTTAGCCAGTTTTGAACCTTCACTATTGAATAATAAAATTGCACGTAATCTTGCTCCCTCAGTTTAAAAAAAAACGCTTCACCCATATTCAATTAATTAGTTAGGAAAGTCAGTGCTTCCATGATTTTGTTTGTGCCTAATAGGCACAACCCACACTCAGAATTAGAAAGACAACCAGGCAGCTTCTAGTGATTGGGTTCTAATGAATTGATATGAGAGTAAATCATGCTATTTGTGGGTAACTTCTACATAATTCTGAAAATGCCGTGCAAAGTGTTTTATACTGTTCCCTTATTGGCAAAACGAACAACCTTTATTGTATTACAACTTATTCTGAAGGATGTTCTCTAAAAGATTCAAATCTCAATTTATTCCCATTACAAACTGCATGACAACCAGGATCTAATATATCTCATTCCATTGAAATAAATCACAATCTGCAATAGATTGGTCTTTAAATGTTGAATGGTGAAAATCTGCTTAAGCTTACACAACCAGTAGAAATGCATTTTTTTGTCCACTTGGAGGTGCTAATGCCACAAGTAACTTTCCTTTGAAATGCAGATCTCTAAGTACAGTTATTCAGCACTAAGAAATAGTAGCCAGTGTAATTATTAATACTGGTTAAGAATTATCAAAACAGAACCAAAATCTAAACTTTATGAAATACGAAGTAGTTTAATTGAACACAAAAGGCTTGAGAATAAGCATCTTCAGTCTGCTGAACTTCATTACAAACTTTAAATACATAGATGGAAGCAATATATCCTTTCTAGAATTTGTTGAACTGCTCCCTAGAAATGAGCGTTATAGCTTTATTCTTTATAACTTTATACATATAACCCAGAGTACTAGGGTACAAAATAACAATTTCAACAGAAATAAAACAAGATATAGCAGATAGTGTTAAATTATTTTGGGGAAGACCATATCTATACAACTAATGAAACCCCATTTGTGGATATTTCTGCCAATAAGCTGTTCATAGTGTAATTAGCAGCAAGGCAGTGGAAAATGCATATTGCTAAACAACAGGAAGAATTTTTCTAGTGCAGCTATACGCACTTCAGAGCATGTTTCCTAACTGCTTCTTAAGAAAATGCTACAAAAGCAAATAATTTCCTTGATAATGTTCTCAGGAAATCAGAAATGTTGCATTTATTGTCCGTTACAAGTTGCATGCAACTTCTTAGCGCAGTATAGGATAAGGTTTAAAAAGCCAAAATTTTAAACCGGAGATCCAAATTGAGGTAGGAAAAAAAGGGTGAAACAAAAGGAGTGGGGAGCTAGACAGAGGTGAATGTGAAGGGGTGGGAGAGGGAAGATCAGAAAAGACAAGTGCGCTTTGGTTGGGGGTGTGGGGGTTGATAAAATCCTCAGGACTTCTGTGAATTACAGTCCTAGTACAGATCAGAAACATCAGGTTACAGAATTTCTAGTGACTCAGACACAGTATTTTAGTTATTGAGCAAAAATATTGAGGAAGCAGTCTTTTATCAGATGACCTATATTGTGAAGAGCCAGTTTAGCCCGTTGGAGACAGCACGGATCTAAAGTTGTTTAAGACAAGAGAAAAGACACAAAAAGGACAAAAACAGTTTTCAGAAAGGTTTCAATTGCAGAAAGAATACATTCAAAATTCTCATGTTAATATATCAAAAATAATAGTAAAACTGTGCACATTGCAAAGGTTTTCTTTGAATATCAGTGAAGTTATGGTATAGACAGGCTCAGACTGCATGCAAAGCTTGTCTACTCTGGACAATTTAAAGTTGCTTTTGTACTGTGCAAAAAAAAAATGCCCTGCAATTTAAAATAAAAATTTAAATTTCAAGTGCTCTAACAATTCAAAATTATCGAGTAATTTAAAATAAGCAACTTCAAATTACAGTATCATTTAAGTGGGAAATCTGATACATGATTCCCAAATTATGATCTGCAGAATCCTTAAATAACAATGTGAGACAGCATAAGGAGGACATATCAGTGCAATGAACAGACTCCTGCAATACAGCTTTCTTCCCGTAAGCTCCCGACTGCAACAAGCTGTCAAGTGGTATTAAATATCATATCCATTGGCTAGATCAAGAATTATACTGGCAAAAGATTGGAACAAATCACATGGCTGCTTTAGTGGTTATGGAATCGGAAGGGAGACTTAACAGTAAAAAGGTCGCTAGGGAGAGGAGGAGACAAATTGAAAAGTAAGCCAAAATATAATTTAAATCAGTGCTAACCAAAATCTGCACTACACTTACCATAGAGTTGGAAAAGTGCAGTAAATAAAGACAGAATAAAATGTATGAATTTGAACAAAGATAAATAAATTAACTGGACAATTATATATGACACTGGTTTCAGTCCAATCCTTTCCACATTTATAGCATTTCAAGCACTTTCAAAAGGAATACAAAGCAAAAAAGCTAAGCACATACACAAGGAAATGGAATGGAAAATAAAATTAGTCTGCATTAGCAATTTATTTTCAAAATTATAGCCAACAGAATAAATGCGTGTTCTGGACTGTGCCAGCCAAACAGTTTGCATTCGAAACTGATGGTACTGCAGGTTTGTAGCAAGGATTTTAAGAAAACAGCACGCTATCTAGGTCTGCCTCTTCATTAAAAAAACTCTAGTCTTGTTACACAATTTTGAGTGTCGAAACTTTTGGAAGGCAGGGAAGGTGGCGAAAACAGAACCAAAGACACCAAGAACAAAGCACAAAGCGTAGTTCATGCTGTAAATAAGGAGTGCAATAGGCCAGTGCAGAATGCTGGGCAAAAGCTGAAAGCGAGGCACTGACCTTGGAGAGGGTGATGGCCTAGCGACTTCATTGTGGCTCCGTTCAGACAAAACTTGAACCTCATTCACTTCTTGCAAGATTCGTATTCGCTTGCCTTCTTTAGAAGGTGACTGTTTACAAGCTGGTTCCAGTTCTGAAATTTGTTCCTCACTGGCCGAGGCTGGCACTGCTTGAATGACTGGTTCAAAGCATGAAGCTAAAGTCTCATTATGCAGTGCATCAGTCTGTCTGCTTCTGGCATCAGATATTTTATCAGACGAGAGAGTGGCTTCAGCAGCAGGATCCTTGTTTGATGCTGGTTGAGCTTCTTCAAGTACTTCAAATGGAAGTTTCTCCTTCTTGCGATTTGATGGCCGGTTCTTAACTTCTAGAATCAAATTTTGCAAGCAGAACTTTAAAGTTAAACATAAACAGTTGAAATTAGTGTATTAACCTTGTAGTTACTGCTACACAGCCCTGGACATTTTGGGTGGGGACAGACAGTCTGGTTCACAACTTAACGAACAGCTTCACATTTTAAATATCTATAGAAACTAGGGAAAGTGTGTTTTAACACAAAGGGAGGAAACCGGTTAACCATCACTCTCACTGGTCTTACTAACTTGAAATCATAGAATGATCACAGCATAAAAATATGATCCATAGCCATCATGCCTAAAATTACTTTTTATAAAAAGCACAATAAACAGTTCAACTTCCAAAGAAATGACCAGGGGATGTAAATGAGGAAAATTAAAATTAGTGGATCATTGATCCTCCACCAGTACACTGACCATAGGGGTATAACAGTTTTGAAAAATTTACACCCCTACTCTCAAATTGTATAAATGCAGATATTACTTCAAATTTCACTTCTTACAAAGGTTATAGCAGTATAAAGCTGATGAATCACGTGGTCAATTTAAGTAAGAAAACATGTCTTGATGAATAGAGGCAAATGTATGGTCTAGAATTAAAGAATTAAAATTAGATTACTTGCTATTTTTGTTTACTTAACTTTTAAATTTAAAATTAAGAAATCATTATTTTTAAAAACAAAAAGATTCTAATGGGAAATATTACTCACCTGAAGCCTGGCCATCATATAGAAGCAACAACTATTCAATGCTTCAAGTTTATTCTAATTATACTATTAGATCACGTCATAAGACATTGCAATCCCAAATTAGTTACAAATATACTGAATTTAAGTGCAACGTTTGCTTCTTTTCCAAAAAAAAAATAGACTTAGAAGCCAAATATTTGTTAAAAGTGTAAAATTTGATGGTTGTCTGAGCAGTCTCAGTATGGATTACAAGGAGCCCCAAGAGGAGTCACAAGATGTCATATCTAAACAGTGTCAAAGAAACTTAAACAACAACATTTTAAAAACGGGACAGAAGCCATTCAAAAAACCTTCTGCAGCTACAGAGATGACAATGAGTGATTAACTCCTCTCAGCAGGAAACTCTGCCCTGTGGACTGTGTCCCAGACTGTGGATATACTTTGAATTGATAGGATAGCAGTTCTGGGGAAAAGTAAAACATGTTTCACCCTTCCAGGAATACACAGGAAAGGAGGTCAAAAAACCAACAGCATCCTGTAGTGGCTGTGTGCTAGACTGCTAGCTTGAAGCTGGCTAAAAAAAAAGTGTGCTAAGAGAAATTTCCAATAGAACCAGTGTGCGCAGGTGAGAAACAAATAATACTCTTTTACTGAAGAGCAGTCAGGTCAGAGCTACCTGTTAAAAGAAACTGGAGAATGTCTTTCTGCTAACAGCAGAAGTAAGAAATCGCTAAACAACTGCTCAATTCTCAAACTCAGCATTACCAGAGTCACCCACTTTAATGGCTGCAATATTTCATTATCTACTCATCATAAGCAAACCAAAGACTTCTATTTTTTTTTTAATTTTCAGACTTGCTTCTCATTTCTAACCTGTGTGCAGGTGTTGAGTTTTATTACCTTTTCTCATGCTTCAGTATCTAATAAACTCACTATTTCTTTAGTTCAAGAAAGCCTTTAAATTAGCTCCTTTTAAAGCATAAATAAATTTGAGGCTAGAAAGAAAAAGGTACCCATCAGGAAAGGGATCAATTTTAAAAATTAACCTTATTGCAACCAAGGGGAGGGCTTGAATAGAGGAGAACCAGTTCACATTTGGATTTGTAATGAATTGCTGCCCTCATCCACAGACTAGTTGTAATACGTTTGCTCTGCAATGCAAACCCAATTACCCAGTCACTTGAGCAACGTCCTTCTAATCGGTGGTACTTGCAGAGAAAACAGGCCTTGCATAACAAGATGTTCAGTGAGCTCTGCCCTCAACTAACAAAATCCAAACAAACAGTGATGAAAGTTTCAGCTGACCATGTCCCCATAAGATAGTGACACTGACATGCAATCTACATTTACTCCCCAACGTCACAACAAATAAATCTTTTTGCATGTGTTTTTAAGTTATAGCCATTGGCTACAGTTTTCTAGCACACTTAAGTTTACTTAGTCTAATCAAACGTAGAATTCAGCATTCACTTATTAACATGTATATAAGTGAATGATATCTTGCAAGTAAAGCACAAGCTGGAACTGCAAACAAACAAAAAAAAGACATTGCTCAACCATTTTAAAAGAAATAGTTCTAGAGGGATATGACACATCACTTAAAATGCTACAAAATCTCCTACTGGAAACAAGGATTACATTTAACACAATGTTGAATTCTTTACATTCAAGGCGTTGTAATGTATAATTTCTTAAATTGGAGCTATGATTACTTGTCACCTTCAAATCTTCAAAGCTGGTTCAGAGAGTGCTAGGCAAGTGCTTCTCCAATGTGCAGCAAAACAATTTTCCCATTAGCTTGCAAAGTTACATATTTAGCAAAGATACTACTAATTTCAAACTTACAGAAATTGGCATGGAACCTGTTCAGAAAATTTAAGGTCAACAATGTTTAACAGATGATCACCCACATCCACTAGTCTGGAAAAATACATTTATGCCAAGCCATGCAGAAGGATGAGGCACTGACAAATATAAATTTAAAAAAAAAACTCATACAATACACAAATACTGGTAGTTGGGATAAACAAATATGGCTGGGTTTTCAAATCTTAGAAGAATCACAAGTTGGCACAGATACCTTCAGGTTCATACTTGAGCCTCAACTCATCCAGTTTGATTCGAAGTTTCATGTTCTCACTCTGATATTGTTTCAGTTGTCTCTCATTGGCATAGAATTTACGTTCAACTTCTAAGACACGTTGACTCTCTGCAAGAGCCTTCATGCGTTGCAAGGACAGCTCATCATTAACAGTCTTATTTTCTTTCCTAGTGTAAAGTAACATTATAATCATGATATCACTGACCTGTTCAAAAATGATAAATTTAGAGACCATATTTTATAAAATACTTACTCCTCAAATGTTTTTACTTCAACTCCTAACCTACCAATAATTCAAGTGAACAGTTACACCAGAGACATGCAAATAGTAGAGGAAAAGGAAGTGTTCAGAAAATAAATTACAGTTGGAAGTACATAGGTAGAACCTGCACAAAATGGCACAGTGATACAAGAGTTACGTTCGATTATGTGTAATAGATATATAGTTTTCTTTCAAACACAATTAAACATTTAAATAAATACACTGCTATTCAACCATCCGACTCCAAGGTAGCCTTTTGTGTTGACGATGAATACATTTTAAGTACAAGGAGGAACTATGGCAAGTAATCTGCCATTAATCTTCCTTTGTTGTTCAACTTGCATCTAGAAACAGGAACCTATTGAAACAGTGCAAAATAAAACTGGTTCAATCTTCAAGTGAGGACAGGACCAGGCCCAGCTTTGATATTACCCATGATAGGTGGTTGGCCAGCACTCATTATTGAGGCTTATAAAGAGATAATGGCCTATCAAACAGGATATCAGCACATGAATCTGTGAATCTTTGTAACTAAATTCCTGAGTGAATGTGCAAGGAAAGAGATTTGACATGAGTGTGGAATATAGCTGCCAGAATGTCCTTCTGGTCAAAGCAACATTCATTTACAGGATGCACATAAATTTCCCTGCAGGCAGTATTAGAGATCTTCCATCTATTTAACAAATGACCTTACTTGAGTAGCGTGGACATCATATTCGGAGTATGACTCTGGTAAAGTAATATAACAAATCTACATTCCACGAACGTAGATTTTCCTTATCCCAGGAAAATTAATATACGCAAAGCTGAAGCTAGTTTCTGATTAAACTACTTTCTTGGTCTGTTGGCTACAAAACTTGCAACCACTGTGCACAATTTAATCTGATACATACTTGGCATTGTCAATTTGCAGTTTTAGCAATTCAACGTAGTATTGCCCATCTCCAAAATCTGAAATATCAACTCCATTAGGATTATCCCCAGCATCGTAATTCATCTGAAAGAAAAGTAAAGAAAATAAATGAATCTAGACCAAATTGACAGGACGTTGAAGTGGTGTAATTTGGATATCCATTGTCATGGGACATGTACTTAGAAATTCCCAATTTCAACTGAGCCACCCCTGCCAATATGTGCTTTGCTTCAAAGCAAAAGCCAAAACTACTTTAGCAAAACACAGGGGATAGATCAAACTACTAATTTTCCTAGTTGGGGAAAGGAAGAAAATATTCTGGTCCCATGATTTTGATAATAAGGTTGTTAATACCTCAAAGGAGAAAGGATTAAGAAAAAGAAGACAGACGAAAATGTATGTGGAGAAAACGATGCTGGCCTGGCAAGCCAGAACACTACCCATCGTGCCGACACCATCTTGGCTGACCTTCTAATCACATGTTGCCTTTAAATTATTATGAAGGTTGGATGGTGAATGAGTACAGACATCCTGTCACCCAACTGGCACTTTTGCTGCCCATTTGAAACCTCTGACCATTAGTTTGTCTTACAGGAGAACGAGAAGATAGTAGGAGCTTAGGCCTGCTCATTCACTATGTAGGATTTAGTTTTATTTACCTCCATTTTCTCCAGACGTCGCAGTTTGACCACGAGAGCTTGAATTTCATTGTTCTTTTGTGCAAGCATCGATTGCAAACGTTCAAGTTGTCCAGGGTCAGACTGCAAACCCTTTATTTGTAACATTGTGGCTATCTGTACCTAGTAATAAAAATATTAGAAGCATATTAAGCTTGGGAGACATTATGCTTTTCAGGATCTATTGCAATTGTTGCCATCTTAAGATTCTTATTCGAACATTAATCCAAGATTGAAAGCAAAATATATGCTACTGGAGATGTGTGAAGCTTTAAGACTATCACACTTACATGAGACAAAAAAAAAATGACATGAAGCTAGTGAAATGCTCTGGAAAATAAACACTCAACAATGGTTTGGGCCACTTGCATATATCCTGGTACTCCAAATCAAGGTCCGAAGAGGATAGATAGCAGAAGACAACTATACTGATTACAAAATATAGCATTTGAGCAAAGACTACCTGCTAGGAAGACTCTTAAAATTGACATGCATGCAAGCTATAAAACTTAATCACAAGAAAAAATACTGAGTAATTCTTTAAAGAAGATAGCTCAAAACATAACTGAACAAACTCCAATTACCACTCTGGATTTCAGGATTTTTAATGTCTTTCAAATAATATTCTAAAAGTCAACTTGGCTTTCTGTAAAACAAAAAAAAAACCCAGTGGCCACAAGAAGAAAAGGGAGTTATGCGGATAGTGTGAAGGGACGAGAATGATTCTTATACCCAATAGTGCAAAAAATGTATTTTTATGAACAAATTAAAGCATCCTGAAGTACTGTTGCTCACCGTTTATTTATTGAGCAAACCCTTGGAGGTCTGAGATGATATAGTACCACCAACAACCACTGCTTTCTTAGTGGTGCGGTTGTCCAGTAGAGCTTGGGATAGGCTTGCCACTGTGCAGTAAAGTGCTGGAGATGCAATTAATTTTTTAGGCTTTCCCTAAAAAAAAGTGATGTAGCAGTCCACAGTATCTTAATTCTATATTTAGTAAGGATAGAAAGAATTTTCCAGAATGTTGTTCTTCATCTGACAGACTCGAACACATGAACGATGTGTTCACAAAAGTAATACTTGCTAACATGGAACAGAATGACCTGCAGAAATACAAGTTGTAGCACACCAGCTTATAGCCACAATTCAGAAAGCATTTCTCTAAACTCAGCTGGTGATATAAAACATAAAAATTAAAAATAATCAATATACATAATATAATTTGGGGCAGCATAGTGCCTCAGAGATTAGCATCACTGCCTCACAATATCATTCCAGCTGTTTGTGTGGAGTATGCACATTCTCAGTGTCTGCGTGTGTTTCCTCCTGGTGCTCCGGTTTCCTCTCAGTCCAAAGACATACTGGTTAGATGGATTGGCCATGCTAAATTGCCCCATAGTGTACAGGGATGTGCAGGCCAGGTGGAGGGCAAATGGTAAATGCAGGGTTACAGGGATAGGGTAGGTGCTGCATACTCTTCGAATGTGCATTGGGGACTTGATGGGCTAAATGGCCTGCTTCCACACTGTAGGGTTATTATTCTAATTTATAACATACATATATAATGATACATAACAGATACAGGGAAGCCAGAAGGCTCCAGAAATGCCTTATGGAAGCCATACCTTCATTCGGTGAAGTTGTTGACGGGAGAACGCATGCTGTTTCTGCAACGACTGGTATTGGACTCTCAATCCAATAAGCTGTCGCTCCATCATTGCCCTACGATCTTCCACCTATAACAAATAAAGAAAACTATTGCTCAATTCAAATCTTTTTGAAATAATCTGTACTTCAGTTGCCTGGGCAACACACAGTTCAGCCTGCTTGCTCAATTAATTTAACATTGTTAAAAATATGTACAATTTATTTCTACGTATTTCAAAGAGTTTTCAATTCTATTCCGAGTGGAGCAGAATTGGTAGAAGCCTGGAAGGAGGAGATTATGCATACATTCTCAGAAAACCAACATAACTTTTATTGCAGTATGTAAAGATTCTTTATTTGGGTCTATACCATCGGATTGATATGGAGGAAACATTTACAAATAGTTAAAAAGCTGTTCACAATCAGACATATGAAAACATTTGAAATACACTACCTCAGAAAACAACGAGTTCCCTTTACTGTTGGGGTCACGAGCCTCTTGCAATGCCTGATCCAACTGGATCTGGAGATCCTGGTTAGCCACTCGTGCTTTCTGCATTTAAGAAGTTTAAAATCAGCTACAAAAATTCTGTATTGCCCAGAAATCAATGATAAATTATACATGCAAGACTTCACACTAGTTTAGCTACATTAATCAAGGTTATTAAGAAGAATAATTCTACAGCTTGGCCAAGTCATATCTCTTTCAAAAACTGACAATAACCTTACAATGTATAAAAGGGATCTTTAATTTCTGAAGAAAAAAAAAATACTTTAAAGAATGCATCAGGTCTTAGAATACTGTTATTAGTCATTTTGTAGAAGATGAACAAATTCCTGTCTACTGAAACAAACTTAGCCATTCCAGTATTATATATGAATGAATTCCTAGATTTTAAAAAAAATGTAAAATCACTTGTATGCTGTAAAAAAAAAAACAAGCATCCATTCACATGATTCAAAACAATTTATGGTTCACAGGTTCAACATATACAAAACCTGCTTCTATATTACGAAAAAACTCAAATGGGGCCTTGAGCGAAAGACAGATTTCAGGAGCATTTCAACTGTATGAAGTACTTAAGATTTAATCTATAGGGAAAATATTGTAAGATTATTAAATAAAATGCATTTCCAATACAGAAGAATCAGCTCGATTGGCTCAGAAGAAACAAACATTCTCAGAATTGTCTTCCTACAGTTATGGATTATTCTCTATATTGTAATAATATGTATACTTCAAACAAATACTTCAATAGCTATAAAGGGATCTTTTTAACAGGTAACTGGTGGTCTGAAAAGTGTGACATATTTAAGTCATTCTTATAAGGAAAAACACTCCTTTTGCTCCAGCATTACCATCAGACACTTAACTCTGGAATCGCTTAAGAAACGGCAGCAACATTGGCTCAGTAGTTAGCAATGCTGCCCCACAGCACCAGGAACCTGGGTTCAATTCCAGCCTTGGGGACTGTCTTGGTGGAGTTTGCACATTCTTCCCGTGTCTGCGAGGGTTTCCTCCAGGTGCTCTGGTTTCCTCCCACAATCCAAAGATGTGCAGGTGAGGTGAATTGGCCATGCTAAATTGCCCATAGTGTTAGGTGAATTAGTCAGGGGTAAATGTAGGGGAATGGGTCTGGGTGGGTTACTCTTTGCAAAGTTGGTGTGGACTTGTTGGGCCGAAGGGCCTGTTTCCACACTGCAGGAAATCTAATCTAGAATGGATTGGGAGATCAAAAAAGGATGCAAAGTTTTTCACACGGACAAACGCAATTATACTATTTGCATCTACCCATACTAAAACTGTCTAATCTGGAAATGAAGAGGAACATAAAGATCAAATTCCACTCCACAAAGTAGGTTAGAATTCAGTGAGAGAGACTTAACTGCAGCTGCCAGGTCAGATCTGACAAATATATTATGGTGAACAGTTGTTATCAGATTCATATAGTATATAATAAACAAATTGGACTGCGCACGAGAACTCACTGCAACTTGAAATCAGATTGAGATATCCAATTGCATTCCATGCTTGAGCATCTCTTTTGAACTATGTAATTTAATTATGATTTTCTTTGATAAGATGAGACATATTTGGCTTAGAACCGCTGTCAGAGACATACTCAGTGCCTTCAATGTAAATTTGAATTGATGATGCCCTGAAAAAGACCGAAGTCTACTTAACTTTAGCAATAATTAGGCATCAGCAATTTAGCGGCATTACACAGGTGTGTAACAGTGTGTCAAGGATTAGATTGCAGTTTTGGAATCAGTCCAATCTCAACGTCTTTCAGTCTGGAAGTAATAATCAGTTTCGGAAACAAATAAATTTGGCGACCTCCAATGCATTGCAATATGATACTGTCTCTTTCTCTTGGTCCTCCTTCTCCTCTTGAAGTCGTTCAACCTGGCGCTGAAGATTATTATTAGCTAGCTCCAACTGTTCCTGATGGTATATCATTTCATTAAGGTCTTCTTGCAGTTTCCCCTGTACAAGAGATAAAGTATTTGAAAGTCAGAATTTTACAACAGTAATTTAAACAGTGATTCATAGCTAAAACATATTCCAGAGCGCTGCTTGACAGTGGTACAATGCAGGTTGCACCAAGAATAGTCTCAACTTTGTTTTTATTGTGGATGATAAAACACCTCTCATAGGGTGGGTTAGAGAGCAGCTAGTTTCACATTTAGAGACTTGGAAGGTCAAATTCAAGCTTTAACATGGAGATTTTTTTAAAAAGCCATAACACAATAAACCTTTTAGAGGGAAAAAAATTCCAAACAATGGTTTCCATTTGAAACAATGATGGAAACTACACAAAGTATCACTTGATATGCTCATTCACAGCTTAAAATATTTTAATACTGACCAATCAACTCCTCTATTTTACAGGACTATTTCTCCTTTCCTCTTTGAACTCCACCCAGAAAGAAGATAACATCTGTTGTGGTAAACTTCCAATACCTCATTAGAGTAGTCATTGCACCGATGTAGGATTTGAAAGTGCTGCAGATCATTTCCCACAATTACCAGATCCTCACCAGACATGGACACTTTCTGCATATATCAAATGGCAAACTGGCTTTGAACAATGTCCTAATCAAGAACACTGAAGTTAAATGCAATCTCCCCATCACCATCTGAGTGAGTCAGCTAACTCAAAGATAAGGATTACAGCTAGGACATTCCTGGATTGAACTGTTCAGTCAACCACTGCCAAATAGATTTCTGCTTTCTTGAATATTATACAAAACTGCATACGTTTTTAATAGTAGCCCTGATATGGAGGTGCCAGTGTTGGACCGGAGTGGACAAAGTTAGAAATCACATGACACCAGATTTAATTGAAATCCCAAGTTTGCAAAGCATTGCTCCTTTGTCAGCATTCCAAAAGCTTGTGATTTCAAATAAACCTGTTGGACTATAACCTGGTGTCATAACACCATTAGACATCGGAGCAAAACTTAGGCTATTCAGCCCATCATGTCTGCTCTGACATTGAATCATGGCGGATATGTTTCTCAAATCCGTTCTTCTGCTTTCTCCCTGTAACCCTTGTTCCCTTGACAATCAAGAATCTCAGTTTTAAATATACTCAATGACCTGGCTTCCACAGCCTTCTGCAGCAATGAGTTCCATAGATTCACCACTCTCTGGCTAAAGAGGTTTCTCCTTAGCTTCGTTCTAAAAGGTCTTCCCTGTATTCTACGGCTACAACTTCGGGTCTTAAGTCTCTCCTACCATTAGAACATTCTTCCCAACATCCAATCTGTCCTGGACATTCAGTATTCTTTAAGTTTCAATTGGATTCCCCCCAACCATCCATCCTCCTAAACTCCATCAAGTATAGACCCAGAGTCCTCAAGTGTCCCGATGTTAAGCTCTTCATTCCTGGGACCATTCCCGTCCGTGAACCTCCTGGCGTGTGACTTCTGACTTTATTTTCAATAGGCAAGTTCAGAACAGAAAAATCAATGCATCAGTTTAGACATGTAATATTTGCTTAATAAAATTTAAATATCTAAAGAAGTCCCCCCCCCCGTTGTTGTAATTCAAAATAAGTATTAACACGCCCAAATATCTACACCCAAAATACATGGCAAGAATACATTTGCGAACAGGAGTGAAAGGATTGAAGCTAGTACCTCAACTGGTAATTCACAGTTTATATTTATAACTTTGAAGGGACGCAAGGCACGATTGCCAAATTTGCTGACAATACAAAGACGAGTTTTGAAGATACAAGGTTAAGCAAGCAGGCATGGTTGTGGCAAATGACTGTGGGAAACTGTAAAATTGTCTATTTTGGCAGAAAGAATAAAAAGTAGTGTATTATCCAAATGGTGAGAAATTTCAGGGCTCTAAAATGAAGATAGATCTGTGTATTCACATATTTAAAGTAAAGATCAGTACACAGGTACAGTAAGTAATTAAGAGCGCTAAGAAAAGGTGGAACACAAAATAAGGAAGTAATATGTCAGTTTTACAGGGTATCCAAAAAGATCACCTCTGGAGTACTGTGCATAGAATTTAAGGAAGGATGTGATGAGTTGGAGGCCATTCAGAGACGGTTTACTGGACCAATACTTGGATTTTTGTTTTGTGGGGAGGGGGTTGGCTTGTGAAGAAAAGGCAGGCTTCTATCTGGCATTTTGAAAGCAATAGCTGCCTTGCTTGAAACAAGTAAGATCCTGAGGGGTCTTGATAAAATAATTGTGAAATTCCTCTTATGGGAAAGTTTAAAGATAGAGATCCCTAATTTTTAATCTGTAGACACCTATTCACATAGAAAATGACTTCTTTTTCTTCCTAAATGTTCAATATTTTTTGGAACTCTCTTCTGGAAAATTGAGATCACAATCAGTCCAACCATTATATTAATGAATGACAGAGCTAGTTCAAAGAGCTGAATGGCCTACTTTTACTCTTAGTTTGTAAATACATATGTATCGAAAGTTTTTCTGCAGCTATGGACATGGATAGTCCACAACAGTGTAAATTTTAGATCATTGTTTACCAATTAGCATGGACAGAAATGGATACTATTTCTGTCAATCAGGCGCATTAGATGTGGCAAAAGTGAGAACAGGAATGGTACTCTTGAAATTATGGTGAAGTGCTTTGGTGACCATGACAATTAGGAAAACTACTATAATACTTGTGAACCAGACAAGTGGAAAATAAATTAAAGTACTTGACTGAAAGAAGATGCCAATTTTATACCTTTGCAGTTTCAAGTTCAATGTTCTCCATTTGAAGACTCATCACTTCAGATGACATGGTTTCCTGTGCACGCTCAGATAAATTCCTCAATTCTTCAGTCTTCGCATTAAGTAATTCACTCTGTCGATCCAGTTTGTGTCTCAACTGCTTCTCGCAGAGCTGTGCTTCATCCAGCTCAGATTTCTGCTTTTCCAACTAGTAATAAACCAAGATGTATAGATGAGAAAGTGGTATGCATTGAGACAAAGATCACCTTTATAATTTAAAGATATGAAATGGAAGCAAACCAGTTGATCACATTTTGCTCTCATGGAAAATGAAATTGTATCGTTCCATTTATAAATCAAAAGTAGCTTAAATCGCTCAATTTTTTTCATTCTGACAACCACTCCACCTCCAAGGAGCAGTGGTCATGATTATTTTGTATAACTGCCTCATATCTCTTCTTTGAGCCACTCTGTCATATTTGGAAGAATCTCAAATGTACAAACAAAAAATAATCCAGCTACTATGAAAGCAAAATACTGTAGATACTAGAAAATCAGAAATAAGAACAAAAACATAGTTAAGAAACTCAAGCAGGTCAGGCAGAGTCTGTGTACAAATTCAGGTTTACAACTCACCGGAGTGCAAATTATTTTGTTGCTTGTTAGAATTATGGCATACCTTGTTCTTCAGCTCATTAATTTCACGAGCATGAACTCTCTCTAGCTGTTCCAGTTGTTGGTTCAGCTGAGTTTTATATTGCTGTTTGCTACTTTCAATATCTGAACTCATGCTGTCCAACATACGATTCTTGAGTTCCACCTCTCTCTGTAGTGAATATTTTTCCTGTTCCAAGTGCTATTTAAATATCAAAGAAAATTGGAAGAGAAAATATAATTTCATTATTCCATAGAAATAAATAGATATTTTGACAATAGATCAACACTACATTCCGCAGAGGTATACAGTAATAACAATTTTGATTCATTTCCCCCCTCCTAAAAATAATTTATCCAAATAATTCAGATGGAAGAACTTTTTAGAGCAGACTCACATTATATAATTCCAGGTGGATAAGGGAAGAAGGCAGGGGCAAAAAGGTGACAAAAACAATAAGCTGTTCTTCTCTTCAAGTTACTTGTTTAAGTAGCATTGGTCCAAATCAGGTTGTGAATATGCAAACAGGAGAAAATACTTTCTTGGCAGAAGCCTGAAGTTACACAATAGTAACAGCTCATTTCAAAAATCACTTCCCAATTCAATTAGTGGTTTATTTTGTAAAGCAATTTCTATACATGTACCTCTCGGACAGTAGCAAATTCATTTGTTGTTTCTGTCAATTTGTTGTCCAGTTCAGCCTCATTTTTCAGCAGCTCCAGTCCATATTGAGCTGCCTTCATCCTCTCACTTTCTGACTCCTGGAGCTGCTGCCGAAGCTGCTGGATTACATCTTCCAACTCTGAAACAGTCGTCATTTTTGGGATGCTGCAAGGTAACAACAAGGTGAATCGGCTTTTTATTGTTTTAAAAAGTTTTTAAAAGTTTCTATGGATATGGGGCTAGTGGGGAAAAAGATTTTCAATAATATTAAACAGCAACCTGCATTCACAACATACAAGGATATAGAATACCCACCATAAAGTTTTCACTTTCTAAAAGAATTTTAAAATTATTTGGATAGTGAGGCATGATATCGTATTTGTGTAGAAATGTATGTTGGAATAGAATTTAGATCATGTGACTAACACTTTTTGATTGACATGGGAAAGAACTGTGATGAGGAGCATGTTTTTAATGAAGAAAGTGGTCAACATCTAGAATCTACCCATACTTGCAATGGAGGCAGAATCAATGAGGGCTTTCAAAAGGGAAATTGTCAGTTATCTGAAAACAACAATTTTCAACCCTACAAAACAAATACAGGCTGTGGGACGAGGTGAGTGGCTCTTGCAGAAAGCTGGAACAGAAACAAAATGACCTTTTTTTAAAATGCTGCAACAATTCTATGATTTCTCTTGAGTTATAAGTAACTTTTAAACTTGCTCTGTACCTTGAAATATTGAAACAGTTAAAAGTGGCAAATTTCCAGGATGTTGCAAGCTTTAATCTGTCAAAGTATAATTTAGTTACACCACTGCTTATTTGCTGAATCTGTGGGACTTACAAAGTGTGTCCCTTGACCTATTTCTACAGCAGCATTAGGAAGCTGATGATGAAGTCAGCATTAAGAGTTGAACAATGGAGGCAGGATCAAACCAAATGTGTGTCAATAAGCTGCAACTACAACTTTCAAATTATGTTGTAGGGTATATTTCCAAGTTGGGTATTTCAAGCAACAGATATTTCACTTTGAAAATTTTTTGGTACATGACCAGTGTTGCCATTCCAGTGGTCTGCGTCATACTTTGATATTTTTCTCCAAGAAAGTTAAGGTATTAGAGTAGGCACAAAACACAATTCTTTTGGTCTACATCCATGATTTAATTTCTCATGTCAGATTTGAACAATATAGTGATGCATAGATAGATTTGGACCATTCTTACCCCCTCCTCGCACAGAATTTCAGCAGTATATTCTATCATTTGTTCATCGGGTCTTCATGACTAAGCAAAATTTCAACTTTAACATCGCTATTTTGAAAACAAGGCAAAGATTGGTTTGAATTTTACAAATCGGAGATTTGTTCTATTCCTGACGTATGATTTCCAACAGCTCTCATTCATCTATATATATAACCAAATACACGTTTGGTGAATTTAATACCCACCACATCCCACAATGGAATTGGGCTGAGAGGCCCCAATAATGGGGTAAGAAGTACAAGCTTGCTTCTAACCAGCATGTTTTCCCTAACGTGAAAATGCTCAAGTTATCAAATAAAATTTGGTGTGGAGTAAATGGCATTGAAAACCCCAGATGTTTATTACAAAAGACTTACACACAAACATTACATTCCTCTGGCACATACATATCTGGGCTAATAAATAGTTATGTTACAACAGAGAAGCAGGTTTTCAGGTGGGTGTCATGCTTCAAGTGATCCAAGGAAAGATGAATTGAGATCTTTACAAATTCAGATGACATGCAATAAAATGAATGATACATACAACATGAGAATCTCTCAAAAGCATACTGACACAGAGATGTGGCACCATAGAAACTGCGCTGGGAAATTTCACATACAGCAGCTGGGAACTTGAGTGGCAGCCAAACTGCATAATTGGAACTTAAATCGTGACAGTTGTTACTAGCTCTCTAGCCAACGGATAGGCCCACTACCATGACTACTAAATAGTAGGCATGTAGAGAAATAACAATATTGTTATGCTTTCTCCTCTTTGTGGAGAGAGCTGTAACCTAGTTGCTGCTCCTTTACAAGACAGAATGTGAATGATGAAATAGAATGTAGTGCAATCATGAACATCAATTAGTTCATGAACAGAATACTGGAGAAATTCTGCAGGTCTGGCAGCATCTGTGGAAAGCAAAAGTTAACATTTAGAGTTTGATAAAACTTGAGTTCTGGAGAAGAGTCATAATATTCTGAGCCTGATAGCTCTCTCCACAGTTGCTGCCAGACCTGCTAAGTTTCTCAGCATTCTTTGTTTGTTACAGATTCCTAGCATCTGCAGTATTTTGCTTTTATAATTTCAGTAGTAATATTAATTGTTTTTTTTTACACCAGTAGTTTATTTCCTTGTCATGCAGATAGTTATCCAAAAGGTAACAAGCCTCAAAAAACCAAATAGTAATTAGTTGTAAGACTACTTCTGCACCATGCCTGCCTAAGTGTGTTTTCTGTGTAGAAAGACAGTAATAATATGAAGAGTTAAACTTCAGCAAACACACAAGCGGGGGTGCAGTACAAGACCACAGTTGAAAAGGAAAATCCTATTCATTATGGTTCACCAATCTTTTGCTCAGCATTGCCAACGCTTGTTTCAAAGTGCTTAGCTGTTCAAGAATCTTCTTGATGCTATCAATGCCTGACTCAGTTGAATTATACAAAGGATCGACGTGCACAGACTACAACCAACCATCCCACAAGCGGAAAAATAAGCGTCGCTCAAATTCCATCTCTGCTGCAGAAACTATCCAAGCTCAAGCAATATTAATTGTTACGACAGAACAATGTCAGAAACACAATTATTGCTCATAGCCCATCTAAAATGCCTGCTTTCAGATTAGTGCAGTTCAAATTCTATACAATTAGAATGATAACACTCAACCTCAGACTTCTGATACTCCTGTATGATGTGGGTACAAGTGCTTTCTCATTGCTACTATTCCTAAATACAATTATATCTGCATAGAGATTTATATAATTACCCCGTCTCAAACTGCTTCACTTTCTGTACTCTATATTTGGAATACATAGCATCCACCACAAATTTCAAGCAAACATTAATTTCCTGAATCACTGGAGGTCTCAGTGAACATATTTAAACATCATTACTGCACTATGCTATTACACACAGTGCTTCTTGAGTATGCAGTTTAAAAACAACTGTGCTCATGCATTTCTATTTACATAAAATACAGGGCCTAGGACATGCTGTTGTCACAGCAACGATTTGCATGCTCAACCTTCAGGCCGCCTACTTTCTGAAGAAATTACTGTTCCAACGAATTATCTTCAGAAAATGAATTTTACACAGTCACATCATTTCCAGTTGCTCCAGAATTATAACTCTTGATATTTTAAAACAAAATACAATTAAAATTAATGCACAATGCAGCTAAAAATAAATTTAACATGGGGAAACAGTATACTTTGTTAAGGTGGCAGATTAATGACTTCTCATCAGTTTCTGCATTTTAATTGAGCCCTGCAATTCATGGAAACTATTTTCCTTGAAAAACTCCATCATTAATAATCTCCTGTAATCAGTCAAAAAATGACACCTGTCCATTAAACACTGCGCAACAGAGATTTAAGACAACATTAGGAGACTCCTAACTTGATGTTTATTCACTAGTATATTTTCACGTGAGAACTGAGTGGCAGCTCCTTAACTTGCTGATGGAAAAATTCAACCACTACTTAAATGGTTACAAGAAGCAAAATAATTATTTTGTAACTAAAGATTTGAGAGATTAGCAATCATCTAATTTAAAATAAAATTAGATGTCTCATGCATAAAGTATCACCAAGCAGATACATCAGCCAAGCTTGATGATTATCTTGCCGGAAAAGAAAATTAATTTTAACAACTGACTGGAAATATTTGTTTGTGCAGGACAACATCCTTATTGGAGATTTAAAGTAAACAGATGTTGCACTAAAGGATTTTGCACAACTTTACATCCTAAGTGACCAATCAAAATGGAAAAACATATGCAGCCCACGTGCTGTGCTTTTACAAGAGTTGCTGACCAAAACATCACAGCAAGTCCTCCAGAGTGAAGGAAGGGTTAAATTTAGATTGCATGGGAATACAGGCATAGGAGGAGGCCATTTAAGCCCAACTTGCAATCTAATAAACCTTAACTACACTCCCTCCAGGGCAATGTATATTTAAGGTCTGGTTCCCAGAATTACTGACAGACCATCTAACCAGATACTTGTGTAATTATAGATTCCCCACAGTGTGGAAACAGGCCCTTCGGCCTAATAGATCCACACTGACCCTCCAAAGAGCAAGCCACCTTGACCCGTTCCCCCTACATTTACTCTTCACTATTGCACCTAACCTACACATCCCTGAACATTATGGGCAATTCAGCTTGGCCAATTCACCTAAACCGGAGCACCCGGAGGGAACCCACGGAGAATGTGCAAACTCCACACAGAATCACCCGAGGCTGAAATTGAACCCAGGTCCCTGGCACTGTGAGGCAGCAGTGCTAACCATGGAGCCACCCTTAATCAGCTGAATTATGAGCTCTTTATCATAGCACAGCATCACCAGGGTCTGAGCCCAAGTTGCAGAGGGCAGCGCAGTGGCTCAGTGGTTAGCACTACTGCCTCATAGCGCCAGGGACCCAGGTTAGATTCCAGCATCAGACAACTGTCTGTGTGGAGTTTGCATGTTCTCCCTGTGCGTGCATGGATTTCCTCCGGGTGCTCTGGTTTCCTCTCAGTCCAAATATGTGCAGGTCAGGTGAATTGGCAATGATAAATTGTCCATAATGTTAGGTGCATTTGCCAGGGGTAAATGGATCTGGGTGGGTTACTCTTTGGATGGTCGATGGGGACTTGTTGGGCTGAAGGGCCTGTTTCCACACTGTAGGGAATCTAATCTTGCAGGCCTATTCTTTTCTTCTTTCTGCTGTAGCAACTCTATTATATTTCAGTGGCACTGCTTAACTTATTTGGCACACACTAATTTTTTTTCCCATTCTTCATCTTTTTATGTGCAAGTTCAACATAGTCATTCCCACCTCTACATATAATATTTGCTACGCTTTCAATACATCTGTGAGATCTCAGATAATCTTTCACATATATTGGATTGACTAGGTTGACTTAAGTCACTTAACATATGAATGCCTTTGGAACACAGGCAATTTTTTGGCCTGTCCTCCCTCTAAAATAAGCATAATGTCTACTTTCCAATCCCTTTCTACCCTCAACCTGTTGCATCCTTTATGGAGGCTGACTCATTGTATATCCAGTACTTTCTATTTCATCTCGAACAAAAAGAAGCATTTAGAAACTACAGTTAATTCAATCTCTTCTTCACAATTGTATGCAAACTGCAAAGCAAAATTTCAATCATGTTACTACTTAATAAAATAGTGCAACTTAACAGAAGGGGAATAAAATCAAACATCAGAGCTCTTGCTGACCTTTTAAATAATAGTTGGCGAGTTTTTTTTATTGTTGAAGAAATAAGGAGGATACAAATAGATCAGAGGTGACATATTAGAGTCATAGAGATGTACGGCATGGAAACAGACCCTTCGGTCCAACACATCCATGCCGACCAGATATCCCAACCCAATCTAGTCCCACCTGCCAGCGCCCGGCCCATATTCCGCCAAACCCTTCCTATTCATTTACCCATCCAAATGTCTCTCTCTCTCTCCTGCACTGTCATCACTATGTGCTTCCTTTGTCTGCTCTTCTCCCTTTTAAACTGCTGTTGTTTTGACTTTTTTTTCCCAAAGTTCCAAAACAATGCAACAGCATATAAACAGTAATTGCTGCTCCTGGAATTCGAGGAAATCACCTCCAACACCTAAAATACCTCAAAAAAAAAAGGAGCAGCGCTTACAGCCAGAAATTTTTCCCGTCCTCCATCTTGGATTACCCCAGTTTAAGATCCTTATTAATTACTTGCTGATACAAATACAGAAAGAGCAACTAGAAATACATCTAGCTCGTTCATAGACAAAATTCATTATTTAAATGGCCCTGTGTGCAAAGGCAGCTACAACACTAATTTACAATTGTAACAGAGTAAAGGTTGCCATCAACAGTTCCAAGTTAAAAAAAGGGATGCAAGTAATCAGTTTCGTACCGTATGAAAACTACAGGGCTGCAGTTATACTGAGCATCGAACACGCATTCAACAGCAGTGGTTATTTATACTGGCCACGTGTGAAATTTTAAACAAGGCTAAATCATGGCTTAAAAAAAAGTACTCCAACACCTGTAATCTTTAGCATCAATAATTGGACAGATCTTACTAAAAACATTAAAACCAATTTCAAGGTGTACCTGCAGATGTTTAATTTCTAAAAATCCATTGAAAAAGGTTCAGCCACTGCATGTTAAATGTTTACCATTGATTGCAGAAGCCAGTAAATCTGACTCACAGACCCTTACACAGGCATGTCAAAATTCAAACATTTATTCAATCATTCTTGGGATGCAAATGTTGTTGGCTAGCATTCATTGCCCCTCTCTAATTGTTCTCAAGATAGTAATGAGCCACTGCCCTCAAACTTTGCAGTTGAGTAAATGCAGACAGTGCGATTAGGCAGGAAATTCCAGGATTTTAATCCAGGGACAATGAAGGAACAGTAATATCATTAAGACAGGAGGGTGTTTGACTCAAACCTGTAGCCTTTGTTCATCTAAGTAGTAAGAAATTATGTGCACAAACAGTACTGTCAAAGGAGCCTTGTTGAGCTCCCATAGTGCATCTTTAGATGTTAAAACACATGATACAGCAACCAGCAGTAAAGGAATTGAACACAATGTGGTGAATGGGATGTTAATCAACTCAGCTGCTTTGTCATGGATGATGTTGAGCATAATTGTTGTAGAAGCTGTACTCATCCAAGCTGTACAGTATTCAATCAAACTCCTGACTTGAGCTTTGTAGATGGTGGCCATGACTTGGTGCCGGACTGGGATGGACAGAGTTAAAAAAAAAAAATCACACAACACCAGATAATAGTCCAACGGGTTTATTTGGAAGCACTAGCTTTCAAAGATAGTGGACAGGCTTTAGGGAATTAGAAGAGTTACTCGACAATTCCCAGGATCTGATCGGCATTTTTAGCTACAATATCTATTTGGCTGGTCGAGGTAAGCTTCTTATCAGTGGTAATTCCCAAGACTTTGATAGTGGGGAATTCAGCAACAATAATGCTGTTGAATGGCATGGGAAGGTAGTTTGATCCTGTTGTCAAAGATGCTCATTGCTTGGCACATATGGTACACCACACATGTTTCTTGCCAGTTATTGGTGCAAGTTTGAATGTTGCTTTTGTATTGCTGCACAAGATAACATACTGCTTCAACATCTAAGATTTGCAAATGATGTTGAACAATACCCAGTCATTAACAAGCAATGGCACTTCTGACCTTCTTCTGATAAGGCCATTTATGAAGCACCTTAGGACACTACCATGAGGAACTACTGGGTTCTTCTGGCACAATGGCAATGTCCTCAACTGAGCTCGGAGGTCTAGGTTCAAATCAACTAAGCGCAAGTGAGGATTGCAGATGCTAGAGATTAGAGTCAAGAGTGTGGTGCTGGAAAAGCACAGGTCAGGCAGCATCAGAGGAGCAGGAAAATTGACATTTCGGGCAAAAGCCCTTCTTGATGAAGGGTTTTTGCCTGAAATGTCACTTTACCTGCTCCTCGGATGCTGCCTGACCTGCTGTGCTTTTCCAGCACCACACTCTGGGCCTAGGTTCAAGTCCCACTTGGGTGTTACAGCACATTGGTAATGTCCCTCTGTTCGAGTCAGAAAACTGGGTTCAAGTTGCATCTGCTTGACAAATGAGCAAAACATCTCTGAACAAGACGATTATAACTATCTATTCTGAGGAACCCCTGCAGTGAAGTTCTAGGGCTGGGATGATTAGTCTCTGTACCATCTTGCTTTGTCCAGTATGACTCTATTAAGTAAAGTTACCTAACTCCACCCCCAATTTGTTAGCAAGGGGCTCTTAAATGTGAAACGTTACCTCGATACAGAAAGCAGACACTTCAACTTCAGCTTGCAATTCTACTGTTTGCCCATATTTGGGTCAAGGGTGTAATGATATCTGGTGCCCAGTGATCTTGGTAAAACACAAACGGAGTATTACTGAGGAAGCTATTTGAGTAAATGTACGGTCAACAACAATCATCACTTTGTTGATAAGTATAGCTAGATGAGGGTGGTACAGCACCTTCTCCTCAGTTATTTATTAAAATTGCCCACCATGTGAAGAAATCAACCCTTTTTTCTGTATGCCTTGTAACTGGCAGCTGAGGAGTGGTTAGCTGGAGATTGTAAATTCAGGACAGAAGCTGTTCCAATATTGTTTTGCATTTTAGACAGCTATAGGGCTGTGAGCAAAGTCCTGGCAGTTGGCTGGTGTAGGTGAGAGTTGGTCTTGAAGTAAAGGTAAGTCCTGGAGCATCTCAGTGCAGTTGGGTTTGGAGATCAAGGCTCAGAGTTCATTTCTGAAGACATTCTCTAGTTCTGGAAGAGTCGTCATACTTGACTTTTAACTGTTTTGCTTTTCACAGATGCTGCTAAATCAAGTAATTTCTCCACCAATCTGTAGCTCTGAACAGTTGAAACAATCAGGAACTGAAAAGGTGATGGATGGTCATCGACTCTGTTGCTGGGCCAAAGCAGGAACAGAGCTTTGATAGCTGTGACTCAGTGATCCCGGTCATATCTACTTTGATGTACCAGGATATTAGTTAGACCATATGACCACAATAAATAGAAACAAGAGTATGTTGCTCAACCTGTTCAGTCTCAAGTCTGCTCCACCACTCATTGCTGTTCCAACATTTCTCACCTCCACTTTCCAGCCTTTTCCCCATAACCCTTGATTCTTCAACTGATCACAAATCCATCTCAGCCTTAAAATACACAAGGTCTCTGCCGCCACTCTGCCTATGGCAAATACTTCCAAAGACTCAACCCTTGGAGAGAAGAAATTCCTCATCTCAGTCATAAAATGGTATTCCATTGTTCTTTGTCTATGCCCTCTGGTCCTAGACTCTTCCACGAGAGGGAAAAAATCCTCTCTGCATTTATCCTGTCAAGCCCCTTAAGAATCCTATATGTTTCAATGAGATCGCAAAATATGTGTTAAACCCTTCTAATTTCCTTACTCCCCAATACCATCTTCCCGGATTCATTTCGACTTCATTCTTCGTTTTACATATTTAAAATAAACTCTTAATTAGTTTTATATACCTCGCTAGCTTTTCCTCAGTTTACTTTCTTTATTTTTTTCACCCCCAAAAACTGAGATATCACTGACTTTAGACTCCTTATATACTTTTTGTCTCTAACTTCCTTGGTTAGCCATGGTTGGTTTAACCCACTCTTAGGATCTTTTCTCCTTATGGGTCTTATTGAGGGTCATGAATTACCTCCTTAAAATGCCCGCTACTGCTTGCATACTATCATTCCTGCCCAGTTCACTTTAGCTAACAACCATTTCATTGTCATTTAAGTTAAATGATAGTTATTTGCAACCTAATTTTCTCATTCTCAAATTGAATATTCACTTCTCATGTTATGACCACTACTTCCTAAGGGATCTTTTACTTGGAGGTATTGGCCTCATTACCCATTACCAGAACCAACATAGCCTGCTCCATGACATATTGCTCTAGGAAACCACCCCTGATGCACTTGGAGTTTGTTGCTGCAGCTACCTTTTCCAACATGAAGATAACAGACACCCATAATTATTGCTATAGTATTTTACATGCTTCTATTATTTGTTGATGTACAGCCTTTCACAGAGTTGCTACCTTTTCAGGGTCTGCACACCATTCCTTAAATGTCTTCTTTCCCTTGCTGCTTTTATCTTCACCCAAATGGATTCTATATCATCCAAACCTTCATCACCGCTCAACTGTTGTCATTTAATTTATTAACATTTTTCCATTCTCTTATCCTTCTGAAAGATCAAGAATGTTAACTTCGCATTTTTGATCTCTTTGTTACCATACTCCCATAATCATCAAGATTTGTGCCTTCAGATCATATTTTATTCCAAAGGCTTGTGCATTAGGGTACAAAGCCTTACGTTTGTTCTATTGAGTTTTTCTACACTTTAATGATTTCTTCTTACAACATGGCATTTGCACATCTTGTCCCTTCCATCTGTGTTCTGGTAACAATCAACCCCATCACTAAACTCCACCAAGTACGACTACGTCATGTTGTTGTTATGCGAGGTTGGGAAGTGGAGGTGGTCTCAAGAGCAAGCAAGTTTGTCCTACAGCAAAGTGGAAGCAACTGTTGCCAATTTTAATGATATTTTCTCATACTGGCTGGTGATGGGAATCCGCCGAAGTCTTTAAAAGGAAAAAAAAAGCATTTCCAAAAGACCAATTTAACTATGTTGAAAACAGGTCTGCTCAATTTAGCTGAAGAAATCGAATTTTCTAAATGCGGCTGACGGAGGACAACAAATTTGGAACAACAAATCACGCAGTTCTAAAAAGATACGTATTGACATGACAAGTAACATCAAGCACGCAAGACAGCAAATAAGATTACATGTCATTGGTGACCTGAATGGGTATTCGTCTGCTGCGCCTGTAGCAATCTTGCTTAGACAGTTTATGCACTTAATTTGCGCCCGACTCAGTTTCTCCCATAATCCGCAATGCAGTTTAATCTGACACCATTTCAAATGCAGTTTGAAACAAAAGTAAATGGCAGCTATGTGGTGACCTCCTCTTGTCAGCCTCTATTCCTCGCTAATGGAAATTGACAAATTATTGTTTCCCAGCTCACACAAAAAAAAAACACATGTCACCGCCTGGTTGGAAGAACATCACTGGCTATGTTAAATCCTTGCAATTTGCAATTAAGAAGCATAAATTTAAAAAATGAAAAATATGATAAAATGAAGGTACAACGGATGCAGGCAATGGTGCAAGCTTGCTAAGGGGGAAGGGGGACTTGCTGCGCCGGTCATTCGGAGCCGATGGCAGTGCGCGCGGAGATAGACCGTGCATCCCATTCGGCTGTGGGTTCCCTTGGCAACCCCCGCCGCGGCCGTATAAAAGGCCTTGCCCAGCTGCCGAAAGCAACAGAAGCCGCATCCGGCGATTGTACGAGCGGTTCGAGGTTGACCGCGACCAGCAACCCCCACGCCCTCCAAAAACATTTAAAAGATATGATGTTTACCCTTCTCCAAAGTTACGATTTCCTCGGTGCTATCTGAACTCCTCCGCTCCCCCCCTTTTACGCTTTGCAAACACGATATCACGCTCCCACTCTTTCTCCCGGCTCCTTGTCCACTCCGTCTCCAACCGTCCCGCCCCTCGATGCAGTTTGAACACGGCACGCGCCCACACAGCCAGCCAATCGCGTCGCTGCGCTCCCGCTCCCAACGGCCGCCAGCGCCCCGCCCCGCCCCGCCCCCTCCCCGAGGTCTGATGGGAGTTGTAGTCCGTCAGTGGCTGATACACTGCGGGAATTGAATAAACATGAAGAAGTGAAATAGATCAACCGATTCGTATTGCCAAAGCCCATCGTGTTCTTCGTAAGTAATAATAACCCTGTAGGAAAGGAGGAGCCAATTAACAAATAACAAACCATATGACCCATTGTCGTGATGTTGACTGAAGGATAAATACCAATGATGAGGAGGTGCCAGTGTTGGATAGGGCTGGACAAAGTTTAAAAATCACACAACACTAAGTTATAGTCCAACAGGTTTATCTGGTGGTACAAGCTTTCGGAGTGCTGCTCCTTCATCAGATAGCTAGTGGAGTAGGATCATAGGTCACAGAATTTAGAGCAAAAGCTCAAGGTAGACTACAGAGATGAAAGAATACAATTGCAATACTCTACCAAGGGAAATAGTGTGAACTAAAGAGCAGTGCAGAATTTCAAAAAGACATAGATTGGTGAATTAGAACATAGAACAATACAGCGCAGAACAGGCCCTACGGCCCTCAATGTTGCGCCGGCCTGTGAATTATTCTCAACTCGTCCCCTACACTATCCCAAAATCATCCATGTGCTTATCTAAGGATTGTTTAAATCTCCCTAATGTGGCTGAGTTGACTACCTTAAGCAGGTAGGGCATTTCATGCCCTTACCACTCTCTGTATAAAGAACCTGCCTGTGACATCTGTCTTAAATCTATCACCCCTTAATTTGTAGTTATGCCTCCTTGTACATGCTGATATCATCATCCTAGGAAAAAGACTTTCACTGTCTGCCCTATCTAATCTTCTGATCATCTTGTATGTCTCTATCAAAACCCCTCTTAGCCTTCTTCTTGCCAATGACAACAGATTCAAGTCTCTTAGCCTTTCCTCATAAGACCAGGCAACATCCTGGTAAATCTCCTCTGCACCTTTTCCAATGCTTCCACATCCTTCCCAAAATATGGGGACCAGAACTGTACACAATATTCCAAGTGTGGCTGCACCAGCGTTTTGTTCAGTTGCAGCATGATATTGCGGCTCGGTAACTCAATCCCACCATGGATGAAACCTAACACACCGTATGCCTTCTTAACAGCATTATCCACCTGGTGGCAACTTTCAGGGATCTATGTACATGGACTCCAAGATCCCTCTGCACATCCACACTACCAAGAATCTTTCCATTGACCCAGTACTCTGCCTTCCTGTTATTCTTTCCAAAGTGCATCACCTCACATTTAGTTGTATTGAACTCCATTTGCCACCTCTCAGCACAATTCTGCAGTTTATCCAAGTCCCCCTGCAACCTGTAACATTCTTCCACACTGTCCACTACTCCACCGACCTTAGCGTCGTCTGCAAATTTACTAATCCGTGCACCTATGCCTGTGTCTAAGTCATTTATAAAGATGACAAACAGCAGTGGTCCCAAAACAGACCCTTGTGGCACACCACTAGTAACCGGATTCCAGGCTGAATATTTTCCATCAACCACCACTTGCTGCATTCTTTCAGAAAGCCAGTTTCTAATCCAAAGATGTGCAGGTTAGGTGAATTGGCCATGCTAAATTGCCCGTAGTGTTAGGTGAGGGGGTAAATGTAGGGGAATGGGTCTGGGTGGATTGCTCTTCGGATGGTCGGTGTGGACTTGTTGCCGAAGGGCCTGTTTCCACACTGTAAGTAATCTAATTTAATCTAATCTAATCTAATCTAATCCAAACTGCTAAATCACCCTCAATTTCATGCCTCTGCATTTTCTCCAATTGAGAAGACAATGAACACAAAAAGACAAACCAAAAAAGATACAATTCTAAAGGGTTGCACTGGAAAAACAGCAGGTCAGACAGTATCTGAGGAGTAGGAGAGTATCCTATGATTCTATTCCACTAGCTACCTGACAAAGAAGCAGTGCTCTCAAAAATCTTGTACTTCCAAATGAACCTGTTGAACTTGGTGTTATGTGATTTTTAACTTTGATAAATACCAAGGCATGAGACAACAGCTCTCATTGTTTTCAACGGTGCCACAGAATTTTTAATGTTTATCTGAGGGGGCAGCTAGACCCAAGACAGACATCACTTACAATCATGTTACTTTCACTGTAGTTACAGCAGTCCCGCTTAGACCAAACCATGTTTCATGCAAGTTTAACATGACCTCCTTGCTTTTGTGCTGCATGTCCCTATTAGTGAATCCTGAATTGCTGAATGTTTTATTAACTATTCAAAACTTGTGCAGCTACCTTCCACTGTTTGCTGTATGCACTCAGGTCCAACAGCTCTGCAATCTCTTCAGAATTCAGAGAAATTGAGGTCCGCAGATGCTGGAGAGTCAGAGTCGAAAAGGGTGGCACAGGAAAAGCATAGTAAATCAGGCAACATCCGAGGTGCAGGAGAGTGATTCCTGATGAAGGTCTTATGCCCGAAATGTCGACTCTCCTGCTCCTTGGGTGCTCTCTGACCTTTTCCAGCTCAACCCCTTTAGAGTTGTATTTTTTTGGTTTAATATCATCTTTTTGTGTACTTTGTCTCCTCAATCCACCAATCAATATCTTTTTGAAATTCTGCACTGCTCCTTAGTTCACACTATTTCCCTTGGTAGGGTATTGAAATTGTATTCTTGCATCTCTGTAGTCTACCTTGAGGTCAATGATTTGATTTATTGGATTTATCAATTGTCATGTGTATTCTGTTACAAAATGCATTGAAAAGTGTTGTACAGTGTTGCCACTCTCAGACACCATCTTAAAACGCAGAAAAATAAACCAAAACATGGAATATAAAGGGAGAAAAATGAAGAAATAAAGAAAAAGTGCTCAACTTTACAATCCTTCTTGTTTAAGTGCTCTGTCCTGGGCCATGGGATTGGTGGCCAGGGGCTAGTTGTCTTTGTTGTGCCACCACTGGTGGAACGAAAGTCGCCATTCTTTGGTTTCATCTTGTCCCCACCGAAGCCCTTGCCAATATGTATTTAATGGAACGCACCAATGCAGACGCCACTAATGTCAGTGGATACATCATTGACCTTAACTCTGCTTTGCCAGCACCACAAATCTGCTTCAGCCCCATCTCGCCGTTGCAGCCACTGCTGATGCCATCAGGTCTCGTAATGGACCCAATGTTGCCTCTGCTGCCATCTCCATGAATCTGCACCAGATGCAGTTGCTACTGGGAAGTCAATCTGATCTCTAATGCAGCAGCAATGAATTGGCACTAGGAATGCCTTTATTTGGAACCAACGTACCTCTGATGCCGCCGCCACGAATCCGTGCTCCTGGGCCTACTCAAGACTGCGCTGCGCTGCTCAGCCCACTTACCGCTGTCGATGTTATCGCCATGACCAAGCTCTTCAACAGGAAGTACTTTTAATTCTGACTCAACTTATTTTAGCCAGCAGTGGGAATAGGGCATTGATATTGGTCTTAGCACCACTGAAAAGCAAAATGAACTAGAGTTCTTTTTCATGGTTAATGTTCAATAACCCTGCATATGTCAGGTTGCAGGATCAGGCTTAGTTCTGGTACCTAATTACCTTGAGTAGAAGAGTATACTTGACTCAAAATGTTAACTATTTTTCACCCTCCACAGATTCTGCTAGATTTCCTGAGTTTCTCCAGCATCATCCGTGCTTGTTCCTTCCAGTACCCTTTTGGCTTGCACAATTAAAAATAAGTAAGATATGCAAGCTCATGCTGTTTGCAAAAGTATCAATCACAGCAGAATCGTCAGCTAAAAAGACTTATCATATTTACATTTATGCCATTCAGGATTTCAAAGATTTGGTTTAGGTCTGTTTCATATCTGTCTTTAGTCTTTCTATTGAATAAGATATAAATTTAGCTTTGAACTTCTGTTCAGTTGGAGCCTTTAATCCTAAAATGAATGTCTTTCTTCCATAAACTGTTTAAAGACATAAATAAGTGCTTAATGATAGGCAACCAAACATCACAGCAAATAAATTGATAATATGGCCTCATCAATGACATACATGATGCCATTGCCTCGCTTCCCAAATATGGCTAAATTAGGCTCTTCTGAGAGGCAAGCTCTTAATAGAGCATCAGAAGCTCACGGTATATAACAAGAACACAGAAGGGTCTGCTTTTAAACAAAACAGATATACATAAAACAGCTTTGAAATAACCATAATACTTTGAAGTGAGTGATATCAAACATTCTCCATCATACTGCCTATTTCTCCTGTTCCAAGATTCCAGGATTTTGACTGAATCACAGTGAAGGAACATTAATATAGTTCCAAGCCAGAAGGGTATATGTCTCAAAAGGGAACTTGAAGGCAGTGATGTTTCCATGCCTCTGCAGCCATTGCCTTTCCAGATGGTGGATGTTGCAGGCATGGATGGTGTTTTCGAAACAGTCTTGGTGAGTTGCTGCAGTGTATCTTTTAGATTGTATGCACTGATACCACTGTGCATTGCTGGTGGAGGGTTGAATTTTATAGGTAGTCAATGGGGTACCAATGTCATAGGGCTGCACTGATCTACATTGTGTTAACCTCCTTGAATGTTATTGGAGCAACATTCACCAAGGTGAGTGGAGTGCATTTCTTTACACTTCTGATTTGTGTTTTGTAGATGCAGTCAGATTTCGGACAGACAGGAGGTGAATAGCTCACCTCAGAATACCTAGCCTTTGACCTATTCTTTTATTTACAGTATTTCCCCTTTGGCTGATTCACCAGTTTCTGATCAATGCTAATGTCCAGGATGTTGATAGCTGGGCATTGCCGTTGAAAGTCAATGGGAGATGGTTAGATTCTCTCTTGTTGGAGATGATCATTGCCCAGCAATTATGATGGGCGAATATTACAAGCCAGGAGGGTGGGTATCTTTAAATATATTAAGGTTGACAAATCCAGAGCCAAACCGGATCTATCCCGGGATGCTTTGGGAGGCAAAGGGAGGAAATATCTGGGGCCTCAACAAATATCTTTGCATCTTCTTTGGCCTCAGACAAGGTTTTAGAGGACTGGAGAATAGCCAGTGTTGTTCCTTTATTTAAGAAACATAGATAATCTGGGTAATTACAGGCCAGTGGGCCTGATATTAGTGGTGGGGAAGCTGTTGAAGAAGACAGGATTTATTCACATTTAGAAGCAAATGGTCTCATTAGTGAAAACATGGGTTTGTGCAGGGAAGGTCATATCTCACCACTTCTTTAAGTTTCTTGAGGAGGTGACAACAATGATTGATAAGGGAAGGGTAGTGGATGTTGTCTATACATACTTTAGAAAGGCATTTGATAAGGTGCCTCATAACAGGCTGTTACAGAAGTTAGAGTCCCACAGGATCCAGGGTGAGCTGTCTGGATAGATACAAAACTGGCTTGGTCATAAAAGACAGACACTAGTGGTGAAAGAGTGCTTTTTGGAATGGAGATCAAGAACTAATGGTGTTCCGTGGGGATCAATGCTGGGACCTTTGTTGATTGTAATATATATAAACGATCTGGAAGAAAATGGAAGTGGTCTGATTAGTAAGTTTGCAGATGATACCAAAATTGGTGGAGTTGCAGATAGTGAGGAGGATTGTCAAAGGATACAGCAGGATATAGACAGATTGCAGATTTGGGCAGAGAAATGGCAGATGGAGTTTAATCCAGTCAGATGTGAGGTGATGCGTTTTGGAAGATCAAATTCAAAAATTATTCAATAAATGATAGAACCCTTAGGAGCTTTGACATCCAGAGGAATCTGTATCTGTCCACTGATCCCTGAAATGGCAACACAAGTGGGTAAGGTGCTCAGGAAGGCAAACAGCACACTTGCCTTCTTGAGCTGGGGCTTTGAATATAAAATTTGCAAAGTTATGTTACAGCTGTTAAAAACTTTAGTTTGGCCTCATTTGGACTATTGCATACAGTTCAGGTTGTCACACTACCATAAGGACATGGTTGCTTTGGAGAAGGTGCAGAGAGGTTTACCAAGATGTTGCCTGGTCTGGAGGGTTTTAGTTATGAGGAGAGGTTGGATAAACTTAGATTGTTTCCACTGGAAAGACAGAGGATGAGGAATGACCTAATGGAGGTTTACAAAATTATGAGATCATAGACAGGGTGGATAGTCAGAGGCTTTTTCCCAGGGTGGATAGATAAGTTACAAGAGGGCACAGGTTCAAGGTGAAAGGGCGAAAATTTAGGGAAGAAGTGTGGGGAAAAGTTTTCACACAGAGTATGGGCGCCTAGAACACACTGCGAGTGGAGGTGGTGGAAGCAGGCACATTAGCAATATTACAGACACATGAATGGGAGGTGAATAGAGTAATACAAACTCGGCAAGGGCAATAAATAGCAGGTCTAAATGAGGATTAGAAATCAGTGCTGACTTAGTGGGCTGGAGGGCCTGCTCCTGGGCTATATTGGATTGGATATTGTGTTGTATTGAATCCTGCTTATCAGCCAAACCTAATGTTGTCTAGGGTCTTACTGCATATGGACACAGTCTACTTTAGTATCTGAGGAGTAGTGAATGGTTAATCACCAGCAATCATTCCAGCATCTGTCCTAATGATCGAGGGCAGGTCATTGAAACCTGAAGATGATTAGACTTATGTCAGTATCCTGAGGAATTCCTGCAGTGGTGAGATGATTAACCTCCAACAACCATGACCATCTTCCCTAGATATGCTTTCCTAACAGGGGAGATTTTTTTCCCCTGGAATCCCATTGGCTCCAGTTTTACCAGACCTCTTTCACACAAAACCCTGTCAAATGCTGCCTTGATGTCAAGGGTAGTCACTTTCATGTGGAAGTTAGCTTTTCTGAACATGTTTAGACCAAGGCTTTAATGAGGTCAGCAGCTAGTGGCCTGGCCAAACCCAAACTGAGAATTAGTTAGCAGGTTATTACTGAGCAAGCACCACATGATATCACTGTAAATTACCCCTTCCATCACTTTGATGATGATCAAGAATAGACTGACAGAGTAGTAATTGACGAGATTGGATTTGTCTTTTTTTATGGGCAGGACAAGCCTGATCATTTTTCCACCTTCCCTTGTAGATACCATTAAATGATGCATTGAAATTTCTTCTAAAAAATGCCATCCAGAAACTATTTGACGTGGTGCTTTTTGGAATAGATATTACTGTTTCACATTTTTATTGTGATACTCCATCTAAAGCAGTATGCCTCAGGCTGGAAAAATCATGGATGGAGCAAATAAATATACTTGCTACTTCCCACTGTTTTGTAACTCATCACCACAAAATCTTGACATCCAATTTGTGCATGAGTCATTGATGAGATTAAACCGATCTGTTCTGCGCTGCCAGAAGTTGTTACCTAACATTTCTCATTTCGTTTCCTAGCTACACAGTCAGTCTGAATTCAAAATTATATTAGCTATAACTGAGCTTCACATTCCAAATCTTACTAATCAGTGAGACCAGACATTTTTGAAATTTGTAATATCACTCATCATCATCCTTGTTTTTGCATTCACAGGCTTAACTTCTTCAAAATTCTTTTCAATTATCTCCTAATTACATTTTACGCAATTATTAATAGTCACATGCTGTAATTGGCAGGATGTGACTAGTGATGTTGCCCAGTGCAGACATATTAATGGATATGATGTGATTGGGATCACAAAGATCTGGCTCCAGAGTGACCAAGGATGGCAACTCAACATCCAGGAAAGATATGGGAGGCACGGTGGCACAGCAGTTAGCACTGTTGCCTCACAGCGCCAGAGACTCCGGTTCAATTCCCGCCTCAGGCGACTGACTGTGTGGACTTTGCACATTCTCCCCGTGCCTGCTTGGGTTTCCTCTGGGTGCTCCGGTTTCCTCCCACAGTCCAAATTGCCCGTAGTGTTAGGTACAGGGGAAAATGTAGGGGAATGGGTCTGGGTGGGTTGCGCTACGGCGGGTTGGTGTGGACTTGTTGGGCCGAAGAGCCTGTTTCCACACTGTAAGTAATCTAATAGCTGGAAAGGAAAGGGAGGTAGGCTAGTATTGCTGGTTAAGGAGGAGATTAACACAATAGTAAGGAAAGACCTTAGCCTGGATGTGTGGAATCTGTTCGGGCTGGAGCTGCTGAACACCAAAGGGGAGAAAAAAAACATTAGTGGGAGTTGTGTATAGACAACCAAACAGTAGTTGTGAGGTTGGGAATGGCATCAAGCAGGAAATTAGGGATGTGGGCAGTAAGGCTACAGCAGTTATTATGGGTGACTTCAATCTGTAAATTGGACTAATCAAGCATGTAGCAATATGAGGAGGATTTCCTGGAATGTATAAGGGATGATTTCCTCAACCAATATGTTGAGGAACCAATTAGAAAACAGGCCATCCTGGACTGCATATTGTGTATTGAGAGAGGATTAATTAGCAATCTTGTGGTGCGAGAACCTTTAGATAAGAATGACTATAATATGGTAGATTTCTTTATTAAGATGGAGTGACACAGTTAAATCTGAGACTCGGGTCCTGAACTTAAAGAAAGCTAACTTTGATGGTATGAAGCATGCATTGGCTAGGATAAGCTGGCCAAAGACACTTAAGGGATTGCTGGTGGATAGGCAATGACAGACATTTAAAGAACACATGGATGAACTTCAACAATTTTACTGAGTAAAACAGGGAGGGTGGCTCAGCCATGGCTAACAGGGGAAATCAAGGATAGTGTAAAGCCAAAGAGAAGGTAAATAAATTGGCCCAGAAAAGCAGCAAACCTAAGGACTAGGAGAAATTTAAAATTCAGCAGAGGAGGACAAAGGATGGGGAAAATAGAATATGAGAGTAATCTTGCGAAAAACATAAAAACTAACTGCAAAAGCTTCTGTCAATATATGAAGAGAAAATGACTGGTGAAGACAAATGTAGGGCTCTTACAGTTAGAATCAGGTGAATTCATAATGGGCAACAAAGAGAAGGCAGAGCAGTTGAACAAATAACCTTCCAGAAATGCTAGGGAACAGAGTGTCAAACATAAAGGAGGAACTGAAAGAAATCCTTTTTAGTCAGGAAATAGTATTGGGGAAATTGATGAGATTAAAACCTTATAGGTCCCCAGAACTTTAAGCTTTGCATCTCATATAGGAATTGGCCCTAGAAACACCAAGACCAAGACACCAAGAACAGCTACATAAGAATCCTACTCATTGTCTACAGTTCTGCCTTCAATACTATTATCCCCTTGAGACTCATTATGAAACTTAGTGATCTTGGACTAAGCCCCACTCTCTGCAACTGAATTTTCAGTTTCATAACCCACAGACCACAATTAGTGAAGACTGGGGACGATATTTCATCCTCACTAACACCAACTATGGAGCCCCCCCCCCCCAACCCCCCAGGGGTGCGTACTCAGCCTCCTACTGTACTCCGATGACTGCGTTGCCAAATACCAGACTAATGCCATTTACAAGATCGCTGATGACACCATCATAGTCGGTTGAATCTCAGATGGTGATGAAACAGACTACAGAAGGGAGGTGGAAGACCTGGGAAAATGGTGCACTGAGAACAACCTAGCTCTCAATGCCGGCAAAACCAAGGAACTCATTATTAACTTTCAGTAGGATGTTGCTCATGCTCCCCTACACATTAACAGCACAGAGGTGGAACGAGTGGAGAGTGTCAAGCTCCTGGGAGTGATCATCCACAACAAGCTTTCTTAGACTCTTCATGTGAATGCACTGATTACAAAGGCAAAACAACGTCTCTTCTTCCTCAGGCAGCTGAGGAAATTTGGCATGACGGTGAATATCTTTGCCAACATTTATAGGTGCGCCATCGAGAGCATTCTGTCTGGATGTATCTCTCCCTAGTATGGCAACTGTATCATTCAAGATCGGAAACGGTTACAGAGAGTGGCGAACTCGGCCTGGACTCACAAAGGCCAACCTCCCATCTATAGAATCCATCTACCAGGCCTGCTGTCAAGAAAAGGCTGCCAGCATTCTCAGAGATCCATCCCACCCTGGCAATGTTTTTTTACAACCTCTACCACTGGGGAGAAGATACAGAAGCCTGAACATGCACCAGCCTGTTTCGTAACAGTTTCTACCCTACTGTTGTTAGAATACTAAATGGACTCACAAACTCTTAACGTTCACCTGTACCTGTGTTTTTGTTTTTGCCACTGTTTACCTAATATTTACTTATCTATGCTACTTAACTCTGTGATCTGCCTGTATTGCTTGCAAGACAAAGCTTTTCACTGTGCCTTGGTATACGTGACAATAAATTCAATTCAGTTCAAACAGTGGACGCATTGGTGATCGTTTCCAGCATTTTATAGACTCTGGAAGCATTCCAAATGGACTGAAGGATAGCTAATGTAACCCCACTTTTCAAAAAAGGAGGGAGAGAGAAAACAGGGCATTATAGACCAATTAGCCTAATATTGGTGGTAGGGAAAATGCTGGAGTCAGTTATTAAGGGTGTAATAAATGAGCATTTGGAAAGTGGTGACAGAATCAGTTCAAATCAGCACAGATTCACTAAAAGGAAATCACCAGTCGAGTGGATAAAGGTGAATCAGTAGATGTTGTGAATCTGGACTTTCAAAAGGCTTTTGACGAGGTTCCACACAAGATTAAAGCTAAGGTAATGTATTGGCATGGATAGAAAACCAGTTGGCAGACAGCAGGCAGAAGTTGGAATAAATGAGTCCTTTTCAGAATGAGAGGCGGTGACGATTGCAGTACCCAGGGTTCAGTGCTGGAACTCCAGCTATTCGCAATATACATTAACGATTTAGATGAAGGAATTGAATGCAATATCTCCAAATTTGCAGACAACACTAAGCTGGATGGCATGTGTGCTGTGAGGAAGATGCTAAGAGGCTGCAGGTGACTTGGACAGGCTGGCTAAGTGGGCAAGTACTTGATAAGCACATATAATGTCATACATGTCAGGTTTTCCATTTTGGTGGCAAAAACAGGAAGGCAATTATTATCTGAATGGTGGCAATTTAGGAAACGTTAAGGTGCAACGAGACCTGGGTGTCATGGCTGAAGGTTGGCAAGGACATGCAGCAGGTGGTGAGGAAACCTAATGGATGTTCGCCTTCATTGTGAGAGGATTTACATATAGAAGTAGGGATGTCTTGTTGCAGTTATACAGTGCCTTGGTGAGCCCAGCTCTTCATATTGTGTGCAATTTTGCTATCCAAGTCTGAGGAAGGACATTCTTGCTATTGAGGGAGTCAAACAAAAGTTACCAAACTGATTCTCAGAATGGCAAGACTGACATAAAAAAAGACAGGATCGACTGGGCTTGTATTAACTTGCATTTAGAAGAATGAGGGGGACTGCCAAAGAAACATATAAAATCCTGGACAGGCTAGATGCAGAATAGAATGTTCCTGATGTTGGGCAAGTGCAGAACTAGGGGTCACAGTGTGAGAATAAGCGGTAAGCCATTCAGCACTGAGATGAGGAAGAAGCTTTTCAGTCAGAGAGTTGTGAACCTGCGAAATTCTGCACCACAGAAAGCTGTTGGGGCCAGTTCATTAGATATATTCAAGAGGGAGCTGGACATGACCCTTGTGGCTAAAGGGATCATGTGGTATGGAGAGAAAGTGGCTGTGAGATACTGGAATTGCATGATCAGCCATGGTCATATTGAATGATGGTGTAGGCTCAAGGGGCTGATTGGCCTAATTCTGCATCTATTTTCTATGTTTCTATGGTTTGGGGACATCAACTATTCACTGTATTTGTTACTTGGATTCTGGAATAGTCAGCCACATATCCTAATTTGTGAAAGACACAGTTTTATTGACAGTAGAAGCAGTGCAGATGGTGCTATATCATATAAAGACTTTATTAATAGTTTAAGTGAATGGGCAAAATTGTGTCAAATGGATTTCAATGTCATCAAGTGTAACTTCATTCATTTTGACCAAAACAGGATAAACGAGGGTACTTTGAAATATACTATAAATTATTTAAAGTTATACATGCCTCTTCCTTTTAAAAATGAACTTTGAGCTTTGAAATGGTAGCTAGATATCACATGATTTATAAGTTGACCAATTCTAGAAACATCCAACTGTATAATTACAAGAACAAAGCTAAACTGATCACCCAAGTGGAATTATTAATTGTTACTAATTATTAATTAACTATTAATTGGCTGGATTGTGCAAACACAGCAAGACAATACGAACACTGACCTTCTGGCTCTAAATCTGGACTGATAACAAATAGACATTTTGTAACTCATTATGCCTGCAGATGTACCAAAAGCAATCATCTATCTTCTCAAGTGTTCAGTGGATTTTGACCAGAGGGGCAGAAACCAACTCGATAACCTAGAAGACTCTGCAATGGCAGGGCCACATGATCAAAACGTCTCTGTATTTTGTTTAGTTTTAATGATACATCACTGAGCCAATTTTCTAAATTCCAGCAACAGACAGCTGTCAGCCTGGAGCCTTACTAAGTCTGTCTGGAAACTTCGGCCTTCTCAAAACCTCTTTGTTAGAAAGGTTGTATACTTGCCTGAAAAGTAGACTAGTTTTCAGTCTATGAGCATAATCTTGCCACACTGTCTCCAATTTCAAAGAAATTGTGCAACTCTTCAACCATCTAAATTTACTTAAACTTTAACTCCTGAGTAAAGAAACCCTCACTTAACTCTGATTTTCACATGAATTGATTATTACACATTTTTCTTCAATCTTTCAGCGGTCATCAACAGAAGAAAAGGTCAAAAAGGGATCTGAGTAGAAATGGAACAAATACATGAACCACAAAATGAAAGGAAGGGCTGGGATTATGCAAGTTTTTATAGGTATTACCATGGAAGAAGTGAGTACCATTTACATTTAAGCCACTGTTCCATGAAGACCAAATCAGAGACCATTCTGGTAAGGATAAAAATAAAGAAATGGAGTTCAAGAATCTGAAATTGTCAAAACAATGAAACACATCAGAAGAGCTATGAAGACGGAGATTTACCATCTA
Source organism: Chiloscyllium plagiosum (assembly GCF_037043375.1). Lineage (NCBI taxonomy): Eukaryota > Metazoa > Chordata > Chondrichthyes > Orectolobiformes > Hemiscylliidae > Chiloscyllium > Chiloscyllium plagiosum. The sequence goes on along the minus strand of NW_028270152.1, from coordinate 19,820,251 downwards.
ACGATCAACAGTAATACTGCTTTGCTTAACAAATGATGAATGATGCTCGCATTCTGAATTTGAAAGAAAGTGATGGCTTCCCACCACCCTTTCTTTAATGTCTGTCCTTTTGACAAGTAACATATCTCTGAATATTTAGTTTCCATCTCAGATTTCCATGTAACCATTTTTCGGTAACAGCTGTAAGATTATACCCATTAACCAGTATTTATGCAGTAAATTTATCCATTTTGTCCAAATACTAAGTTAATTCAAGTAAAGAGCCATTAGTTTTGCTTTCTTACCACTTTTCACCTGTTGACCATACTTACTGATATCTTTCTATATTTGTATGCTAAATTTCTTCCCGTCCCACTCTGGGAATCCATTATCCAAATAAGTCATTTTCTCTCTCCGAAAGTCTCCCCACCTCTAAATTGTTTAAAGGTCTCTCTACCGTTCTAGTTATTCACTTCACCAGGTTACTAGTCCCAGCACGGTTCAAGTGAAGCCTATCCCATCATAACAGGTCCCTTCTACCCCAGTACAGGTGCCACTGCCCACAAACTGAAACCTATTCCAGTCTCATCAATCTTTGAGCTATGCATTTAACTGTTTGACTTAAACACATGCTAGTTTGCCCCTCGCTCAGGGAGTAATCCACAAATTATTATCTTAGAAGTTTTCATTTTTCATTTAGATCCTAATTGTTCAAAGTCTTTCAGCAAAACTTCCTTTCTCCTCCTTCCAATGTCATTGGTACCAATGTGGATGACAGTTACTGGATTCCTCTCCCAACATGTCCTCCTTATCAGTTTTAACCCTTTCTAGTGACAATGTTTCTAATGAAGGTTTATTCTGATGCTGTTGATGTTAACCTCTTTAGAGAAATGAAGCACTTTCAAGGTTATATGAAAGAAAATTATTCAGATAATATGCCATAAAAACCTCTATCAAATCATCACCCAATATTCTGTTGGCTTTCCATAATGTACAAGCAATATTGTGGCTCATTTTGAGTCCATTGGCAATGAACTGCTCAGGTGAAAAGTCATCTTTACAGCTAAAAAGCATCAAGAACTGCAAAGGACAATTCTACAAGAAAACCATCTGCCCTAAGCACTTACTTGAATGGAAAGTGATAAACTTCATTCCTATTATTTAAGAACATCATCACTGACTTTTCTGTCCAAAACCCTGAAATGAAATGTTAAAAGCAAGCAGGTTGTATTGCTGCTTCCATTTAGTAAGTGCTGATCTTTGTAAATTGCCCCCGGTTGCTTTAGATTAGACATTTTCATTTTCATGTATACTAATCAATGTTAGAACCCTTGCTGATTTTTCATTATTTTTACTTTCATTCTTTTATCAGTTTTGAATTTGAGAGCTGAAAATGTCATCTGGACTTTGGGACAGGTTATGGTAAGAGGGAAAGAACAAACCAAACAAGCTGTGTTAGTTTGTGAGGCCAGGCCTGGAGGCTAACTAGAGGCTTATTTTTGATTAAGGGGGTTCCAACATCCACAGTGACCCTGGAAAGAGGATTGTGTTTAAACAGATAGTAGAAGTTGGCCACTAGCAAGGTCAGTACCTGGGAATTCATTCTGGTGAGTCTGGAATAGAGAGTATGTTCAATAAGGTGGCAGTTGTTGAATGGTAATCAAGGCCTTTGAAAGAAATAATTAGTCTATCACGGTTGAACCAGCATTGAAATTACTTTCTTGAACTATGTTTTCTGAGGAAATGGTTTTTGGCTGTGCTGACATGGCATGAAGACTTGAACGCTCCCTGCCTAACCTGCTACCAGCTTCCAGAAGTCAAGAGAATAAAAGTCTGAGTTACAAGTATTGCTGCCTACTGAGAAGATGACCCTTACTGACTGTTCCAGAGAAGCAACTATGGAGTCCACACCTATGTCTGTGAAACAATGCACTGTGAAAGCTCATTCAGTAATCTGGCTAGTTTTGTTAATTTCTTTTATTTATCACTTAACTGTGTTTGTCTGTCTGTCATTTGTGTGAATAGGGGCTGAAAATAATTATTTCAGATTTAAAGCATTAACATTAATCAGCTTAGCTTGTTTAATCTTTCCCCTGCTAAAGTTATTATGTATTTAATAAATACTTAAGTCTTTCGTTTGGGGTACAAAATTGGTGTCTGGAAATAAACAAATTGCAATATACAGTATATGTTTTAGTTAGCTTACTTGTTATGCCTTCACCTATTTATATGTGCAAATACCATGGAATCATACAGTACAGCTCATCAAGTCTGCACCGACAAAATGATTCTAAATCTACATGAGTCCCACTTTCCAGCATTCACTTATAGCCTTGTATGTTAGGACATTTCAAGTGCTCATTCAAGCACATTTTAAAGATTGAGGTTTCCTGCCTCAACTATCCTCCCAGGCAGTGCGTTCCATATTTCCACTATACTGAGTGAAAAATCCTTTCCTCAAATCCCCTTGTTATCAACCCTCAACTAAGGGAAACACCTGCTTTCTATTTTTCATTTTAAACCAACTGTCCATGCCCCTTGTAATCTTATACAGGTAATCAGGACCCTGTCAGCCTTCACTGCTCTAAAGAAAAATGATGTAGAGATGCTGGTCCAAAGTCACAATGAACTCCGAAAGCTTGTGATTTTAAATAAACCCGTTGGACTGTAACCTGGTGTTATATAACTTCTGACTAAAAAACCAATCTGAGTTTATCCAACCTCTCTTCATAGCTAAAATATTCTATTCCAGACAAAATCCTGGTGGATCTCCTCTGCAATTATATCCTTCATATAGTGAAGTGACGAGGACTGCATACAGTATTCCAGCTCTGGTCGAACCAAAGCTTTGTACAGCTCCCGTTTTATAATCTATGCCACCACTGATAAAGGCAAGTGTCCCGTATTCCTTCTTAACTATCCTGTTAACCTGTCCTCTCCCCATCAGGGATGTGTGGACAAGCATCCCACATTCCTCAGTTCCTCTGAGCTTTCTAGCTTCTTATCACTCATTGAGTATCTTTGTTGCCTTGTTCCTTCTTCCAAAGTGCATCATCCCATACTTATCAGAGTTACATTTCATCTGCCACTATTCTGACCAATCCATTTATACTCTCTGCAACCAAAGATGATCTTCGCTGTCAATCACCTGACCAATCTTTGTGTCGTCCTCAATATAAAGATTTAATATTTCTATTTGAGTTGATCTTTTTGTTTGAAGAAAAGTACAGTTTCTTTTGGTAATGCTATTGGCCACTTAAGCTTGCTGTTGTTTAGGGGCCTCAGCATGTCATAATCCAGTCATGCCCATCCATTTTGACCCATTGCCCTTATATCTTCTAGCCCGAAAAAGTAATGTTCGAACTACTGCTTCCAGATCTTAATCTCACTCACCCTCCTCTCTGCACCTTCTGCCTGACTGCAGCCCCACCAGAATTGGGACAAAAAAAGCATCCCTAAAATGCTCAAATATACCTGTTGACTTCAGTAAGGTGTTCGACAAGGTTCCCCATGGGAGACTGGTTAGCAAGATAAGATCTCATGGAATACAGGGAGAACTAGCCATTTGGATACACAACTGGCTTGATGGTAGAAGACAGAGGGTGGAGGGTTGCTTTTCAGACTGGAGGCCTGTGACCAGCGGAGTGCCATAACGATCATTGCTGGGTCCACTACTTTTCGTCATTTATATAAATCATTTGGATGTGAACATAGGAGGTATAGTTCGTAAGTTTGCAGATGACACCAAAATTGGAAGTATAGTGGACAGTGAAGAAAGTTACCTCAGATTACAGTGGGATCTTGATCAGATGGTCCAATGGGCTGAGAAGTGGCAGATGGAGTTTAATTTAGGTAAATGCGAGGTGCTGCATTTTGGGAAAGTAAATCTTAGCAGGATTTATAAACTTAATGGTAAGGTCCTAGGGAGTGTTGCTGAACAATGAAACCTTGGAGGCAGGTTCACAGCTCCTTGAAAGTAGAGTCGCAGGTAGATAGAATAATGAAGAAGGCGTTTGGTATGCTTTCCTTTATTGGTCAGAGTTTCGAATACAGGAGTTGGGCGGTCATGTCATGGCCGTACAGGATGTTGGTTAGGCCACTTTTGGAATATTGCATGTAATTCTGGTCTTTTTCCTACTGGAAGGATATTGTGAAACTTGAAAGGGTTTAGAAAAGATTTACAAGGTTGCTGCCACGGTTGGAGGATTTGAGCTGTAGGGAGAGCCTGAACAGGCTGGGGCTGTTTTCCTGGAGCGTCGAAGGCTGGGGGGTGACCTCATAGAGGTTTACAAAATTATGAGGGGCATGGATAGGGTAAATAGGTAAAGTCTTTTCCCTGGGGTCAGGGAGTCCAGAACTAGAGGTCATAGGTTTAGGGTGAGAGGGGTAAGATATGAAAGGGATCGAAGGGGCAACTCTTTCACATAGAGGGTGGTGTGTATGTGGAATGAGCTGCCAGAGGAAGTGGTGGAGGCTGGTACAATGACAACATTTAAAAGGCACCTGGATGGGTATTTGAATAGGAAGGGTTTGGAGGGATATGGGCCAAGTGCTGGCAGGTGGGACTAGGTTAGGTTGGGATATCTGCTCGGTATGGACGAAATAGACCGAAGGATCTGTTTCCGTGCTGTATGTCTCTATGACTCTATGATTAATGCAAAGCACCGGCTTGTAACTGACCAAAGTGGAGAAAGTTTGAGGACGGTATGTATCAGGATGTGCAGAGGAAAAACTCAAACAACTACTCAACCCTTCAGACTCTAATTGCCCTATAGTTAGCAGAGACAATAGACCACATATTGGATAATCAGCCATCTCAGGACTCATTGAAACAACAGAGTGGAAGCAAGTCATGCTCAATCCAAGGCATTGCTGAAAAGAAGAGAATATAAGGAAGTTAAATTCAGGAGGACCTCAGGATGATCAATTTTACCAACTGTAAAACTGTACCCTCCATCCTGCTCCAGACATTCCACCTACCTGGGCAGCACAGTGGCAGAGTGGCTAGCACTGCTGCCTCACAGCGCCAGAGACCCGCGTTCAATCCCTGCCTCAGGCAACTGTCTGTGTGGAGTTTGCACATTCTCCCCGTATCTGCGTGGGTTTCCTCTGAGTGCTCTGGTTTTCTCCCACAGTCCAAAGATGTACAGGTTAGGTGAATTGGACATGCTAAATTGCCTGTAGTGTTAGGTGAAGGGGTAAATGTAGGGGAATGGGTCTGGGTGGGTTGCTCTTCGGAGGGTCGGTGTGGACTGGTTGGGCCGAAGGGCCTGTTTCCACACTGTAAATAATCTAATCTACCTGTTAATATAGTACGAGGGCTATAGTTTCTACTACAAGTTACCACATGCAATGTTTCAGCGCCACCTGTTGGCTTAAAGATAATGCCTCTGAATACCTAACGTGGTGTTTGTCAATGCCAAAGAAGAAATATCTTTCAGAAAAGATCTATACAGTGGGGATCTTATAACAGTCAATGAAATATGGAATAGCTTAACACATAAAATTCAGGGAAAGTTGGAAATCCATAGAATGCAGCACGAGACAAAAGCATGTAGAAAGGACAATGATTAACAATAAGAATAATGTGTTTTTAATATTAAAGCATACAAATGTGCTAAAGTTCTTGTGGCTGAAAGGACAGAAGACAGCCTGTTCTTCATTGACACAGGAGGCTGAAGTAAAGACTTTTTTCACTGGAGCGTAGGAGGTTGAGAGATAACTTATAGAGGTTTATAAACTCATGAGGGCTATTGATAGGTTAATGATAGGTGTATTTTTTCCCTTGGAAGAAGACTTCAAAACTGGAGGGCATATTTTTAAAGTGAGAGGAGAGAGATTTAAAGAAGGACATGAAGGGCAAATTTTTCACACAGAATGGTTCATCTGTAAAAATGAACTTCCTGAGGAAGTGGTGGATGTAGGCACTGTTACAATGTTTAAAAGTCATTTGTGTAAGTATATGAATCAAATTCATTTGGAGGGATATAGGCCAGGAGCAAGCAGGTGGGACTAGTTTAGTTTGGCATCATGTTTGACATAGATTGGTTGGACTGAAGGGTCTGTTTCCATGCTGTATGACTCTATGTTCTCCATAATAAAAAGTACATTTATGTTAATCAATCTAATATTACATTCATGAGTATAGTAAAGACAAAAAGTTGTCACAAAGCCACAAAAGGAAATGGTAGGACAGGTTCCAAATGCATAGTATAAATTGTAAAATTTAAGGAGCATCTTAGGCACCTTGGGTATGTCCACCAGTCCCTCAAGGTACTGGGATAGGTGAATAAAGTAGTTAAGAGGGAATATGAGATATTTGCCAGTATAGCCAAGGCATAATGTTTAAGGATATGAAGGTGAAGCTGGAAATGTGTAAAATGTTGGTTAAGTCTCAGCTTGAATATTGTATGCAGCTCTGAAATCTACATTTTGGAAGGATGTAATAGCAGGATATTACTAGGATATTGCCTGGGCTGGAGAGTTTTAATTATGAAGAGAGTTTGGATAGATTGGGGTTGGTTTCCTAGGAACAAAGGAGTCTGAGGGGGAACATGATTGAGATGTATAAAATTATGAAGGGCAGAGATAGGGCAGACAGAAATGAACTTTTCCCTTTTGTGGAGAAATCAATGACCGGGGGCGTAGATTTAAGATACCAGGTAGGAGGTTTAGATGGGATGTGAGGAAATTTTGATGTTATCCAAGATCATTCCTTCTGTTTTATTGATTATGTCCAGCAATCATGTTTCCTTTACGTTATACTTATGAAAATTCAAGGTACTATATAAGTGCAAGCAGTATGTAAGAAAAAATTACAAAATTTGCATTATGTAGGAATGTAGAAAAATATAAGAACAAATGTGTACAATACGATCTCACAAATATCAAATTAAATATTTAGTTAATCTGTTCTTATGGATTTTTGTTATTAGATCCAAGATGGAGGATGGGAAATATTTCTGGCTGTAACAACTACTCCTTGTTTTGAGGTATTTTAGGTGTTGGAGGTGAGTTCCTCGAATTCCAGGAGCAGCGGTTATGGTTTTATATGCTGTTGCATTGTTTTGGAACTTTGGAAAAAAAAAGTCAAAACAACAGCAATTTAAAAGGGAGAAGAGCAGACAAAGGAAGCACATGGTGAGGACAGTGCTGGAGAGAGAGAGAGAGAACCTGCACAGTTACTGCCTTTGCTGTTTGAACTCGTGTATCACTGGACAATGGAGTGCATCTGGGAAAATTAACAAACAGTGAATTTCACAACTAATCTTGGAGGAACTGTTGGGCAAAGTTCACAGCACAGAATCAGCTAAGTTAATTGTTGTTTTAAGTCTCTCTAAGAGAAAGGCTGCAGTAGTGAGTATAGTGGATTCTTTCTTGATTATATGTTTCTGGAGATAAGTCTCTTGATTAAACTTAAAATATAAGCCACAGCTATTAATTTAATCTGGGGCAGTGTGTGTAGAGGAATAAGACGGTGTTATTTTCTGGGTCTGTAGATTGTGAAGGTGCAAAAATGGCCTTTGCAGTGATATGTACTTCTTGTCAGATGTGGGAGTTTAAGGGTTACTGCGGATTATATCTGCCATAAATGCTGTTGGATGCGAATCTTATCAGATCGAGTGGATCGTTTGAAGAGACAGATAGAAGCGATAAGGAATTTGCAACAGCAACAGTTTGTGATGGATGGCGGTTATAGGAAGGGTAGTAATGGTAGGGGATTTTAACTTTCCAAATACCGATTGGGACTGCCATAGTGTTAAAGGTTTAGATGGAGAGGAATTTCTTAAGTGTGAACAAGACAATTTTCTGATTCAGTATGTGGATGTACCGACTAGAGAAGGTGCAAACTTGACCTACTCTTGGGAAATAAGGCAGGGCACGTGACTGAGGTGTCAGTGGGGGAGCACTTTGGGGCCAGTGACCATAATTCTATTCGTTTTAAAATAGTGATGGAAAAGGATAGACCAGATCTAAAAGTTGAAGTTCTAAATTGGAGAAAGGCCAATTTTGACGGTATTAGGCAAGAACTTTCAAAAGCTGATTGGAGGCGGATATTCGCAGGTAACGAGACGGCTGGAAAATGGGAAGCCTTCAGAAATGAGATAACAAGAATCCAGAGAAAGTATATTCCTGTCAGGGTGAAAGGAAAGGCTGGTAGGTATAGGGAATGTTGGATGACTGAAGAAATTGAGGGTTTGGTTAAGAAAAAGAAGGAAGCATATGTCAGGTATAGACAGGATAGATCGAGTGAATCCTTAGAAGAGTATAAAGAAAGTAGGAGTATACTTAAGAGGGAAATCAGGAGGGCAAAACAGGGACATGAGATAGCTTTGGCAAATAGAATTAAGGAGAATCCAAAGGGTTTTTACAAATATATTAAGGACAAAAGGGTAACTAGGGAGCGAATAGGGCCCCTCAAAGATCAGCAAGGCGGCCTTTTTGTGGAGCCACAGAAAATGTGGGGGAGATACTAAATGAATATTTTGCATCGGTATTTACTGTGGAAAAGGATATGGAAGATATAGTCGGTAGGGAAATAGATGGTGACATCTTGCAAAATGTCCAGATTACAGAGGAGGAAGTGCTGGATTTCTTGAAACGGTTAAAAGTGGATAAAGCCCCAGGACCTAATCAGGTTTACCCGAGAACTCTGTGGGAAGCTAGAGAAATGATTGTTGTGCCTCTTGCTGAGATATTTGTATCATCGATAGTCACAGGTGAGGTGCCAGAAGACTAGAGGTTGGCAAACGTGCCACTGTTTAAGAAAGGCGGTAAAGACAAGCCAGGGAATTATAGACCAGTGAGCCTGACCTCGGTGGTGGGCAAATTGTTGGAGGGAAACCCGAGGGACAGGATGTACATGTATTTGGAAAGGCAAGGACTGATTAGGGATAGCCAATATGGCTTTGTGCGTGGGAAATCATGTCTCACAAACTTGATTGAGTTTTTTGAAGAAGTAACAAAGAGGATTGATGAGGGCAGAGCACTAGATGTGATCTATATGGACTTCAGTAAGGCGTTCGACAAGGTTCCCCATGGGAGACTGATTAGCAAGGTTAGATCTCATGGAATACAGGGAGAACTAGCCATTTGGATACAGAACTGGCTCAAAGGTAGAAGACAGAGGGTGGTGGTGGAAGGTTGTTTTTCAGACTGGAAGCCTGTGACCAGTGGAGTGCCACAAGGATCGGTGCTGGGCCCTCTACGTTTTGTCATTTACATAAATGATTTGGATGCGAGCATAAGAGGTACAGTTAGTAAGTTTGCAGATGACACCAAAATTGGAGGTATACTGGACAGCGAGGAGGCTTACCTCAGATTACAACAAGATCTGGACCAGATGGGCCAATGGGCTGGGAAGTGGCAGATGGAGGAGAAAGTGAGGTCTGCAGATGCTGGAGATCAAAGTTGAAACTTTATTGCTGGAACAGCACAGCAGGTCAGGCAGCATCCAGGGAACAGGAGATTCGACGTTTTGGGCACAGGCCCTTCTTCAGGAATGGCAGATGGAGTTTAATTCAGATAAATGCGAGGTGCTGCATTTTGGGAAAGCAAATCTTAGCAGGACTTATACACTTAATGGTAAGGTCCTAGGGAGTGTTGCTGAACAAAGAGACCTTGGAGTGTATGTTCATAGTTCCTTGAAGGTGGAGTCGCAGGTAGATAGGATAATGAAGAAAGCGTTTGGTATGCTTTCCTTTATTGGTCAGAGTAATAAGTACAGGAGTTGGGAGATCATGTTGCGGCTGTACAGGACATTGGTAAGGCCACTGTTGGAATATTGCATGCAATTCTGGTCTCCTTCCTATCGGAAAGATGTTGTGAAACTTGAAAGGGTTCAGAAAAGATTTACAAGGATGTTGCCAGGATTGGAGGATCTGAGCTACAGGGAGAGGCTGAACAGGCTGGGGCTGTTTTCCCTGGAGCGTCGGAGGCTGAGAGGTGACCTTATAGAGGTTTCCAAAATTATGAGGGGCATGGATAGGATAAATAGACAAAGTCTTTTCCCTGGGGTCGGGGAGTCCAGAACTAGAGGGCATTGGTTTAGGGTGAGAGGGGAAAGATATAAAAGAGACCTAAGGGGCAATTTTTTCACGCAGAGGGTGGTACGTGTATGGAATGAGCTGCCAGAGGATGTGGTGGAGGCTGGTACAATTGCAACATTTAAGAGGCATTTAGATGGGTATATGAATAGGAAGGGTTTGGAGGGAAATGGGCCGGGTGCTGACAGGTGGGACTAGATTGGGTTGGGATATCTGGTCGGCATGGACGGGTTGGACCGAAGGGTCTGTTTCCATTCTGTACATTTCTATGGCTCTATGACTCTATGTAAGTCAGGCAGCATCTGCAAGATCTCCCTTCCCCTGTTCATGTATTGCACTTTCGCACCTGCTCAAACAGACAAAATGGACTTGCATCTCATAAGGAAATACCAAACAATGCAAGCACTGATATAATATTACATTAAAATGTCAGCCGAAATTATGTATCCAGAGTAGGGGTAGAAAGCATAGCTTTCAAAAGTCAAATGAGTGTAACTTATGAACCAAGCTGGCAGCTCATGTGAGCCATGAATTGTAACAGTGATGATTTTCTGATGATTAAATGAATATCAAAATACTTTGAGAGTATATGTTGCCATTATTGGAATTACTGCTGATGACCAATGTGACTGTCTTAACTGAATTAATGCATTGCAGCATATTTTGATTATGAAAGCAGAAGGGGAGGCAGTGGCCTAGAGGTATTACGACTCGACTATTAATCTAGAGACCCAGGTAAGGTTTTGGTGACCCAGGTTTGAATCCTGTTATGGCAGATGTCGGAATTTGAATTCATTAAAAATCTGGAATAAAAAATCTAGTGATGGTTCTTTAGGGAAGGAAACTGCTGTACTTACCTGGTCTGGCCTGCACATGTCGTTCTGCTATAACACGCATTTCATTAATGCAAATTTGCTATACCGTTAAAAATCACACAACACCAGGTTATAGCAGGTTATTGTGTGATTTTTAACTTTGTACACCCCAGTCCAACACCGGCATCTCCGAATCATTGCTATACCGTGATTGCCAAATTGAGGACACAGTTTTGAAACCTGAACTTTTAAAATCAGTGTTGTTGTAACTCAATTACATCGCCAACATTTTAAATGCTGTTCCTAAAGCCGATTTTTCTATAACACAGGGTTGCACAAGAACACAGCCCTTGTGTTATCGAAGAATTACCTGCATGTCACTCCAGAACCACAGCAATGTGATTGACTCTTAACTCCCTTCTGGGCAATTTGTGGTGGGCAGTAAATGCTGGTCCAGCCAGTCAAGCCCTGATCCTGTGAATGAATTAAAAAAAGGACAAAATGTTAGCATCATAGCTATTAGAAACAGGCCACCCATCTGCACTATTTAAGATGATATAGTAACACTTAGTTCTGCATTTCTAAAGAATGGAGAAATGTGGTGCAGGAAAAGCACAGCAGGTCAGGCAGCATTGAAGGAGAAGGAGAATCAACGTTTCGGATAGAAGCTCTTCATCATTCCTGCTTTTCCAGCACCACTCTCTAGACTCTGATCTCCAGCATCTGTAGTCCCCACTTTCTCCTAGAATGGAAAAGAAACCAACAAACAAGAAATGAAAACTAATTTCATGTGGCAATAATGGTGTTCATCTAATCACATTTCAAAGAATCAAAATTTTCCACAGCACAGAAGAAAGCCATTCATGCCCATGTCAACTTTTTCAAACAACTATTCAATTAGTCCTACTGCCTTGCACTTTCCTCATAGTGCTGTAAATTTCCACCCTTTAATAGTTTCTGATTCCCACTTGAAATGTACCACTGGAATTGCATCTTGATGACTTGTTTCATGATTTTTTTTTCATAGCTTTCCTCTTGCTCTCTTGTCAATGATCTTAAATTTGTGGCCTCTACTTACCAATCCTTCTGCCACTGGAGACATTTGGTTCTCATTTACCTTTCTTAACTTTGAATGCTTATATTAAATCTGTGTACCCAATCTATTCTTTTTTGTCATGAGGCAATTATTCAAACAAGTATTTGTTCTAAAAACAGAAAGTGCTGGAGGATTTCAGCCAGTCTGGCAGTATTTGTAGAGAGAGTGAAACAAAGTCAGCACCTTGAGTCCAGTGACCCTTCATCAGAGCAAGGTCCGACTGGACTTGAGACATTAGTTCTATTTCTCTCCATACAGATACTGCTGGACCTGCTGAGTTTCTCCAGCATGTTCTGTTTTTTTCAGATTTGCAGCATCTGCAGTTCTTTATTTTACTTAAATAGTATCATAGAGCTGTACAGCTTTGGTTCAACTCACCCATGCCAATATCCTAGATACAGCTCATTTGGCCCATATCTCTCTGAACTCTTCTCATTCATGTACCCATCCAGATGCTTTCTAAATGTTAAAATTGTACCAGCCTCCATCATTTCCTCTGGCAGTTCATTCCATACACACACCACCCTCTGCGTGAAAAAGTTGGCCCTAAGGTCCCTTTTAAATTTTTCCCCTCTCACCTTAAACCTATGCCCTCTACTTTTGGACTCCCCACCACAGGGAAAAGACCTTGTCTATTTACCCTATCCATGCCCCTCATGATTTTATAAACCTTTATAAGGTCGACCCTCAGCCTCCAATGCTCCAGGGAAAATAGCTCCAGTCTGTTCAACCTCTCCCTAAAGAACAAATCCTCCAAGCCTGGCAATGTGCTTGTAAATCTTTTCTGAATGCTTTCAAGTTTCACAACATCCTTCCTATAGCAGGGAGACCAGAATTGCATACAGTACTCCAAAAGTGGCCTACCCAATGTCCTGTACAACCACACATAACGTCCCAACTCCTGTACTTAATGCACTGGCCAATAAAGGCAAGTATTCTGGATGTAGGTTTGCTGGAAGGTTCATTTCCAGACATTTCGTCATCCTACTTGGTAACATCTTCACTGGGCTTCCAGGCGAAGCACTGCTGATAATTCCTGCTTTCTATTTATATGTTTGGGTTTCTTTGGGTTGGTGATGCCATTTCCTTTGGTGATGTAATTTCCTATTCTTTTTCTCAGGGGGTGGTAGATGCGATCTGGTTCAATGTGTTTATTGATAGAGTTCCGGTTGGAATGCCATGTTTCTAGGAATTCTCGTGTATGTCTTTGTTTGGCTTGTCCTAGGATGGATTTGTTGTCCCAGTCAAAGTGGTGTCCTTTCTTATCTGTATGTAAGGATACTAGTGAGAGAGAGTCATGTCTTTTTGTGGCTAGTTGATGTTCATGTGGCTAGTTTTCTGTCTGTTTGTCCAATGTAGTGTTTGTTACGGTTCCTGTACAGAATTTCATAAATGACATTAGTTTTGCTTGTTGTCTGTATAGGGACTTTCAAGTTCATCAGCTGCTGTTTTAGTGTGTTGGTGGGTTTGTGGGCTACCATGATGCCAAGAGGTCTGAGTAGTCTGGCAGTCATTTCCCAAATGTCTTTGATGTAGGGGAGAGTGTCGAGGGTTTCTGGACGTGTTTTGTCTGCTTGTTTGGGTTTGTTGCTGAGAAACCGGCGGACTGTGTTCATTAGGTATCCATTCTTTTTTAATACACTGTATAGGTAATTTTCCTCTGCTCTGCGTAGTTCCTCTGTGCTGCAGTGTGTGTTGACTCATTGGAATAATGTACCGCTGCACCTTCATTTGTGGATGTTGGGATGATTGCTTCTGTAGTTCAATATATGGTCTGTATGTGTTATTTTCCTTAGACTCTGGTTTGAAGTTCCCCATTGGCTGTTCGTTCTGCTCTGACATCTAGGAATGGCAGTTTGTTGTTGTTTTCCTCCTCTTTAGTGAATTTTATACCAGTAAGGGTATTACTGATGGTCTTGAAGGTTTCCTCTAATTAGTTTTGTTTAGTGATGGCAAAAGTGTCATCCACGTAGTGAACCCAAAGTTTGGGTTGGATGGTTGGCAGAGCTGTTTGTCTCTGCATTACTGCCTCTGCTAAGAACCCTGATATCGGAGATCCCATGGGTTTTCCTTGATTTGTCTGTAGGTTTTGTTGTTGAAGGTGAAGTGCGTGGTAAGGCATAAGTCTATTAGCTGGACAATACGGTCCTTGCTGATGAAGTTAATGGTGTTTGGTGTATGTGTCTTTGGGTCTTCTAATATTGTAGTCAGTGTTTCCTTGGCCAGGTTAATGTTGATTGACGTAAGCATATATATATATATATATATATAGAAAGCAGGAATTATCAGCAGTGCTTCGCCCAGAGGCCCACTGAAGATGTTACCTAGTAGGGGGACGAAACATCTGGAAATTAACCTTGCAGCTCAGTGAGCAAATCTACATCCAGAACCTCAACCTGAGCTACAAATCTTCTCAAAACTTGCAAAGGCAAGTATATCAAACACCTTTTTCACTATCCTATCTACCTGTGACTCCACTTTCAAGGAACAATTAACTTGCACTCTAAGATCCCTTTGTTCAGCAACACTCCCGAGGACCTTAATTAAGTGTGTAAGTCCCACTCTGATTTGCCTTCCCAAATTGAAGCACCTCACATTTATCTAAATTAAATTCCATCTGCCACTCCTCATCTGATTGAGATCCTGTTGTACTCTGAGGAACCTACTTTGCTGTCCACTACACCTCCAATGTTTGTTATAAACTTGAGGCAATTCAGAGCATGAGGTTTCCTACAAGTGGTAGACATTTAAGATACTTTGTCTGGGTCCACATTCAATTTTTAAAAATCACAGACAAATAATAAGCACTTTGCAGTTTCCAATCTATAGCACCATATCGTAATTTTCATTTCTGAAAGACATTTCTACTACATCATTGTGAATTTTTTTTCATGTCTAACTTTTAAAAATGTACTCCTTCATGGTTTTTTAGGCACTGCTGGCAAGGCCAGTATTGGTGGCCAATCCTTAATTGTCCATGAACAGAGTGATTTGTTGCAGTTAAGACTTAATCACTGAATCTGGGTTCACATAACTGCTAGGCTGTTAAATATGGGCAGATTTTCAGAAATTCCTGCCTAAAGAGTATTAGTGAACCAGGTGGGCTTTCAGGATGAAAACTGATATTCTTAAGGTTACCATTACTGAAATGCACTTTATACCTCAGATTTATGCATTGAATTTAAATCCCATTGACTGCCATGGTGAGATCTGAACCCATGTCCTCAAAGCGTTTGCCTGACCTGCTCAATTACTGGCCCAGTGATATTATTGCTTAGCCACAATCTTCACATAGATGTTGCTGTAAATGAATGTTGTGTCATGTTTCGATTTCCAGGAAATTTGTACTGCAGATGTATTTCAACTAGAAACTTCACATACAAATTGTATTGTTATTGTTTAGTTGGAGGAGCAAAATGTTATGCAGTCAGCTGAGGTTGCATTAGAACCCAGGTTTGACAGATAAAAGGAAATGTAGGCACATATTGTCCACTGGTGCATACAGTTTATACAGTGAGATCTACATTTGCAGAATGCAATCTGAATTCAAAGTTGCTTATTCACATTATTGAATAATTAATTGTTAAAAAGGTAAATTTCCAGTAAATTGTGTTATCTACAGAATAAAATTTAAATTATTGAATAATATGATTTATTATAAATACAAGTAGAAGCTTTAAATGTTCCAGAGTGGACGATTCATGGTTTACCAAGAACCTATATTATGCAGATTGAATTGAGAAAGGATAGGCTTTAAAATTTGTACACCAAACTAGTCAATCACCTGATTCCATCAGTAAACTGGATTTGAAGGCTATAAATTGAACCACGGATGCCACTGTAATTGCTCTTCTACTCCTCTAAGGCTCACAAAACAAAGTCTAGATTTACTTCTGGCAAGCCTCTTGTCATTTGCTGCCTTTGGAACTGCTCAGAGCCTGCGCAAGTTGATGCTGACCTAAAATCTCAACCAGGCTTCTTTTTACCACAGTTTCCATAGTAACTGATGCATATTGCCTGAAATAGGTGCATGTAGTTATCCTCAATCAGCTCTATTTCAAATGGAGCCGGAAGAAAGTTTGACGGTTGGTCAGGCCACTAACTCCATTGAAAAGCCTAATGGCCTGATAATATCAGATCATGACACTCAAATCTATGATGTGTCAGAAGATGGTGCTGCCAGTTTGACTAGAATCAATTACCATCTAGCTTTATGCAGTTTACATATGAAGTGAATATTAGAAATTTATGGTGATATAATCTCCAGTTTAATAACAAAATGATCTGTTTACACATTTTTAGGACCACACACTAAATAGTATTGTGCCTTGATATAAAAACAAAATATTGCTGATGCTGATGACTTGAGATAAAGGTAGAAAGTGCTGAGTGTTTCCAGCATATTCAGCTTTTAATTTATACAATATTACCTTGCATCAATTGCATTGCTCTAACACCCCCAGTTTTGCAAAGGTGTTTCCGCATAACACAAGCATTTTAATTAATGAAATTTATTCCCTTGTAACTAAATATTAATATGATGATGACTTCAGCATTTTTGAGTAAAATAAAAGGATGTCTCCTGTAAATACTCATGCACATGTCATTTTTTTTTCTTTAAGTTCAAAAAATACCATTACATTAATTTTCTCTGCAGACATGATGTATGCTTGATAAACTGTACACTATGGACAACAAAGGATTAAGGAACTTGTAGGAATGAAACTAAATCAGTGAAAAAGACCATGTATGATAAATTTTACATTTAAAAATCAGTCAAACAACCCACATGGCTCAATAGAATGCCATAATCAACGTTTTGCTAATAAGATTGTGGGTGTACAACAGAAAAGCAAGAAGATCAAATAATTATTTTTTTAAAATTAAATACTTAATACTTAATAGTGGGTAAATTCTTCTGCTCTTAGGCAGTCCCTCAAGATTGAGCATGAGTTTGTACTGTTTTAGAGTTGTGGGTCACAAGGTGACTCGACAGTCCAATGCTGAATGTATACACCCTGATAGTATATACATTCCCCAAAGGTGGAGCAGGTGGTGTTTAAAGAATTGGTTTGGATTAGATGTTCAAGTTATGCACATTCCTTCTATCTTAGCCTGTTGAGATGCTCGAGATGGTTGACACCTTTGTAGATGTTACTTCTCTAGTTTGGATAGTCCAGAGCAAGAGATTCCCAAGAGTTAGTGGGTGTTCTGCATTTTTCAGGATGACTTAGAGGATGTTCTTGAAGTATTTTCTCTGGCCTCTTGGTAATCACTTACCATGTCAAAACTTGTTTTGGAAATCTTGTGCCAGGCATGCAGATGATGTGACCTGCCCGACACTGTCAGTCGACAATAACCAGTGCCTCAAATGCTGAGGATATTGGCTTGAGGGAGGACACTTTTTTCTTGGACCACTAGGTTTGCAATAGTTTGCAGTGGTATTGCTGGTGATATTTCCCCAGGGATTTGAGGTGACTGGTGTACATTGACCAGGATTCATACAAAGAGCAGGTACCACTACTACCCTTTAGACCATAACTTTGATGCTGGGTTTGAGGTTTTTGTCACTGTTCCTCATATGGCTAAAAGCTGTGCTGCATACTGGAAGTCATATTGAATTTTCTTGTTGATGTCTGCCCTTGCTGAAAAGAAGTTCCTAAAGCATGAGAATGGATCTGCATTGTTCAGTGACTCATCATGAATCTTGATAGTTGAGTGATGACTAGTTTGATGAAAATGACCAGGAGATCCAACTACTAAATCAGAATGCAAGGTGTCCTAGAACTGGAGGCACAACCAACTCTTGAAGGATGAAAACAGATCTACAGACAAATGAAAGTCAATGTTCAACAAAAAACCCTTTAAAAACAAATGGTTAATGCAAGTGTGGTTTAATACTAAAATCAACTCATATCAGAGGACATTAGTCCACATATGACTCCTACCTCTTTTGGCTTTTTTGATCGCAACTGTGGTGTTATACTTTGCCTGGATGGATGAAACAGTAAATTTACATTTTGTGTTGAATGATCAGCCCAAAATGTGACTCTACAGCAACCTGCTAATACATGAGAGAGGTTAGAAAGCAAGCACATACTTTTACAGACTTGCGCCCTATGTGGCACCATATTGCTCAGAGTTTTTAATGCTTTCAACATTTCCCTTCTAGAAGTGGCCCATCATTTCAGTGCGTGTAGTGCACAAATACCAATCAGTTACGCTGCCTTTAGTCCGACTGGGCTTTTAAGAGTTTTCATTCTATTGACCTATGGTACATTTTGGTTGCATTGTTCTTGAAAGAACATATCGATCTAGTGATTTGCTTTCTTCCCCTGTGCTTGGCCCCCTGGTTTAGCTTCAATGTATTAGCATGGCTGAGATTTATGTGTCTCACTGATGTGAAACCTCGTCCTACCATTTTGTGAAGCAGCATTTTTTTTTCATTCTTTTATGGAATGTGAGCACCACTGGCTAACCCAACATTTGTTGCCTACTCCTCATTGTTGTTGAAATGGAGAACAACTCCAGCCTACCTAATCTCTTCTCATTGTAGAAATTTTCCATCCTGACAATATCCTCATAAATACCCTGTTTAGTGCAAGCACATCCTTTTTGTAATGAGATGACCAGAAATGCAACCAGAACTCAAGCATCCTTGTGTTTTGTATAAATCTGACATAACCTTTCTTATGTGATATTCTATGCCTTGACTAATAAAGAAAGCATTCCATATACCTTCTTAACACTTTATTAATCTATTTTGCTATCATCAGCAATCCATGGACAAGCAAAGTTCCTTAATTCCTCTACACGTCTCTGTATTTACCGCTACGGGTTGTTTGACCTTTCCAAATGCCTCACTTCATACTTCTCAAGGTTGAATTCCATTTGTTACTTTTATGCCCGCCTCATTGATGTCTTCCTGCAGTCTCCAGAACCCTCTTAATAACTTTATGGGCAATTCTTGTGTCATCTCAAAATGTCTTGGTAACAGCCCCTACATTTCAGTCCAGATCATTAATGTGCGTCGCAAAAGCGGATGATCTCACACTGAATCCTGTAGGACTCCACAAGAAACTGCCTTCCAATCATAAGAACACCTGTCAACAATTATCCTTTGTTTCCTCCCAATATGCCAATTTTGTATCCAGCTTGCTACATTCTGCAGTTCCCATTGGCTTTTTTTAAACCAGTCAGCCATATGGGACCTTGTCAAAATATTTGAAAGATCCATGTAGATCATATCAGCAGCTCTACCCTCATCAATCCTCCTTGTTACCTCCTTGTTAATCAACTATGATCTTCCACTAATTAATCCCTGTTGATTGTCCTTGATTACTCCGTGCCTTTCTAAGTGACAGATTTTCTTGTCTCTTGGAACTGATTTGAATATCTTGTCCACTACTGAAGTTAGACTGACTGACCTGCAATTATTTGGTTTCGTCTTATATCCTTGCTGACTTGTAGGTACCACAAGTTGTTGGTCCTCTTATCAGTGGCATGATGATTGCGAACCTGATTATTGACACCAGTGCAGAGCCTTCAGGGTACAACAGTAGTGATATCAATGCCACCCATGTTTCAACTAGGGCAACAATGGAGCAGACTATTGGAATGCTCAAGATGAGGGTCCACTGCTTAGACCACACAGTGGAGTGCTGTAGCATTTGCTGCAGTACTTGGACATTTGTAGTGCCTAGGATTATTGTGGCCTGCTGTGCCCCGCACAACCCTGTGCAGTAAGGGTGGCATGGAGGCTCAGCGGTCAGCAACAGGGACCTGGGTTCAATTCCAGCCTCGAGTGACTATCTGTGTGGAATTTGCACATTCTCCCCGTCTGAATATGGGTGTCCTCCTGGTGCTCCAATTCCTTCTGAGCCCAGAGATGTGCAGGTTAGGGGGATTGTCCATGCTAAATTGCCCATTGTGTTCAGGGATGTGCAGGTTAGGGGGATTGTCCATGCTAAATTGCCCATTGTGTTCAGGGATGTGCAGTTAGGGGGATTGTCCATGCTAAATTGCCCATTGTGTTCAGGGATGTGCAGGTTAGGGGGACTGGCCATGCTAAATTGCCCATTGTGTTCAGGGATGTGCAGTTAGGGGGAATTGTCCATGCTAAATTGCCCATTGTGTTCAGGGATGTGCAGGTTCGCGGGATTGTCCATGCTAAATTGCCCATTGTGTTCAGGGATGTGCAGGTTAGGGGGATTGTCCATGCTAAATTGTCCATTGTGTTCAGGGATGTGCAGGTTAGGGGGATTGTCCATGCTAAATTGCCCATTGTGTTCAGGGATGTGCAGGTTAGGGGGATTGTCCATGCTAAATTGCACATTGTGTTCAGGGATGTGCAGGTTAGGGGGATTGTCCATGCTAAATTGCCCATTGTGTTCAGGGATGTGCAGGTTATGGGGATTGTCCATGCTAAATTGCCCATTGTGTTCAGGGATGTGCAGGTTAGGGGGATTGACCATGCTAAATTGCACATTGTGTTCAGGGATGTGCAGGTTAGGGGGATTGTCCATGCTAAATTGCCCATTGTGTTCAGGGATGTGCAGGTTAGGGGGATTGTCCATGCTAAATTGTCCATTGTGTTCAGGGATGTGCAGGTTAGGGGGATTGTCCATGCTAAATTGCCCATTGTGTTCAGGGATGTGCAGGTTAGGGGGATTGTCCATGCTAAATTGCACATTGTGTTCAGGGATGTGCAGGTTAGGGGGATTGTCCATGCTAAATTGCCCATTGTGTTCAGGGATGTGCAGGTTATGGGGATTGTCCATGCTAAATTGTTCATTGTGTTCAGGGATGTGCAGGTTAGGGGGATTGTCCATGCTAAATTGCCCATTGTGTTCAGGGATGTGCAGGTTAGGGGGATTGTCCATGCTAAATTGCCCATTGTGTTCAGGGATGTGCAGGTTAGGGGGATTGTCCATGCTAAATTGCCCATTGTGTTCAGGGATGTGCAGTTAGGGGGAATTGTCCATGCTAAATTGTTCATTGTGTTCAGGGATGTGCAGGTTAGGGGGATTGTCCATGCTAAATTGCCCATTGTGTTCAGGGATGTGCAGGTTAGGGGGATTGTCCATGCTAAATTGCCCATTGTGTTCAGGGATGTGCAGTTAGGGGGAATTGTCCATGCTAAATTGTTCATTGTGTTCAGAGATGTGCAGGTTAGGGGGATTGTCCATGCTAAATTGCCCATTGTGTTCAGGGATGTGCAGGTTAGGGGGATTGTCCATGCTAAATTGCCCATTGTGTTCAGGGATGTGCAGTTAGGGGGAATTGTCCATGCTAAATTGCTCATTGTGTTCAGGGATGTGCAGGTTAGGGGGATTGTCCATGCTAAATTGCCCATTGTGTTCAGGGATGTGCAGGTTAGGGGGATTGTCCATGCTAAATTGCCCATTGTGTTCAGGGATGTGCAGGTTAGGGGGATTGTCCATGCTAAATTGCCCATTGTGTTCAGGGATGTGCCTATTCAGGGATTAGCCTATTCAGACAACATTGGAAGCCACATACACTTGTCAGTTGGAAAGGCATTATGCATGCCTCACTGACATTCTCCAAATGGAAGCAATGCCTTGCCACGAAGTCTGTTATGTGAACACCAGAAATATAAACAATAATTTGGCTGCTGATGACACTCAGACAGCAACCACAACTGTTGGATTGTGTTGTGTTCCACATGCTCAACTTTACAAATCATGCAGAAGATTTAATTTACACAGTTCAGGATTTCAGATATATCACCATTGATGACATAGCACCAATATGTGTTTAGGCCCAGAGACACACATCATTTGAAATTGATCAGGAACAACATGCAATGTCCTTAAATGCAGCAACTAGCAACATCATGCAAATTCAACATACATGAACAAATTGGAATTATACATATATTTCATGTGTGATTTACTGTAGAGTGAATAGACACCTGTGCCACCTTTGTGCCTTTATAACTTCTTCATTTTCTTTGCCTACCGCTGCATTGAAGTACAGCCCTGGCATCAATAGCTGATGTAGAGGCAGTTTGCTGACTGCTCAGCCAAGCTTGTTAAGATGACATTGGTGATCATCCTCTGGTGGTGGTGGAGGTTTCAGAAATACCATTGAATATCAAAAGAGGATTGATTGAGATGGTCATCACTTGGCACTTGTGTGGTGGAAACATTCCTTGCCTCTTATTATCATAGAGATGTACAGCACAGAAACAGACCCTTCAGCCCAACTCATCCATACCAACCAGATATCCCAACCCAATCTAGTCCTACCTGCCAGCAATATCCCTCCAAACCTTTCCTATTCATATACCCATCCAGATGCCTTTTAAATGTTGCAATTGTATTAGCCTCCACCACTTCCTCTGGCAGGTCATTCCAGACATGTACCACCCTCTGCGTGAAACAGTTGCCCCTTAGGTCTCTTTTATATCTTTCCCCTCTCACCCCAAATCTATGCCCTCTAGTTCTGGACTCCCCCACCCTAGGGAAAAGACTTTGTCTGTTTATCCAATCCATGCCTCTCGTGATTTTCTAAACCTCTATAAGATCACCCCTTAGCCTCCGACGCTCCAGGGAAAACAGCCCTCGCCTATTCAACCTCTCCTGATAGCTCAAATCCGCCAACCCTGGCAACATCCTTGTAAATCTTTTCTGAACTCTTTCAAGTCTCACAACATCTTTCTGAGAGAAAGGAGACCAGAATTGCATGCAATATTCCAACAGTGGCCTAACTAATATCCTGTACAGCCGCAACATGGCCTCCCAACTCCTGTACTCAATACTCTGACCAATAAAGGAAAGCATACCAAACGCCTTCTTCACTATCCTATCTACCTGCAACTCCACTTTCAAGGAGCTATGAACCTGCACTCCAAGGTCTCTTGGTTTTACCTCAAGCTTGAATGCTGTTGAGGTCTTGCTGCATAGGAGCACAGGCTGCTTCAGCATCTTTGGACTTGCAAACAAGACTGAACACTGTGCAATCTTATAGTGCATCTTGCCCTTAGGAATGAAAAGCTTTGAAATTGTGTTCATCGCACTGTGCTGAGAGCTGCTGGTCAGTCTGGTTGAGCCAGTAGGTGGCAGCAACAAACTTGGAAAAAGTCTGCCGATAACACAAATAATCAATCTGTCTGGACATGAAGGAAAAGAAATTTTCAAGAGAACAATACTATTATCGCTTTGCTTTAGGATGGCTTCCTTTCTCTGTCCCAATTTGTGATACTACCTTCATGAACTTTAGCCTGATCCCTCATGGACTACATGGTGTCCCTGGATTTGGCTGTCTGTTCTGCACGTTTGAAGCTCTTCCAATTATCTGGTCTGTCTGCTGCATCTCTTCCATCTAAGAGTAACTCTTTTGAAGTGTACAAGACTCTTGTTTCCCCTTGTGGGCAGAATTTCAGAATAAGGGGTTGCCTATTTAAGACAGTGATAAAGAGGAATTTCTAATGTCAGAAGGTAGCAAATTCTTTGTCACAGAGAGCTGTTGAGACTGGTACGTAAGCATAATCAAGGCTATCATTTGGAGATGCCAATGTTGGACTGGGGTGTACAAAGTTAAAAATCATACAACACCAAGTTATAGTCCAACAGGTTTATTTGGAAGCACTTGCTTTCGGACCGTCGCTCCTTCAACAGTTGGTTGTCCACCTGATGAAGGAGCAGCGCTCTGAAAGCTAATGCTTCCAAAAAACCTGTTGGACTACAACCTGGTGTTGTGTGATTTTTAACATAATCAAGGCTGAAATAGACAGATTTTTAATTAATAAGGGAATCAGGGTTAGGGGAAAAGGAAAGGCAAGTGGACTTCACGACTGTATCCCATTGAATGGTGGAACATAATAGAGAGGCTGCATGCTCCTAATGGTCTTATTCATTAAGTCATAGAGATGTACAGCACGGAAACAGACTGACTGGTCCAATTCGTTCATACCTACCAGAGTTTATTTACATTGCAATATACAGAATACTGATCACAGTTCTTTAGTAGAGTGTTTTGATTTTCTTTCCAATTTCAATAGTATGTGACTGTTGATGTCAGAATTGCATCAATGTACATGTCATTATTAATTTTAGTTAATTTTCCATTATTCTATCCAGGGACAAGATTCTGAAATCTTTGCTGATGTAATAATTCTCTACATCAGGCCCAACAGTGCATATCTGTGTGCAGACTGAACTGCTACAGTCCTTGGAGTGTAGGTACAGCCAAAACGTTGATAGGAAGGTAGGTCTAAAGTTTTTGCCCAAAGACAGTGAAGAAATGCCAATGTAATGTCAATTCAGTATGGTATGTGGCTCAAATGGGAACTTGCAGGAGTGGTGATCCCAAGTATCAACTGCCCTTGTTCCTTCTAAGTGTTAAAGATTGTAAGTGCTGCTGATAGAGTCTTGGTAAGTTGCTGTGGTGCATTTCATAATGATCAAACTGCTGCCACTGTGGGCCACTGTTGGAGAGATTGAATGTTTGAGATGGTGGATGGGATGCCAAGCAAGACAGCTGCTTTTTCCTGTTTGACATCAAGCTTCTTGAATGTTGTTGGAGCGGTACTCATCCAGGCAAATGGAGAGTACTTCCATCAAACTCCTGACATGTACCTTGTAGATGCTGGATAGGCTTTAGAGAATCAGGAAGTAAGTTACTCACCTCAGAGTTCCCAATCTCTGACCTGCTTTGGTAGCCATAATATTTATATGGCCAAAATTATTCAGTTTCTGGACAGTGGCAACCCCCAAGATGTTGATTGTTGGAGATTCTAATAGTATGTAATGTCGATAATAAAATGGAATGATAATACAATTGAATGCCAAGAGGAGATGTTTATATTCTCTTGTTAGAGATGGTCATTTTCATAAAATTGTGTGACGTGAATGTTACTTGCCACTATTAGCCAAAGCCTGTATGTTGTCCAGGTCTTGCTACATATGTGCACAGACTGAATGGTGCTGACTGAACATTACACAATTATCAGTGAAAATATTATGACCTTATAAGAACATCAGAAATAGGAGCAAGAGTGGGCTAGTCAGCACCACAAGCTTGCTTTGATATTCTATAAAATCATGGCAGATCTGTGCCAGACCTCAATCCTCTTTCGTGCCAACTCCTCATAGTCCTTGTCCACAGTCAATATTTCAAAAATTCTATCAACTTCCTCTTTAAATACTTTCAGTGATCTAGCCTCCACAACTCTCTGAGGTAGAGAATTCCAGACATTCATACCCTGAGGGAGAAGAAATTGCTTTGTATTCAGTTTTGAATAAACTTTGTTTCATAACCACATCCCCTAGTATGAGATCCACCCACGAGTTGAAACATTTTCTCAACACCTAACCTGTCAAGCTCCCACTTCCCCAAATCTTATAGGTTTCAATATGATCACCCCAACTTTTTCTAAACACTAATGTATGAACCCCTAACCTATTTAGACATTGTTGATGAGTCAACCTATTCGTTCCAGAATTCAGCCTAGTGAATCTGTTTTGAACTGTCTCCAATGCCACTATAATCCTTTTATAAATACAGGCACCAAAACCACGTACAGTACTCCAGGAGCTGCCTCACCGCACCAACACCTTGCACAGTTGTAACAAGACTTTCCTATTTTTAAACACCAGCCCCCTAGCAATAAAAGTAAAAATTCCATTTTCCTTCCTAATTACTTGTTGCGCTTGCCTGCTAATGTTTTCTATTTCATGTACAAGAACACCCAAAGCCTTCTGAGCTGCAGTTTTTGGGAATCTCTCTCTATTTACATAATCAATTGCCTTCTGAATCTTCTTATCAAAGAGCATGAACTTATACTTTACTACATTAAACTCCATTTATCAAATTTTTGCTTACTCATTCAATAGCAGTGTAATTGTTCAATTCAATTTGAAGTAAGGGCTGAAGGACTGATGATATGATGCTTAACTACAGTCTGATCTCAGCAAGAATATAAATGAATATATGATTTTGCCTATAAATGCAGTCTGAATTCCTTCTAAGATTCAGAGTTCCCCACAAAAACTGGCATAATTCTACAACCTGAATTCAAATGAGAAATGAATGGGTTAAGTTTCAGCATGTTATGACTGATTGAATGAGGATGAGCTTTACTTCTAGTTTTTTCATGTTTCCAATAATTTCACAACACACTCCAGCATTATATAATGTTATTGCACTTGCTCTAGCTGTGAGGTTTCTTTTCAGATTTCAATCTTCATTGCAGACTATAAAATTGACATACTGCCCATTAAATTGGATGAAAATTAAAGGAATTCCTCAGTAAGTTTTACACATAAAAATGTATCACATGGAATAGCCCATTTTTAGTCAGATAGCTTGTTGTGTGTTAAATATTCTTCTTTGAAACCAATTAGGGTTAGACATTAAAGAAAGGGATCATTTAGAGTCATCAGCTACTTCGATAGAAACAGATTGCTAAGCAACAGGCCAGTGATCCTTATGAGTACTAGCTCTGTCTTTATGACTGATCCTGTTGCAGTGTGACTGACTGACTGTGTTAGTGCAGACTCTGTGGCTATGAGGCTGTGTGATTGTATAGATTTTGTATCTTTGTAACCGACTGGCTGACTGTGATAGCTCAGATCCCATGGCTGGGTGACTGACTAACTTTGCTTTTACAGACTTCTTTGCTGCATAACTGATTTACCCTGTAATAATCCAAACTATACAGTTTCATAACTGACTCACTAATCCATTTCACAAGATAACTGCAGAAAAAGAAGGGCATTAAACCTTCTTAACTTATTCTTCCTGAAAGACCCTATGATTCTCCCTTTGAATCACAGAATTCAATTGTTTCTGTACACATTTGAATGTTTACATGTCTACGCCATTCAACGACATTCCATGTGTTTATCACTCTCTGGAAAAAGACTCAGTTCCATATTGGCATAAGATACTTTGTCCTCTTGACATACTCCAGTGGTTTAATGTTATGGATTAGACAAAGCCCCATAAAATATATCACGGAGATAGCCTACACCCCTAACTTTATCTTATTTACAGGCAAGTATAAGGCATTATGTTCCAGATGTGATTTGATTGGTCACACTAGGCTTTAAGCAAAACACATTTTGTTCTTACAACACAGTGAAGATGCAAACAAAAAAGGCATAATCTTAACTCTATTGAAATAGTTAACAAAAGAGTACATTATTTAATGATTACTCATCACCAATTCCAATGTAGCAGCATCCCTTGGCTTGGCAATTTAACAAAATAGTTTCAATCTCATGTGCTGCTTTCTCACTCTGGCAGCAGAGAAAGAACTCAAACATTTAGCTGCAGCAGACAGAGCTGTATCTAGCAGTTTGAACTCTAAAAACTCTGACTTCAACAAAAACTAAAACCCTGGGTCTGTGTGAGCCAGACCCATGCCAAACTCACCCACCCATGCTTCTCTCGTCCAATAAAAAAAATGTTATTTACCCTGCTTTTCATGGAACAGACACCTCAGGACAAGGTTGACAACACTACCCTTCAAGAGAACCAGGACAGACAAATCTCTCTTAAAGGCCCATATTGTCACATTAATGTAAGGTAATTATCTGGCACTACCCTTTCCTTACACATTACCATCTATACCTATATATGAAAAATGTTGTGTACGCATTCACTCTCTGTCCCCAAAACATCATATTCTGTTGTGGTTTTTTTGAGTAAGCATTATGTTAACATTTCAAGTTCGCGTTTATAACAGGAATTCCTTATTTACTTCAGTTAAGCTGTCATAATTATGCCCCACACTTAGTGGATTATTGTAGCAGCTTTGCATCTTCCTTTCAAGAATTTCAGAGTCAGTATCAATACCTGAGAATCTTCTCTATTCTCCTGCAGCATCACACTTCAGAGTTTCTGTAGGTTCTCAATTTTGGGACCATTCTTTGAATAATTTCTGCCCAATTTTTAAAATAGATTTGCATTTTTACCCAATTACTTGTCATTTAATTTCTATCAGGAACTTCAATCTTCATCTATTTTTGTTAATCAAGTACCAGTAACATCCTGGGAGACTTCATAATCTCTATAATTCACCTCTCAAAAATTTCACTTTTCAAGGCTTAAAAACACAAGTTGTGCCATCTATCTTTACCACAGTTTGGTTAGAAAGCATTGGTATAATTAATGCAGGTCTTATGAGGATCAAATTATGAATATAGAGGTAGAAAGGCTGATTTGGTTCTGCTGTCTATCTCCTGTGTTGTCACACATTTAGACTTGGGAAGATGAAATATGGTAAGTTTAATACCAGTTCTGTTTGTGATCATTCTTACACGTTTGTTTTTTGTATGTAACAGAATGTTCAGTCAACATTTATTCTGATCTATAGCTGTCCTGATGACAGAGGTGGTGAGCTGCTTTTTAAAATACTGCAGTCCTTGCAGGGTTGTACACCCATAGCACCTTTGGGAAAGGAGTCTGAGATTTTGATCCAGGGATTATAATGGAATAATTGTATAGATGTATGCCAAGATTGGTGTGTGACTTGAAGAATTGTAGCTGTGATCTTCTCATGCATATGCTGTCCTTCTCCTTCCAACTGGTTGCAGGAGCCTTTGTGAATTGCTGCAGTCTTACAGAGGATACAGCCTACTGCCACTGTGTGCCAGTGGTGGACAGTTGCCAGTCTAATAAACTTCTTTATCCTGGATGGTATTTTTCGTCTTGAATGCTTTTATAGCATTGTTTGCCTCCCAATGCCTCTGTCTCTTTAATTAATGTAGAAACTTTGTGATGCCATTTGAGCTTCAAGTTATTGCTGCGTGATGTAAGATAAAGGCTGTCACTGACATCTTGCTTTTGTATGAAGTACTGTAACCAAATCTGTGACAATAAATTACCAACTTGCTTTTCTTAACAGCAGTCGTGGGAAGATTTCCTTGATGATCTTCTCCTCTATATACATTGAACTATAATTTTCTTATTTAATTCTCCCAGGTAGTGTTCATTTTCCTTCTTTGACAGGCATGTTTAGAGATTCTGATATTAATTTACTTATGAATTTTCAGTTTAGGTCTCCATCTATTCAGCAATTTGCAGAAACCAGAGTGCACTGGCAATACAAAACAAGCTTTGGTAGTTTCACAAAAAAAAAAATTTGTTTGAGGCCTATTTTAGAAAAGCCTTGTTAAGAAACAGCCACCTGCTTCCATCAAGCAGCCATCTGACTGCAGTTGAGTAGGCAGAGGGCAAGTATGCATCTAACTTGAATGGAATGTGACGTTGCAGAACCAGCATTGTAAACTTCATCAACAGAGAAAAAAAGATGGAGAGAGAGAAATGCAAAACAAAATGTTGTTTGAATTTTGTTATACAGATTGATATTCTATAGACTTGTAATGCATTAAAAATAAATAAGTGTTATCTGCCTCACAACCCCACCCCTATATTTTTAATGTGTATTCCTTTCTTCCCCTAGTCCCCAAGTCCCTCTGTCTATACTTAGGACAGAAGATAAACAGGTTATGATTCTAGGTTTTTTCACTCTATTTCAATATTATGGAATCAGAGTCATACAGCACAGAAACAGACCCTTCGGTCCAACCCGTCCATGCTGACTAAGTTTCCCAAACTAAGCTAGCCCCATTTGACTGTGCTTGGCCCAGATCCCTCTAAATCTTTCCTATTCATGAACCTGTGTATATCACTTTTAAAAGTTGTAACTGTACCCACATTTACCATTTCCTCTGGCAGTTCATTCCATGTATGCACCAGCCTCTGTGTGCAAACGCTGCCCCTCAAGTCCCTTTTAACTCTTTCTCCACTTACCCTGAACTTATGCCCTCTAGCTTTGACCTCCCCTATCGAGGGCAAACAGCCTTACTATTCACCCCTTCATGATTTTATAATCCTCTATAAGGTCACTCTTCAATCTCTTACACTCCAGTGAAATAAAGCCTCTCCTTATAATTCAAACCATCCAGTCCCAGTATAATCCTTGTAAATCTTTTCTGGATGCTTTCCAATTTAATAACACCCTTCCTATAGCTGGGCAACCAGAATTGCATGCAGTATTCCAAAAGCAGCCTCACCAATGTCTTGTACAGCCATAACATGACATCCCACCTCCTATATGCAATATTTTGACCAATGAAGGCAAGGATACTAAATGCCTTCTTCACCACCCTGTCTACCAGTGAAGCCACTTTCAATGAATTAAGGACCATGAACTTCTAGGTCACTCTGTTCAACAACACTCCCCAGGCCCCTATCATAACTGTGTAAGTCCTACTCTGGTTTGTCTTACCAAAATGCAACAACTCACATTTATCTAAATTAAACTCCGTCTGCCACTCCTCAGCCCATTGGCCCAGCTGATGAAGATCTCATTATACCCTTAGGTAACCTCCTTCACTGTCCATAATGTCATGAATTTTGGTGTCATCCACAAACTTACTAACCATGTTTCCTGCATTCTCAAACAAATTGTTTATCTAAATGACAAACAACAGTGAACCCAGCACTGATCCCTGAGGAACAACACTGGTCACAAGCTTCCAGTCTGAAAAATGTATTTCCTTTATTGGAGTATTCTTTTACACAGGTAAATTTACTTCAAAGTTATAAGAAGTTGTGGTTCTGGCAACAGGATCTAAGTCATCTAAATGCTCCTGAATATTAAAATAGTTGTAGTTTGTTATGTTGCTGACCATTCATGAAATGCCATTAGTCTACCTATTCTCCCCAATTACTCCATTAGAAAAAGATAAATACCTGTTTTTAAGAAAAAGGACAAATGAAAATTAAAGATTTATCTTTTCAAGTCTAAAGGAGCTACTGAGCAAACAGGGAAGACTTCTGATGCACTGCAAGTGTTCCTACTTTGGGCTAGAGACTTAAGAGTTCAGAATATATTGATCCTGGAAAATGTGTCATAATACAGCCTAATTGGTTAATTATCAGTCTGTAAATACTTCCAATATTCCCAAATTAGATTTTAAGAGCTAGAGAGTTTCCTGATCAACCAGAATTGCATGCTATCTGCACATTAAAAGACTCCACGTGTCGATCCATGCCAAGAATAAATGCCGTAGAATCATAGAGTCATACAAAATGAAAACAGCCCCTTTGGTCTAACTCGCCCATGCTGACCAAGTTTCCCAAACTTAACTAGTCACATTTGCCTGTGTTTGGCCCATATCCATCGAAACATTTCCTATTCATGTTCTTGTAAAAATGTCTTTTAAATGTTGTAAATGTACTCATTGAGCAAACACAAATTTCACTAACATTCAAATTATTCTTGTAATTTAGTTACATGGACTTTTTTGCAGTCAGCCCACCATATGTCTATATTCTGTGATTATTGTACTGAAACAAGCTGGCCCATTTTCTTCGATTGAACCTAGTTTTTAATTCCATACACACTGTGACAGCTGTATTATATGGAACAATGTTACTAACTTGTCTCAGCCTAAATCTGGTTTCTGCAGATATCCTTTTGAGTAGTTAATGAGAATGGTCCTTTCTGTTATCATCCAATAAGATCGGAAGGGATGGCCTAATGGAGCAAGGCCACAAATGATTAGTATATTAGTTAAGGGGTAATTAGGTGAAAATTGGTTGTATAAATATGTGAGCTAGTAATTGGTGGTATCTGAGGCTCTATGGAATGTTCTTTATAGAAATATAAATCTCACTACAATCGTGGGTTTGGACTCTGATTAAATGCTTCCTTCATCCAAGTGTTAAGGAGATGTTTGGATCTTGATGATGTGGTTGATATTCATTAAGAATATGTGAGAGTTCCATCACAGGTCTCCAATATGTTTCTCTGTAAAAGCAGATTCTAGGAAGAGCTCAAAAGTGAATGGGCACATCCTACAAGTTGTCTTTGTTCCCTGTGAGGAAGTATCTAGCCTGTGCTTGGCATTTTCTGCAGTAGTGGAGTGTGGAGGTAGAAATATTCATGAAGATATTAGCATATCTTATGGACATACGTTGAAATGTGCACATGCTCTGTCAGCCCTCTAAGAAGCACTTTTTAAAAAAAGTAGCAACAGATTATATCACAATGCCCCTTGAAGAAATGAGTAACAATTGTCAACCATTGACCCCTATCGAAACACATTGGGTAAGGTTAAGACCAAACTAAGCTGAAAATGCTTACAATCTAGGCCAGCACATGAATGATATCCATATGGTCAATATATTACTAATGCTAACAGAATACACAAGTGAGCCTACACAAGGGAACAAGGGTGAAAGCGTCAACAAGATGGCAAAAACATTTGTTGGACTCCATTTCAACATTTGGAAGATTAGGTCATTATGCTTAACTTCCTCTCCCTGCTACAAATCTGTACTCTAATCCAATCCTGATGCCTGCTTAGGTCATTCCAGACGATATGTCTTCTTCATGCTTTGTTCAAACCAGAATTGAAATCCAAATTCCCCATCTTGTCCATCATTAAACCAATTGCTTCCATCTTCCAAATTTTTCTTGCTTCCGTGCTTGCCTTATCCTCATTGCAACTGAAATCTTATTCTTTGTTGCTTTCATTTTTAACTTCTTCAGTGCCCCAATCATTGGCTCCAACATTTATGCATTTGCAAATTCCAACTTTTTCTAAGCTTTATCTCCAATTCTGTTTGTACAATGCTTCCGATCTGCTAACACATTGAATGTTTGATGGCACCCCTGTGTATTGCCTTAGCATATTATGTTAAAATGCTATATTTGGACATATTGCTGTTGTTGTGTGTCCTGCAGGAAGTTCACCATGAAGTTTTGTACTGTAGTTCTGCAACCAACAAGTCCAGCATCTCAGAGGTAAAAACAATGAATGCAGATGGTGGAAACCAGATTCTGGAATAGTGGTGCTGGAAGAGCACAGCAATTCAGGCAGCATCCAAGGAGCTTCGAAATCGACGATTCAGGCAAAAGCCCGAAGGGCTTTGATGAAGGGCTTTTGCCCAAAATGTCGATTTCGAAGCTCCTTGGATGCTACCTGAACTGCTGTGCTCTTCCAGCACCACTAATCCAGAAGTCCAGTATCTCAGCCTACGTCCCCAACTGTTTATGCATTACCCACTGTCTCCATTCTAGTTATAGAGTCATTGAGTCATACAGCATGGAAACAGATCCTTTGGCCCAACTCGCCCACGCCGACCAGACTTCTCAACCTGACCTAGTCCCATTTGCCATATCCCTCTACACCCTTCCTATTCAGATACTCATCCAGTTGCCTTTTAGATGCTGTAATTGTACCAGCCTCCATTATTTCCTCTGGTAGCTTGTTCCATACACGTACCACACTCTGAAGAAAAGGGTAATCCTCATGTCCTTTTTAAATCTTTTCCCTCTCACCTCAGACTTATGTCCCCTAGTTTTGGACTCCTCTACCTTGGGGAAATGAGCTTGGCTATTCACTCTATTCATGCCCCTCATGATTTATAAACTGCAATTAGGTCAGCCTACGATATACAAGGGAAAAAGAGCCCCAGCCTATTCAGCTTGTCCCTATAACTCAACTGTCTCAACCTTCCTTTCTAGCATTTCCTTCCTAAATACATCTTTCTCGCAACCTCTTCACACTGCCTTTAGATGTCATTTTGACCCTAATTCACTTACCCACTGTTCCATTATTTTAATATGCTCTCTAAAAAGGTGGCTACTAATGAAACTGATCAATTGAGTATGGAACAGTTGATCAATTCTGTTCAAACAGTTATTTTATTTTATTTGAAATGCTTAGAGCTGATAGAATTATTTTATTTCACTTGTGAATCACGCACTTTAAAATGTAAGCAATTAACTGAACCATTCAAAATGTGTTTTGAATAAAAGTTGTCACTAAGGGAGTGGAGGTGGTGAGATTTGACCTTTTTGTACATGAGTGACAGTAAGCTTTCTGCTTACCATATGAGCTGAAATCTTATTCGATGCTCCATTAATTTAGTATAGCCTGAGTCTAAAAGTCACTCTTATTGTGGTTACCTGGTTCCTTGGAGAATAAATGGAAGCTCATTGAATCTTTCAGTTCAGAGAATGGAGAATAATCACAACACTAGGTTTCTTCCTGTTGTCTAAATCACTGATTGGATTTGGTTATACATTTAAATTATTTACAACACAGGATGAAATACAATGCATAGCTATTATTTACCATGGACATTGATAGGAATGAGGCTTGGCTCAGTAATAGCATTTCTGCCACCAAGTCAGTACATTATGGTGCTAAGTCAAATCTCTACACAGTCCAGGGAAACCGAGACAAGGGATGGAATTTTCCCATTGTGCAGTTGCTTGAGAATCATGTTGGTCTATCTTCTGTGGCTTGGAGTGACTTTTGTCACCCAATCTTCTGCTCTTCACCTCATTTGTTAAGAAATCAGGCTGCTGCTCACCACAGCCTGCAGCTTCTTGTGTTGCACATTTAAAGCTCATGCCGCACAATACTTCAGATGCTGGAAGCCAGGAGCAACCTCTCATACTGTGGTGTTCTAATCTCTACATTCAAGATATTGCCCAGAGGAAAGGAGATCTTGATGCCTGTAAGGTAGATGGTGAATTGGAAGTGTTGTTGAATGGAAAGGTGGTCAGAGTTTTTCCAGCTCACTGTCACAGGAGGCTATGCCATCAGACCAAAACACTATGGATACAAATTGCAGACTGGGTCATTGCTGTGCATGGGAAAAGTCAACAGTGCAATAAGAAGGTCAATGATGTTCTGTGCTTTGAAAGAATAAATGCCACATCCTTCACTCTGCTACCTTACACCAACAAGATCACCATTTACTCTACCACTGCCACTGCACACAGTTCTCACCAAAGCTCAAGGACTACAACACTCACTATTGCAGGCATCACATCATGTCTACTAATGGTTCTCACCCACCTTATCCTCCCAAACTATTAATCACCTTCTGTGCTTTCTACTCCCTGACTGGGGACACCTCGCTACCTGTTCTGTTCTTGCACTAGCACTAACCGTTCTTTTATTCACTTCCATCATACTCAGTCCCTCACTTTGTCTTATTGCAGAAAAAACAACTGGCCTACAACCAGACAGAAAGGTCCAAGACCAATGGGTGCGTAGAGGATATTAGACTCCTTGCCTTAGTAAGAGGAAAAAAATTCTGATTTTGACTGGAGAATACCAATCCTGCTTATGGAAGATGGAGATACCTCAATGGCAAACTAACCCACAAAATTTCATTGTGCTCTCTCTCATTACCTCTAGTGTTAATTCATTCTTAATCTTCATATTCATCGATGCCTATGAGTCAACTAATTCCTACTCTTCTCCTTTGCAGGCATTAGGGTCACCAAACAAATGTCTGCAAAGATACCAGCACCAGAGTTGCTAAACTCCACCTCCATCTTTGAGAGGTAAATCACTGAAACCTCCGAGGATGCACAAAACGTGCACTTCACCCTCCAGCGCTTGGAGGCTTTCAGCTTGTTGGGAATTCCTTCTAGAGTACACTCAAGAGTACAATCTAGTGAGAATGCCTGCAGCTGGTCAAGGGGGAAATGCCACAGATGGAAGTTGAGCCCTTGTTTTTGCCCATTAATAACTGCATACCGGCACAGGGGCATCAAGCAGGTTTGTAAGAGCACTCAGTAAGCTGAATTGAAGAATGGAAGAATCCATTAATTTTAGCAATATTTAAACACTCACTGTCTGCTGGTTATATGTGCAGATTTGCACCCCATTGCTGTAGCCATAGATGTTGAGCCTCAGTGGTAAATTGAGAGGTGGATAAGGGATCCTGACCTCAATCCAGGTACTCCTTCTGCTCAGGGACACAGAGGAAGGAGGAATGACATGAAGTATGTTATACATTTCTTCTCAGGACACTTCAAAGGTGCCCATTCCTTTCAATAATCCTGTATTTGTGATTCCAAAACCTGTTGTAATTCAAGTCAAGGAGGGTAAGCCTACATATAGGCTCAAAGGCAACAGGCTACAATCACCAAAGGCTTCCAAGCCAACAGGGCCAACAATACACCAGGCTCCCTTCATCCCAGTTGGAGATGTTGAGAATACACGTAGACATTGTGGGAGGCAGAGAATGAAGAAAACTTCCTAAGGGCACGCAGGTGGAATGGGCGAAACATCACTATAAATAATCTTTCACTTCAGCAAATTTATATTCCCTTGCTCTGTCAAAATGTCTGTTGTAGCCTAATTGTCACTGTCAGACCTGGGAGAAATAGTGGCATAGTGATAATGTCAGTCCAGCATTGTCACTAATGGATGTAGGTTTGCACGCTGAGCTAGAAGGTTCATTTTTAGACATTTTGTCACCATACTAGGTGAAATTTTCAGTGATTCTCCAGACAAACCACTGCTGGTATTCCTGCTTTCTACATAGAAAAGACATCCATGTGCGACAAGAGCAGCCTCTTCAAACATCCCAAGGATGAAAGCTGCAATCTCCAAGCATTGTTCATCTCTCACAAGCTCCTTGACTGCAGATGGCCTCAGTTGTCAGACAGCCTTGAACTGTGATATTGAAGACTGTAGCTAAGGTGTTACACTTTAATGTGGACAACATTGAGGCTAAATTAAACGTGCAGGGAATGGTCTGCACACTTGATTCCACATTTACATTCACCTTGTGAGTGAGAGTATGAAATAGTTACTTTCCACACATCAGAATGGAAAGGTCCATTCCATTTGTCACACTTTCAAAGGGGCACATTGCCATTCAAGGCTGTGAGATGTGCAATGGCCACTCACATCACTACTCTTTATCAACTCTCTATCACTGCACAATTTGTCTGCTAAGGAAAGCTTCACAAACACTGCCTCTCACAGGCTCATTGTTGTCTTACTGGTCAAGCACTTCAGGGTAACTTAGCAGTCTGTACACATTCTGAAACATTGAAGGCTAACCAATGATGGAAAGGTCAAAATGAACTGGCTATCCTGAGAGACTTCATTATATAACATTGGTGGAAGCACTGGTATGGTGGTAGTGTCATTAGACTTATAATTGAGAATCCCCAGACCCTGTATGAATATGTGTTCAAGTTCCCATTGTGGGAGATAGTGAAATTTGAATTCAAATTTTGAAAACCTGGAATTCATGACTCGTCTAATGGCAACCTTGAGACCATTTATTAATTGTGATTAAAAAAATAATGATTCACTAATGTCCTGTAGGAAAACAAATCTGTCATGTTTACCCAGTTTGTTCTGTATGTGACTTCAGAAGCACAGCACTGTAGTTGACTCTTGACATCCTCTGAAGTCCCAGCAAGTCACTCAGTTCATGGGCAATAAATGCTGGCCATGTCAGCAATGCCCATGACCTGTGAGTGAGTGATAAAATAAATTCTGAAGTGGTATCCTAATAGATGCTTGAACAGCTGTCCCATCTTAACACCATGTGATGATAGTGCAGTGTCTCAGTGCTGCTTTGTCCCTAACAGGCAGTCGGAATGTAATGTTGAAAGTAAGATCATCTGAAAATATCAAGTGCACAATCATATGAATAATGATACATTTATTCAACAACACCAAAGGTTACAGACTACACAAATGACAAGTTTGACATCTCCTTTGCACAATGCAGAGGCTGCTTGACAGATTACCAACGGAATGTCACACAATTATATGAAGTCCAAATCCAGTTCATTCATCCTGGAAATGCGTTTTAATTAGTTTGTCTCTGGCATATCAGGTTTGATAATATTTTGCTCTGTCATGGTCCTTTAGATGGCTTGCTTGTTCAGTGTCCTCATCCTCAGAGATTTGTTCTCATTATCTATATAAATGCCTTCTCAGGGGATTCTCACCTGCTGTTTTGCCATCTGGAGGCTGTGCTGCAGACATTGGAGGTTGGTGTTCTTGCTAGTGAAGTAGTAATCCTTGTCTCCTTCTATGTTACCTATAAAGTTGCAAAATGACTCCAGCCACAGTGATCGCCATGTAACATCCGTGAGCAGATAATCTGTAGGAAGTATCAGAAAGGTAACATAACTTAATTGAAGGAACTCTTGAGTGCTCACATCCAGCACAATGAAGCCTCATACTCTGCCCTCACAAATGTAGTATGAAGGGATTCCCAAGGACATCACTGTTTGACCTCCGTAAGGATCTCTGAGTAAGCGACCTGAACCAATTATATATATGGAGCCTAGCCAATATTTTCATGCTATATTGGGAGTAGAATGCTACCATCAGCCCCTACCATGATAGTCACCTTCATAGTAAACACACAAGCAGAGAAAAAGCTTCCTACCACATCACAAACCATGTCCTAGCATACTTACAGTTCAGTTTGGAAATATGACAGCTGTGAACCATTGTTTTCTGGTCATTGCCATGGAATATATTTGTGAAATGAAAACTTCAGGTTCTACCTTTCACATGCCACGTTTTCGTTATGGTTACTGTAGGCCACAGTTTCTAATATCCAGTTTGAGACAATGAATGACCTGCTAGTAAAATGCAAATTCAAGTCAGAAGGGTGGCATTACTGAATCAGTGGACTTGGAGGTGCCAGTGTTGGACTGGGGTGGACAAAGTTAAAAATCAGACAACGCCAGTTTAGGTTAGGTTAGGATAGGATAAGATAGGTTAGGATAGGATAGGATAGGATAGGATAGGTTAGGATAGGATAGGATAGGATAGTCACGTGTACCGAGAGGCTTTATCTTGAGAGCAATACAGGCAGATCACATAGTTAAGTAGCATAGCTAAGTAAATAATAGGTAAACAGCAGCAAGAAACAAAACAAAAACACTGGTACAGGCAAATGTTAAGAGTTTGTGAGTCCATTCAGTATTCTAACAGCAGTAGGGTAGAAACTGTTTCGAAACCAGCTGGTGCGTGTGTTCAGGCTTTTGTACCTTCTCCCCGATGGTAGAGGTTGGAGAAAAACATTGCCAGGGTGGGATGGATCTTTGAGAATACTGGCAGCCTTTTCTTGACAGCGGGCCTGGTAGGTTGGTTCTATAGATGGGAGTTGGCCTTTGTTATTGTCCATGCAGAGTTCACCACTCCCTGTAACCGTCTCATATCTTAAATGATACAGTTGCCATACCAGGTAGTGATACTTCCAGACAGAATGCCCTCGATAGCGCACTTATAAAAGTTGGCATGGGTATTCACAATCATGCCAAATTTCCTCAGCTGCCTGAGGAAGAAGAGACGTTGTTGGGCCTTTGTAATCAGTGCATCCACATGAAGAGTCCAAGAAAGCTTGTTGTGGATGACCACTCCCAAGAGTTTAACACTGTCCACTCGTTCCACCTCTGTGATGTTAATGTGTAGTGGGGCATGAATAACATCCCACCGAAAGTCAATAATGAGTGATGAAGGAGCGTGCTCTGAAAGCTAATGCTTCCAAATAAACCTGTTGGACTATGACCTGCTGTTGTGTGATGTTTAATTGTATCAGTGGAGACATGATTATTGGAAGTGGAAAGGTTGCAAGAGGGATGCAAACAGTTTATGGACAGATATTGATAGGCTATGTAAGTAGGCAAAAAGTTGGCAAATGGACAATAATGTGGGGAAAATGTGAAGTTGATCATTTTGGAAGGGATAAAAAAAAACAGAATATTATTTAAATGTAGAAAACCTACAGAAAACCGCAACTCAAGGGAGTTTGGGGTACTTGGCATTAAACACAGAAAGCTAGCACACAGCAGTTAATCAGGAAGGTTATGGAATGATGGCCTTTATTTCAAGGGAGTAGAAGTATAAGAAAAGGGATATAAGGTGTGGCGCTGGAAAAGCAGCATCAAGGAGCAGGAGAGTCGATGTGTTGAGCATTAGCCCTTCATTAGGAATGTGACAAATTCCTGATGAAAGGCCTATGCCGAAAGCACACTCTGCCTGCTCCTCAGATGATGCCTAACCAGCTGCATTTTTCCAGCGCTACACTTTTCAACTCTAATCTACAGCATCTGTTGTCCTCACTTTCTCCATCAGAAGAGGGGTGTCTTACTGAAACTGTACATGGTGCTGGTGAGATTGCATCTGGAGTACTGGAGCAGTTTTGGTTATCCTTACTTAAGGAAAGATATCATTTCATTGGAGGCAGTTTAGAGAAAATATGTTAGCATCTTCCTGTTATGGAGGGAATTGTCTGATGAGCAAAGGCTAAACAGTTTGGGACTCTACTCAATGGAAGAATGAGATGTGTAACATATAAGAAACATATAAGATTCTTATGGGACTTGACAGGATGTTTCCTCTAATCAGAGAGTCAAGGACCAGATGGTATAGTCTCAGAATAAATAGGTGCTGATTGAAGACTGAAATAAGGAGGAATTTCTTCTCGCTTTAGAAAATGGGTCTTTAGAACTTTTTGCCACAGCTCGCTGTGGGGGCAGAGACCCTGTACATATTTAAGACTCAGATAGAAAGGTTATTGATCAGTCAGGGACTCAAGAGTTATGGGAAAATTCAGAAAGAAAGGTATGGATAACATTGGATCAGCCATGATCCTATTGAATGGTGGAGCCAGCTTGAAGGCCCAAATTGCATATCCCTGTTCCTATTTCTTATGTTCTTACGGTCTCTAGTAGGGCCTCCAGTTCCAAGAGCATTGAGCCATATCTGAAGAAAATAATGGTAATTTATTTGCCAATTTTTCATGCAATTGTGCAAATTGTTATGGACTCGGCCAGACCCCTCAAAACCTCTTTAAGCAAGTAGCCCAGACCGTAACTTTGCTATTTGTTTAGCTAGGTATATAGTGGATATTCCCGTAGTAAATTAGCTGAGTCAACTACCATGTTTTAACCAAACAAAATTTATTTACAGAATTACAGAATGAAACACAAAGAACAGAAAATAGAATACCTGATAACTTATCATATCCAAACTTGACTTAATGATGCTGTTCCAAAAACATACACATCCCTTAGCACAAACAGTGACACGGGCAACTCACAGTTCGAAATCAGAAGGGCAGAAGGAAAGAGAGTACCCAGTCTTTCTTTTCACACACAACTCCTGAACTGAACCAAAAAACCTCAGCTGCCTGGACTGGCTGCTCCCCTTTCATTTTACAAGTTATTTCTAAAACATGAATGCCTTTAGTCTGAGGTATCCTCTGTTCAGGGGTAAACAAAAAGGGCCCCAATAAACAATTAATCTCTCCACCAACTCAGCCATTTTGGTGTTTGGGCTGTTTTACAACCCCTCTGAAGAAAATCAAGGACACAGTAATTTTGAGAAAAAGGACCAGCTTTGTGACACTTCCCTCCCCTTAAAAAAGGGAACCATCAATATCCAAAGATGACTTCATTTTTAAAACACCTTAAAAAAGTTGGTTAGTACTCTAAAACACACAAATACATTATACTGACTATACACATGCAAACATGCAAAACGACATTTGGATTCAGTCTGTGGTACTCCCCCCACTGAATGCCTCCATATCTCATTTGAGTCTCGATAGCGCACCGACAATCATATTTTCATGACCTGCCACGTGCACAATTGTCAAATTGAATGGCTGCAACAACAAGTTCCATCTAAACAGTCTGGCATTTTTGTCCTTAAATTTCTCCACAAATTTCAGTGGGTCATGATCCTTGTATACGATTGTCTCAGATGTGTTGCTGGTAATATAAACACTGAAAAGTTGTAATGCCAACATCAAGGTTAAATTCTCTTTCTCAACCATCGACTATTTTTGCTGATAAACATTCAGTTTCCTGGAGAAATACCCAATAGGTCTTTCTATCTTCTCATGAAGGGATGGGACAAAGTAGAGAGAAGACTGTTTTCAATGGCTGGGGGATCTAAAACTAGGGCACATAGATGACAGATAAGAGAGCAAAATTAACATTTTACTGCATGTTAAATGCTGAGCTGACAATTGGAAACAATTAGCTGAACTTTCTCATAACTAGATAATCATATTTTTTTAAACAATTACGTCCTGTAGATAGGAAACATTGTTGTTCATCTTCTCTTCCTTAACTGATAAACTGCCAGATCAAACAGGATATACAGCAAGTTTTGTGAACGATATTAACTGTTTCTAACACATAGATGAATTTTGTGTCTAACACTTATGATGTACACTATGTAGCAGTGACTCATCTATCTTGTGAATAATTCGGGTACATAAGCATAAAATTGAGCATTTTAGCACATTGTAGTTAAATTAATTAACAGATAGCCAATTGCATCACGAAACATTGAAATTTAAAAGCTCGTTAGTGATTTTAAATAAGTGAAACTGTCAATCTGTCACAAGATATATTTTCAAACACTGATTCAATATCTCAGATGTGAATGCTGCTTCCAAAGGGAGTGCTGTTTTTTCAATTATGCATTTGCGCAGCACCTTGCAATTATTTTCCTGTACTAATCTCCAAAGAACATGGCTTTTGTACATTAACCAAGTACTTTATCAACTCGAGCGATTTGTAAGCTTATCACATTAATTGCTAAAGACAATCTTTAATAAGTTTGTTTCTACATCTTAGGGACTTCATTTGTAAATAGTGGCCTGATTGGAAAGATGGTAAAACATTCCATTGCGTGTTCAGAAATAATTTGAGCTCCAGTTAGAGTTGTTTGTGTATTAACACTAGAGACTGTGAATCTAACAATCATCTTCAGCTCCCTACCAATTCTGAAATGTTAAGAATGACAATTGCACTTAATTATTCAGATAGGATTTATGCCAATTTTGAAATGTTTAGAATTGGTCTAAATCCTATCTGAATAATCAAGTGCAATTGTCATTCAATTCTTCATTCCTCAGTGTGAATTTATACGCACAAGGTGTTCATGTAG
This sequence comes from Chiloscyllium plagiosum, assembly GCF_037043375.1. Taxonomy (NCBI): domain Eukaryota; kingdom Metazoa; phylum Chordata; class Chondrichthyes; order Orectolobiformes; family Hemiscylliidae; genus Chiloscyllium; species Chiloscyllium plagiosum. The sequence continues at coordinate 19,777,575 of NW_028270152.1, read as the reverse complement.
TTATTACATGAATGATTGATTCCAATGACCCATTGCTCCTCAGCATAGATCAGCAGGTAAGGATTTCTTCAGGGAGATGCCAACAAGGTTTCCGACATTGCAACTGTAATGACACTTCAAAAGACTGTAGAGTGCATTAAACATATCCTGAAGCAGTGGCATTTTATAAAGATAAGTTCTTTCCAACTGTCATTGCATATTTCTTATCCTGTCTGGTATCCACACATGCCAGCACAACAAATTGCGCAACTCTACTTGTGTCTCTTTGTTGATCTAGATTTTGAGCAACTAGGTCCCTAAAAGTGTCAGGTCTGCTTGTACAACATTACAGATGGTGCTTGTAATTTGCCTGAGCATCTTGTTTTCAGGAGGGTGCCTTTACTGTCCAATATTAAATTGTAAATTAATTATTAATTATGTGCCCTTAATCTCCATTTTTTTCAAAGGCAGAAGGAGGAGCATTTTGTGAGACATCAGGACGACAGAATTCCAAAGCAGAGAGGTATGCTAGTGCATGAGTTTCTAAAAGGTAGAATGGAGGGACAGCAAGTGATTAACAACACAATGGAACGTTATCCTTTATTATGAAAGAAATTGAACATAAAATTAAGTATAATAATACAAAGAACTGTGGATACTGGAGATCTGAAATAAAAACAGAAGTTGCTGGAGAAACTCAGCAGACCTGGCAGTATCCATGGTTACTGCCATGGAGAGTTAACATTACGAGTCCAGCAACTCTTCATCAGATGCTGCCAGACCTGCTCCAGCAATTTACGTTCTTGTTTCAGGTCTCCAGCATCCATAGTTCTTGGTTTTATGAAAGTAAAGATGTTATGCAACATTTATACAAAAATTGGTGAGACCAGAACTCAAATACTGTGTGTAATTTTGGTCTCCTTAATTAAGAAAATATGTAGATATCTTGGAGGTGTTTCAGTAGAGCTTTGTAAGATCGATACCACTTCGGAGCGGGTGGTCTTATGAGGACAGATTAGACAGGTTGGGCTTGATTTCACCAAAGTCTGTAAGATCAAGGGATGAGTTGATTAATGTTCATGAGATTCTGAATCGCCTTGGCAAGGTGGATGTGGAAAGATTCTTGTGGGTGAGTCTAGATGTAAGCATCACCTTTTATAAACGGGGTTGTCCTTTTAAGACAGGGATGATGGGAGACATTTTCTCTCAGAGGTTTTTGCGACTTGGAACTCTCACTCTCAGAAGGTGGTGGAGCTTGGGTCATTGAATAATTTTAAGGTGGAGGTAGATAGATTATTGTTAGGCATGGGAATTAAAGGTTTTTGGGGATAGATAGGCATGTGGAATTCAGAACACAGTTGGATCAGCCATGATCTTATTAAATGACAGAGCAGACTTGAAGTCCCAATTGGCCCACTTCTGCTCCTAATTCGTATGTAATATTAAAAATATTAAGTTCTTTATTTCACCTTCAGCCAGTCAACATACTAAGTAATAACTACATGAAATCCCATATAAATCAACAATTTTTCTCCTCAAGAAACTGGATAAAAAAGCCATATTCAAAACCCGTTCTTGGGTTGATTTGCTAATTTCCAAATGCAAAAAAAATGACTTTCTGCTTTTGACTGTTGAGAACTGGAACCTGTTTTTCTAAAAGCAAAAGCACCATTTGTATATTTGTTCTTTACTTTTTTTTCTCTGTTCTTCCCAGTCCATGGGAGGGTTATGGCTGATTTCTTTCCTCACCAATGATTCACCAATGTGCCTCAAAACACTGGTAGCTTCTCCCTTCCACTTGAGATCTTTGCTTATAGAACGTATCTCCTGATGTTCTGAAAATGAATCAGGGCCATCTTGGCTCATGGACTTGAGATAAGACAATTGACCCTCATTGAATCTATTTAAGTAGCTATGGCATTTCACCAACTAGTCCATCTGGCGTTAACACACATTTTAATGCCAAGAGCTTATGGCCATTACAAAAACGTCCTCACAAGTTCACTGCTTTAAAACAGAATCTTTAAGGGTAATACAATTGGGAATTCTACCCATGAAGAAAAGATCCAAAATACCAAAGGATCATAGGTATGTCAACTACAGCAGAAATGTTTGGTGGCACTTTGACAGCTTTGATCAGTCAGACAATATTAACTCCTTGTTATTGTCAGATACTTCGCTTTATACGGTATCCTGAAAAGTGCAACATGCACCAATTGGGGTGTTTCTGAAAGAATATTACAACATAACAATTAGTCAGGCATCAGAAGTCTACTGGTGGCATTTCCTTTAAGGAGACTCCCAAGGCTAAATCTGTCAAAGAGACTTCAGTTTTTCTACTGATACAGATGTGAAAATGATAGTTGGAGGAGGACAAACTGACTGGCTAGAAACCACTCTATAAATGCTTCTTTTCATTCAAAAATATCATTGGTGTCTAAAGAAGGGGGGGGGGGGGGGGGGGGGGGGTGAAAATTAATCATAAGTGCCAAAAAAAACTAAAGAAAGCCAGGGGAAATAAAGGCAATAATTAGTCAGTGGGTTGCCACAGTCAATCAGAAACTTTGACTCATAGAGTCATAGAGATGTATAGCACTGAAACAGATCCTTTGGTCCAACTTGTCCATGCCGATCAGATATCCTAAAATAATCTAGTCCCATTTGCCAGCATTTGGCCCATATTCCTCTAAACCCTTCCTATTCATATACCCATGTAGATGCCTTTTAAATGTTGCAATTATCCTCTGGCAGATCATACTCTCCAAGCACCACTCTCTGCGTGAAAATATTGGCCTTTTGTCCTACTACAGTGCAGAAATTCATGTACTTGCAGCCCAGGGATTTAGATATGGTCAGCCTTACAGGTCAAGTGTAACCAGTCCAGGAATTACAAGTAGGTCAGTCAGAAACCTACTGCAGAAACCTTGGTATGGGAAGTAGGCCATGGTCACTTTGGGCCGGTCTTGTCAAGTCAGTCTTGAGGCTGGGCAATAGTCAGTCCTAGGGATATCAATAATGGTTAGGGAGTTTATTAGATAGCAGATTATGGAATCGTGGGGAAGTGGGAAACTCACGACTGAAGATGGGCTTCATTGTGGTGTGTTTCTGAAGAAATGGCTATAATGGAGATGGAGATAATTGTAGATAGTAGGGTGGGTCCTCATACAGATTAGGAGAGGAGTGGAAGGTCCAGAATGAGGTCCTTCTTATAGATCACAATAACTCTGGTTTCTACATGGTCTTGGGCCAATAAGGACATGGGAATTTCCAAAGTTGTGGGCTCAAGCGTAAAGTGGGGACTGTAATATGATTAAGCTTAATAGAAATGAGGGTTGCTGAAAGTTCATAGGGGCAGTAATATAAAAGGAACATGAAAGGGTGGGTGGTGTGAGATTCATGCATGACAGATAGTGTGCAAAACACTTACAATGAAACAATGTTGGAACATTGCCAGGTTGGATCAAAATTCATCTTGTCACAAAGCTGGCTCTTTTCTCAAAGTTACTGTGTCCTTGATTTTTTTTCAGAGGGGTCATAAAACAGCCCAGGCTCTGAAATAGCTAAGTTAGTGCAGAGATGAATGGTTTACTGGTGCTCTTTTTGTTTACCCCTGAACAGATGATACCTCAAGCCAAAGGCTTTCATATTTTAGAAATAACTTGTTTAATAAAAGGGGAGTGTCCAGTCCAGGCAGCTGAGGTTTTGTTGGTTCACTTCAGGAGTTGTGTATGAAAATAAAGGCTGGGTATTCTCTCTCCTTCTGCCCTTCTGATTTCGAACTGTGAGTTGCCTGTGTCATGTTTTACTGTTTGTGCTATGGGATGTATATTTTTTCGGAACAGCATCATTAAGTTGGGCTTGGATAGGATAACTTATCGGGTAATTTATTTTCTGTTCTTTGTGTTTCATTCCGTAATTTTGTAAATGAATTCTGTTTGTTTAAAACTTGGCAGTCGACCCAGCTAATTTACTCCAGGAATATCCACTATAGACCTAGCTAAACAAATAGCAAAGTTATAGTCTGGGCTACCTGCTCAAAGAAGCACTGAGAGGTCTCGCCTACTCCATAATAGATTGGGGGCTTTTTGCAGGATTTAAACAGCGAGCGGTAGGTATTAGGGTCTTTTATTTTGTGTGTTGATTTGGTTGGTTTAAACAGAACTCGGATAGCAATGGCTATTTCAGTCACCAAGGAGTTTCCGGAGGTGGAAGAAGTAACCTTGGGGATTTTATAAAAGGCAAATAAGACCAAGCTGCGGGAATTAATAGACAAGCTGGGGTTGAATTTACCTCCTAATGTGAGGAAAGATGAGAATGATTTCAGCAGTAGCTCAGTATTTGCTGGAAATACCAATGATGGCACAGTGGTTAGCATTGCTGCCTCACAGCGCCAGAGACCCGGGTTCAATTCCTGCCTTAGGCAACTGACTGTGTGGAGGTTGCACGATCCCCCCGTGTCTGCGTGGGTTTCCTCCGGGTGCTCCAGTTTCCTCCCACAGTCCAAAGGTGTGCAGGTCAGGTGAATTGGCCATGCTAAATTGCCCGTAGTGTTAGGTAAGGGGTAAATGTAGGGGTATGGGTGGGTTGTGCTTCGGCGGGTCGGTGTGGACTTGTTGGGCCGAAGGGCCTATTTCCACACTGTAATGTAATGTAATCTAATCTAATCTAATCTAAAAAAAAATGGCTAGAATTCAATTGCAAATGAAGCAGCTTGAGTTAGAGGTGAGAGAGAAGGTAAGGGCAGCAGAAATGAAACAGTTCAAGTAACAATTAAGATCAGAAGAAAACAAACAAAGCGTTTTAGCAGAAGAGAAAGAAAAAGAGAGAGAGTTTGAACTTCAGAAATTGACACTTTAAAAGAGAAGTCAGCATAAAAGACTGGAGATGAAGACTATAGGTAAGCTTATTGTGGAAGAGCAGAGAGTTAAAACAGCAAGGTTAGCAGGTGAAGTGGCTGATGACAATGATTTGTTTCATAAAACACAGTTTGGCTTCCTCAATCAATTTCAATCAATGAGGGATAGAAGGTGGGGCAAAGAAAAATCCTCATGTGGAAAGGGAAAGGTAGATCTCAGCAAAGATCATAAGGGGAACTTACCAGAGGGTAAAAAGGAAACCCTTGAGGGGGACAAAGAAGTTAAAAAACTCCAGTGTTTTCATTCCAAAAAAATAAGCCACATGAAATCACAGTGTTGGTGGGCTAGGAAAAACATGGGAAAGTAGGATAAGCCTGGAAGTTTTGTTGGCATGGTAATAGAAAGCACAGTGGAAGCTAGAAAGCTGCATCAGAAAGCACAAGCTGATCAGAGGTCGGTTAAGGAGGAAGTGTCTAGAGATCCAAGATGGCGGTTCTGTGAGTGGTCTGCTGTGCTGGACTGTGTGCTATACCCCCTGGCAAAGTGGACCATTACTCCCCTTCATTAACCAACCCAGGAGAAAAATTGATAATATAAAGTTACTGAACACTTAGAGATGCTATAATTGTGGTTTGACACCTCTAAGATCAGGATGAAAGTGAATAAAAGAAAGGGGCGAAAGGAGTACAGCAAGCAGGGCACTCCCCTACTATAGGGGTGCCCATAGCCATTGCTCAAATTCCTGGGCGGCCCCTTTGGATTTATTGGGGGATAATGAGGCCAGACGAGGGCTATTGGCTTAAGACCTCACTGTTTACCCCATTGGCGGGATCCCCAGGATTTAAATCTGGAGCAATGGACTCAGGCTTTTAGCTATGGGAGTATAAGGGAATCTCTTGTTTGGGAGATTTATTCGAGCGGGAGGTCTTGATATCATTTAGCCAATTAAATCAGAAATATGGATTGTCTAATACGGACCTTTTCCGGTATTTTCAGATAAGGGATTATATACAGAGGAAGGCCACGCTCCAGGCTCAGCTTTACAGGTCAGACGTGGAGAAAAGCGTGCTCTGGTGTACAGGCGCTCTTTCAATTAGTACTTTATATCACTTAGAGAAAGGGCATGCCTGAAGAGATGTGGAGAGACTCTGTAGGAGTTGGAATCAGGAACTAGGAGAGGATATTTCATTGGAAACAGGAGACGATATATGGGAAAATGTAAAGAAATTCTCAATATGTAATAAAGCGCAGGTCTTGCAATTGAAGATTTTACACAGGACTCATATGGTGTCAGAAAGGCTAGCTAAGTTCAAGAGAGGAGTGTCTCCAGGGTGTCCCAAATGTAAAATTAGTATAGGCACTCTAACACACTGCTACTGGTCATGTTGCAAGATCTGGAAATACTGGGGTGCCATAGTAAGGGAGCTGAAGGAAATTCTGGGAATTGAAGTCAAAGTGGACCTGGTATTTCTTCTTCTGGGGTTGCCAAATTTGCCTCTCTGGGTGAACGTGGGAAGAGCCTGTATAACATTCTTACCCACTGTGTCAGGAAGAACATTTTAGTGAATTGGATGTTGGAAAAACCGCCAGCTCTTATGGAGTGGCCCAGAGTGGTGATGGGAGCATCTCTCCCAAGACTACCTCACAAATATGGTGTATCACAAAACAGAGCAGTTTTATAAGATGTGGCAGCCCTTTCTAAATTATATTGGCACAGACTTATTGGCAATATTAATTAGGGCCATCATATAGCCATGAGGGTCAGTTTGGGCACCCACAGCACCCTGGAAGGAGGAAACAGGGGGAAAAAAAGTACAGGTACAATGACTGGTGCCCCCAGGGATGGGAGCTTTAATGGAGGTGTGATGAGTGAAATAGAATAAAGTAATGTGATATAATTTAATTTAAGCTAATTTAAATTCAGCTTAATTAAAATTTTTATTTAATTTGATTGTGGTTTAGTTTAAGTTAAGTAGATACGTTTGTTCTGGTAGAATAGTAGGTAGTTTATCATTAATAGTATTGTGATATGATATTGTTGCACTGCCTCTATCCTTTTGTATTTTGGTTCTTTTTATATATAATTGTTTTGTAAAAGATTTGAGAAACTTTTTAATAAAAATATTTATTAAAAAGAGGAGGAAGTGCCAGATCTGCTTAAAAAGTATACCAGCAAAGGTAAAGTTTATTCACATAGGCCAGGAGTAGCAGGTAAAGACGTTACAATATTAAGGGGCACAGGATTCTCTCAGTCTGTGATGCTGAAGGATGAGGAGATACGGACTCCTGAAGGACTATTGCCAGAGAAGGTACTGGTAACAGGAATTCATGGTGAGGCAAAACGCACTCAATTATGTAAAGTGAGGCCAGAGAGTCCAGAAAAGAGTGGAGAATTTGTGGTAGGAGTACTGGATAAATTCTCAGCTCCAGGAATATAATTTTTCCTTGTAAATGATATAGTTGATTCACCGGTAGGTGTGCTGTCTACTCTAGTTGAAAAGCCAGTGGAGATGCAGGGAACTGAAGCAATGTAGGATGTTTATCCAGGAATATTCCCTGATTGCATAGTAGCAAGATCAAGAGTCACATGGTGAAGCAGGCGAGATCAATGGGCAGAGATAAGGAAGCTGAAATTACATTAGCAAAGACTCTGTTCAGTCATATAAGGGGGACAGAACAGGAGCAAATAGGTAAACATGCAAGTATCTTTAACTCTGCTGAGCTCATTTGAGTTACAGCAGAAAGATGAAAATTTAAAGCAGTTGAATCAAAAGGCATGCATAGTAAATGAGTCTGAATGCATCCCTGTGTATTATTACCTGAACACTGACATCTTAATGAGGAAGTGGAGACCATCACATATTCAAGCAAATGAGAAATGGGCAGAGATTCATCAAATTGTATTGCCAGTGGGGTATAGAAGGGTGGTGTAGCGAGTGGCACATGAACTACCACTTGGAGGTCATTTAGGAGTGAGGAAAACACAAGCTAAAATATGAAAACAGTTTTGCTGGCCTGGACTGCACAAGGATATAGAGAAAAGGGCTCCTGATAAAGGGTTCCTGCCCGAAATGTCGATTTTCCTACTCCTCAGATGCTGCCTGACCTGCTGTGTTTTTCCAGCACAACTCTAATCTTGATTCTAGTCTCCAGCATCTGCAGTCCTCACTTTTGCCTACACAAGTATGTAGCTGAATTTTGCCAGATGTGTCATATATGTCAGGTAATTGGAAAACCACGGGCAGTAATAAAAGCTGTACCTTTAATACCTATTTGAGCATTTGAGGAATCTTTTATAAGCATCTTAATTGATTGCATAGGTCTTCTACCTCAAACAAAAAATGGAAATCAGTATTTGTTAACAATAATGGATGTATCGACAAGATTTCCAGAGGCTGTTCCACTATGCAATATCACAGCCAAAAGGATTGTAGAGGAATTACTCTTTTTTTTTACTAGATACAGACTACCAATAGAGATACAGTCAGATCAAGGGTCAAACTTCAGATCTAAACTATTTAAAGAAGTTATAGAGAGCTTACTGGGTATCATCCAGAATCGCAGGGATCTCGAGAAATATGGCATCAAACACTAAAGACTATGTTGAGGGCTTATAATCAGGATTCTCCACAGGTTGGGATAAAGGAATTCCATTTGTGCTTTTTGCGATCAGAAATGCACCAAATGAATTGACAAATTTCAGTCGATTGAATTAGTTTTTGGGCATGAAGTGAGAGGGCCATTAAAATTGATTAAGGAGAAATTAGTAAGTCAGAATTCGAAGTGCACACATTTGGATTATATGTCAAATTTTAGAGAATGATGAAATAGAGCTGGGGAGTTGGCTAGACAGCATTTAAAAGTTTTGCAGCATGCAATGAAACAGAAAGCAGATAGGGAATCCAAAATTTGCAATTTTGCTATCGGGGATAAGGTATTAATGTTATTTCCAGTAATAGGTGAACCTTTAAAAGCAAGATTTAGTGGATCTTATCAAATCAAGAGGAAATTGAGTGAGGTGAACTACTTGATAAGGACTCCAGACAGGAAGAAATCTCACAGTGTGCGTCATGTGAATATACTCAAAAGGTACTTTGATAGGGAAGGAAAGCAAGAGGAGAAGGTTTAATGACTAGAGCACAGGAGGAAGAACCAAGTTCAGAGGATTCTGAATTGGACATTCCTCAAATCAAATTGGATAATTTAGAATTTGTCAAAAATTAGTATGAATTATTGGGTTGCCTTCCTGAGAAAAATCAAAATGACCTGAAAGAGTTATTACTATCACATGGGGAGATATGCAGAAATAAAATGGGAAATACTAATCTAATTGTGCATGATGTGGATATAGGAGATGCTGTTCCGATTAAGCAACATCCTTATAGGTATAACCCTCTAAAGTTGTCAGAGATTCAGAAGAAGATAGAATGCATGCTCCAAGATGGCATAGTCAAAGTGAGTTTCAGTGATTGGAGCAATTTACATTTCTAAGTTGGATTTGCTCAGAAGCTACTGGCAGGTAGCTCTGTCAGAGAGAGCAAAGGCAATTTCAGCTTTTGTAACTCCAAAGGGACTGTTTCAGTTTAAAGTCATGCCATTTGGTATGAAAAACACTCCAGCCACATTTCAGAGACTAACTGATGAGGTCATTGCAGGATTACCCAACTGTGTTGTATACATTGATGACCTGGTGATTTTTAGTCACTCATGGAAGGAACATTTACAACATTTATCGGACTTGTTCGATCGACTTCTGAAGGTAGGCTTGGTGGTAAACCTAGCTAAAATTGAATTTGCAAAAGCCCAAGTCACTTGCCTGGGCCATGTTATTGGACACGGACAAATGACCCCATAGGATGCGAAAATGAAAGTTATTGGGGAATTTCCTACACCATCGACAAAAAGAGCTGTGTTACAGTTCCTGGGATTGAATGGATTTTATCAAAAGTTTGTGCTGAATTTTAGCAGTGTGGCTTCTCCACTCACTGAATTACTAAAGAAAGGCAAGAAGTTACAGTAGACAGTGAACTGTCAGAAGGCGTTTGACATCTTGAAAATTGTGTTAACCACTGCCTTGGTATTAGCCACACTTGATTACACAAAGCCTTTCAAGGTGGCTATCAATGCCAGTGATGTGGGTGTCAGTGTGTGTTACAAAAATAACTCCAGTGTTTCAGGTTTTTCTGTATATATATGTTTGCTTGTGCCAGGCAGCATCTCAACAAATCTGCACTGTATCGTCTTGTATTATAATAATTGCATGAACAGAGTTGATGTTGTACAGAATCACAGAATTGTTATAGCGCAGAAGGAAACCACTGAGCCCATTGTGTGCACTGGCTCTCCACTGAACATTATGACTTGGTGCTATTCATCCCCATGCCCTTGCACATTGTTTCTATTTAAATAAGCATCCAAATATCCTCTTCAATGGCTCAATTGACTCTGCCTCCACCACACTTCCAGGCAGTTCATTCCAGATTCAAACCATTCGCGTGAAAAGATATTTTCTCACATTGCATTTGCAATATTTGTAAATTGCTTTAAGTCTGTGCCCTTGCATTCTCCATCCTTTTTACAAGCAAGGACAGTTTCTACCTATCTACTGTATCCAGGCAACTCTTGATTTTTAAAACTATTATCAGATCTTCTCTTAGCCTTCTGTCCAATGAGAACAGTCCCACCTCTCCAAGCTATCCATATGACTGAAGTTTGTTATCCTTGGAAACATTTTTGTAAATCTCTTTTGCACTGTTCCAATGTGTTCATATCCTTCATATAGTGTGGAGCCCAGACCGAACATAATACCACAACTGAGGTCCAGCCAGTATCTTGTATAAGTTCAGTACAGCCTCCTTGCTTTTGAATGCTTTGATTCTTTTAATAAAGCCCAATAAGATACTGTATGTGTTACACACTGCTATCTCCACCTGTCCATCTTCAGTGATCTATGCGTATATATAATCAAGATAAGAGTAGTGCTGGAAAAGCACAGCAGGTCAGGCAGCGCCCGAGAAGCAGGTTACCCAGGTCCATCTGCTTCTGCACCCTCTTAAGTATTTTACATTGTCTGTTCATGCCCTTCCTACCAAAATGCATCACCTCACACTTCTCTGCATTGAACTTGATCAGGAAACTTCAACAAAATTTATTTCTGTATTTTTTTTGGACATCTTTTGTTGGTTTTTAAAAGTTTTCTGATCCTGTGCCTTACCATAATGTTTGACTCATTGTATATTCTTTCTTCCAATTTGATGTTATCCTGAACTCCCTTGGTTAACCATGGTTGGCCTATCTCCTTGTTGGGATACTTCTTCCTCACTGGAATATATCTTTTCTGAGAGACATGAACTAGTTTCCTAAACATCTGCTATTGTTTCTCAACTATTTGTGCTGCTAAACTCCTTTCCTGAACCACTGTAGCCAGCTCTGCCCTCATTCCTTTGTAATTATGCTTATTTACATTTAGCACAGTTGCTTCTGACCCAAGTTGCTCCCTCTCAAACTGAATGCTAAATTCATTAGGGTGGCGCAGTGGCTCAGTGATCAGCACTACTGCCTCACAGCACTAAGATCCTGGGTTCAATCCCAGTCTGGGTGACTGTCTGTGTGGAGTTTGCAAAGTCCTCTCATATCTGTATGAGGTTTCCTCCCACCATCCAAGACTTGCAGGTTAGGTGGATTGACCATGTTAAATTGCTTGTAGTGTGAAGGCTAGTTGGATTAAAATGACCTAGTCCCCAGTTGGATCTGCAACATATTATTCCTGGAAACTGTCTTGAATACACTCTATGAATTCTTCCTCATTGCTTCCTCAGCCAATCTGCATGAAGGATAAAGTGACCCACGATTAATGGAAGTGCTTCTTTTTCTCCTGATTTATTCTCTGTACCACTACACTGTAAGGGGGCCTATAGAGTCCTCCTGCCAGTGTTTTCTTTCACTTTTTGTTTCTTACATCCACCCATAAGGATTGCATGTCTTCTGATTCAAGATAATTTCTTGCTATTGTGCTTATTCTGTCCTGCACCAATAATGTTCCCCCACTTACTCTTTCTTTCTTGCCCATCCTTTCAGAAAGTCACATACCCCTGAATATTTAGTTTTCAGATTTGATCTCCTTGGAATCATGTCTCCATTTTGTTTGTATAAAATCATGCACATTAACCTATATTTGTGCTATTAAATCATCTATTTTGTTTCAAATTCTACGAGCATTCACGTAAAGAGCTGTTAATTTTGCTTTTTTTTTTAACCTCTTTTCCCTTTTTGACCCTATTCACTAGTACTTTTATATGTTTGTATGCTCTGTCCCTTCTTGACCGACCCTATTATATTGTTTCCTGGGAAATGAGAGGAAAATTGCAAGTGACAGTTAAATGAGACAAGTTATGAAATGTAGACACTAGGAAATAAGCCATTTAAGTTGAAGGGGAAAGTCAGGAATTTTCTTGACATCAAATTTCTTCATTCTCATTGTATTTTGCTCATTTTCATTGCTGCCTATGCTGGTCCTGGGAGATGTTCTTCTCCTCAGGTTGCATTTTCCTTGCCCCAATTAATGTGGAAAATGGTGAGTCAGTTGAGATCAGAAAAACTAGGTCCACAATGTCAAGAAAATAGTTCAATTTTCTGTGCAAGGTTGGATATGGGCCTTGCAAAGAAAATGGCAAGAGGTCTGTTGCATGCATTTAAATCTCAGTAGTACCTAATTAATATGGCACTTCCTATTGTCCCATACGGCAAAGAGAAACTATATGCTGACAATTCCAAATATGCAATTCAGAATGAGTACCTGGTGGCTCCAGTTGCACCTTGCACCTTTGGGTCTCCATTTTGACCAGCAGTCCCCAGCACCTCTGGGCACGCTCCATGGGAGGTGGCCACCTGTACTTTTGTTCCATGGAGGTTGGCATCAGACATATTCCTGCAGACTGTCTGAGTCCAGGACAGTGTTACAGAACTGCTGAAGTGGGACTTGTGCCCTATTCCAGTGGGCATCAAGATGGCAACTGAGTTAAATGTTTATGCAATTGGCTGCTTCCAAGGATTGACGAGAGAACTGGATAGGATCTCTCAATCTCAACTGTATCAAGGTTGTTACGTATTTTAATAATAAGGTGAAGAGCATAAAATTGCTCAAAATAACTCATTAGAGATCACAAAGAGAAAGCTCTCCATGAAACTCCTTAAAATTGACACTGTTGTAAAGTTCAACCCACTATCTGTTTCAATAAATTCTGAAAGAACTGTGGATGCTGGAAATCAGAAACAGAAACAGAAATTGTTGGAAAAGCTCAGCAGATCTGGCAGCATGGAACCAAAACATTAACTCTGGATTCTCTTGACAGATGCAGCCAGACTTGCTGAGAATGTCTAGCATTTCTTTTGCTTTTCTTTTCATTATTGCTGTGTTAATGTCTTGTGATCCTGTACTCCCCTGCCTTTGCACATTACTCAGCCTACTCCCAAACACCATATAATAATTAATTTTAGTTTGTACTAAAATATCATTCAGGTTTGTCAGTATTTTGTTTATTGCAGGTTCACAAGAGATCCCTAGATTCCACCGATCACACTTTCTGTGATAGGATTAGCTTGCAAAATAATTCTGTTACTGAGATACAATATTTGAGTGAAGTGAGTGAAAATCTAGACTATTTTGTTATTATGTCCCACAGATCACTTGTAGTAACTTGACAATTTACCAACAAATAAGCAAATCTATCAAACAGCGCTGTAATAAATTTAGTCCACACAGAAAAATGACATGAGAATTGTTTATGGCTTTGTGGAAGTATTCAAACTTGCATTATAATAATTGACAGGACATTTACTAGAAAATATTTATAGAGCTTGTTTTAGATAACCCAGAAATGGATTGGTTTTATTTATTACAATTTACTGATTCTTTTACATCATTTCTTCCCCACATTATCCCCTGCTAGGTAGATTACATGCTACTCAGAGTCAGATTTATTCCAGGAATCTTGAATCTGGTTATTAACGTGCATGGGGCATTGATTTGGGTTGATTTGCCTTCAATTTCTTTTTGCAGTCTGTGCCAATGCCTTCCGTATGAAGTTGATAGGAATAGGTTCAAAAGGGGAACAATGTTTAGGGAGACCTAAAGAAGTTTCATGGATTTAAGAACAATCAGGTTCCCATTGTTAATGGTTCTCCAGTGACACTTACTCATTAGCCTTATATCTGAAGAATCACACATTTAAACACTATAAGAAAAATTTAGAATCTCTACAGTGTGAAATGAGGCCATTTGATTCTGCTTCAACCCTCTTAAGAGCATCCTAGCCCACCCTCCCCATCTCCATAAACCTGCATGTCTCATGACTGAGTCAGCACATCTCTGCACAATTTTGCACCTAACCTGCACATCTTTGAACTGTGGGAAGAAACTGGTGCACCCAGTGGCAGACACAGCGGGAATGTGCAAACTCCATATAGACGGTCACCCAAGGTTGGGATCAAACCCATGTCCCTGGTGCTGAGAGGCAGCAGTGCTAACCACTGAGCCACTGTACCACCCTTGAAGAAGCTTGTAAAGTATTCCTACATTGAAGTGCAATTTTGATGCTTTACTTTTGCATTCTCAAGACTGGCTGGATCATCCAGACAGAAGGAAGAAGCAGAGCTACTAGTATCTATGGCAAAACAGAAATTGCTGGAGAAACTCAGCAGATCTGGCAGTATCTGTGGAGACAAAGCAGAGTTAACGTTTTGAGACCAGTGGCCCTTCTTCAGAACTGTGGTCGACTTGATCAGCTTTCTTTCCACGGATGCTGCCCTACCTGCTGAGATTCTCCAGCAATTCCAATTCTGCTTCATCATCTGCAGTTCTTTGTTTTAACATCTATAGCACATTTGCCAGCAAGAGTCCACATGGTAATTTTCGACTTTACCACCAGGCCATTAACAAGAACAACAACAGCTTTCAATGATATGGATAACTATCCCAAAGGTGTTTCATGGAAAGCAGTCATGGCAAATGGCTCATTCCCCATTTGGACTGGTGTCAAGCAAGGGTGCTTTATTGACCCAACATGTTATAGAGTCATAGAGTCACACAGCATGGAAACAGACCCTTTGCTCCAACCAGTCCGTGCCAGCCATAATCTAAAACTAAACTAGTCCCACGTGCCTGCTCCTGGCCCATATCCTTCCGACCTTTTTCTATTCATATTCTTATGCAAATATCTTTTAAACATTGTAATTATACCCACATCCACCACTTCCTCAGTAAGTTAATTGCATATGCAAACCAGCCTGTGTAAAAAACTTACCCCCATGTCTTTTTTAAGCTTCACTCTTCTCACTTTAAAAATGTGCCCCCAATCTTGAAATCTCACGTCCTAAGGAAAAGATACCTACCATTAACTCTATCTATACCAACTTTATTTTATACACTTCTGTAAGGTTGCTTCTCAACCTTCCTAAGCTCCAGTGAAAGAAGTCCCAGCCTTTCTTTATAACTCTAACCTTGCTTACCTGGCAACAGTCGAAGAGTGTAGTGCTAGAAAAGCACAGCAGGTCAGGCAGCATCTGCAGAGCAACAGAATTGACGTTTTGGGCATAAGCCCTTCATCAAGAATGAGGATTGTAGGCCAAGGTGCTGAGAGATAGACCCACTAAGATCCTTATAGAGGGTGGAGGAGAACTTCTCCAGCATCTGCAGTGCTCACTTTCTCCTAGTTGATTATAACCTTACTGCGAAGCCTCATTCAAGGATGCCTTCCTTGAAGAAGTTTTCCTCCTCCCTCTACAAGGATCTTAGTGGGTCTATCTCTCAGCCCCCTTGGCCCACAAGCCTCATTCTTGATGAAGGACCTACGCCTGAAACATCGATTCTCCTGCTCCTCAGATGCTGCCTGACCTGCTGTGCTTTTCCAGCATCACACTCGTCGACTCTGATCTCCAGCACCTATAGTCCTCACTTTCTCCATACCTGGCAACATCATGGTAAAACTCTTCTGTACCCTCTCCAATTTAATAATATCCTTCCAATAACTGGGCGACCAGAACAGGACATAGTACTCGACCTGCCTCACTGCAATGCTTCACCTCACCATCGACATGCTCCTGCTGGAGTGGAGCTAACTGATAGAACCAGCAGGAAATTATTCAACCCCCAATGCTTTCAAGCCAAAACCAAAGTCATCCCAACCAGTGTCAAAGAGCTGCAGTACACAGATGATGCTTGTGCATGTGCAGTTTCAGAGGATGCGCTGCAGACCATTGTCAGCACCTTTACGGAGGCAAATGAGAGCATTGGTGTCACCCTGAATGTCTGCAAGACCAAAGTCCTCCACCAACCTGGCCCAGCAATGTGGAACAAATCCACGATAAAAAAGGGTCCGTGGGAGACCTTAAATTATGTTATCCACTTCCAATATCTCAGCAGCTATTGACGAAGAGAATGTGCTCGTGCAGCCTTTGGCCACTGAGGAAAAGGGTGTTTCAAAACATCAACATCAGATCCAACACCAAGATCACAGTTTACAGAGCTGTGGTGATTCCCAGCTTCCTACATGGCTCTGAGATGTGGACTGTCTCCAGCAGAAACCCCAAGGGATCGGATCAGTACCACCAACACTGCCTGAGATAGGTCCTGCAAATCCGCTGGGAAGAAAGATAGAGCAACACCAACGTCTTTGACCAGGTCAACATCCCCAGCATCGAGGCACTGACCACCCTTGACC
Source organism: Chiloscyllium plagiosum (assembly GCF_037043375.1). Taxonomy (NCBI): domain Eukaryota; kingdom Metazoa; phylum Chordata; class Chondrichthyes; order Orectolobiformes; family Hemiscylliidae; genus Chiloscyllium; species Chiloscyllium plagiosum. The sequence goes on along the minus strand of NW_028270152.1, from coordinate 19,761,023 downwards.
GGCTGTGATGGGCTGGGTATGTCCTCCACATGACTGACACGAGACTCCCCAAGCAGGTGCTCTACTCCCAGTCTTGAAACAGCAGGCAAGCCCCAGGTGGACAGAGGAAATGCATCAGTGATACCCTCAAGATCTTACTGGCAAAGTGCAGAATGCCCACAAACACCTGGGAATCACTGGCCCAAGACCCTCCAAAGTGGAGGAGGAGCATCTGAGAAGGAGTTGAGTGCCTTGAGACTTGCCTTCGAGAAAAAGCAGAAGCCAGGTGAAAACAGCAGAAGGAGCATGCTGCCACATCGATGCCCCATCCACCCCTTCCCATGACCACCTTCTGCCCCAAATGTAACAGAGCCTGCGGTAGCTACATCGGTCTGTATAGCCACCTACAGACTCACCCTGAGAGTCATCTTCATTTGTGAGGGACCACCAGTGATGATGATGTTTCACTGGAGAATTATTAAACAATACATAGAGCCCCATAAGTAGGTGAAGATGTGTTGCTGGAAAGGCGCAGCAGGTCAGGCCGCATCCAAGGAGCAGGAGAATCGACGTTTCAGGCATGAGCTCTTCTTCCTGAAGAAGGGCTCATGCCCGAAACATCGATTCTCCTGCTCCTTGGATGCTGCCTGACCTGCTGCGCCTTTCCAGCAACACATTTTCAGCTCTGGTCTCCAGCATCTGCAGTCCTCACTTTCCCCCATAAGTAGGTGTTGGACAGATGGTTGGAGAGTGGATCACCAGTTTACAACAGAATGCAACCAATTCAAAGCTTACAACTGGTCCAACTTGTTTTGTATACCTTAAAATAGTGCTCCAGTGCTCACCCTCAATAGTTTCTCCCTTGAATCCTCCCACTTCCTCCACTTCAAAGGGGTAGCCATGGGCACTTGCATGGGCCCCAGCTATGTCTGTCTCTTTGTCGGTCACATGGAACAGTTCATCTTCCGCAGTCACAACGGCACCATTCCCCACCTTTTCCTCCGCTACAGTGATGACTGTATCAGCACTACCTCATGCTCCCACAAAGTGGTTCAACCGTTCATCAACTTCACCAACACCTTCCACCCTGACCTTAAGTTCACTTGGACCTCTCCATCTCCATCAATGGTGACCAACTCAGCATGGACATCTTCTACAAACCCATCAACACCCACAGCTACCTGGACTACATCACCTCCCACCCTGCCTCCTGGAAATACACTATCCCTTATTCCCAATTCCTCTGCCTCCACCGCATCTACTCCCAGGAGAACCCGTTCCACAACAGAATGCACCAGATGGCCTCCTTCTTTAACGACGGCAATTTCCCCTCCCATGTGGTCGATGATGCCCTCCAGCACATTTCATCCACTTCCCGCACCTCTGCCCTCAAACCCCACCCCTCCAACCGCAACAAGGACAGAACTCCCCTGCTCCACACCTATCACCCCACCAACCTCCGTATACATTGTATCATCCTCTGCCATTTCCGTCACCTACAAACGGACCCCACCACCAGAAATATATTTCCCTCCCCACTCCTATCCGCTTTCCATAAAGACCATTCCCTCCACAACTCCCTCATTAGGTTCTCGCCACCCACCAACCCACCCTCCCCTCCCGGCACCTTCCCCTGCCACCGCAGGAATTGCAAAACCTGCACCCACACCTCCCTCCTCACCTCCATCCAAGGGCCAAAGGAGCCTTACACATCCATGAGAGTTTCACCTGCACTTCCACACATGTAATTTACTGTATCCGTTGCTCCCAATGCAGTCCCAACAGGACGCCTACTTGCAGAACACTTCAGAGAAATCTCTGGGACACCTGCACCAACCAATCCCACCGCCCCCTGGCCGAACACTTCAACTCCCCCTCCCACTCTGCCAGATCCTGTGCCTCCTCCACTGCCAAACCCTAACCCACTGATACCTGGAGGAAGAATGCCTCATCTTCCGCCTTGGGATCCTCCAACCACATGGAATCATTGTGGATTTCACCAGTTTCCTCATTTCCCCTCCCCCCACCTTATCCCAGTTCCAACCTTCCAGCTCAGCACGTCCTCATGACCCGTCCTACCTGTCCATCTTCCTTCCCAACTATTCGCTCCACCCTCCTCTCCGGCCTATCACCATTACCCCCATCTTTATCTACCTATCACACTCTCAGCTACCTGCCCCACAGCCCCACCCTCCCTCCCATTTATCTCTCTACCCCCTCGGCTCATAAGCCTCATTCCTGATGAAGGGTTTATGCCCAAAACATCGACTCTCCTGCTCCTTGGATGCTGCCTGACCTGCTGTACTTTCCTAGCACCACACTCTTGACTCCAGTATGACCAGTATATTCATTTTCAACCTATTAGTTTTTTTCTAAACTAGTTTTTGCCTCTGGAATTTGGACAGGTTGTATCATTGACAGTTGGATCTACACACCCAGATTAGACAACAAAACTGAATACTCCAATAAAAATAAAATATTGCAGATGCTGGAAAGCTAAAAGATAAACAGAAAATGCTGGAGAAGCTCAGCTGGTTTGGCAGGCTCTGTGGAGAGAGAAACTGAGTTAACTTTTCAAGTTCATTAAGTCTTCTTCAGAACCACAGGTGCTGCCAGACCTGCTGAGTTTCTCCAGCACTTTTTGATTTTATTTTTGAATATTAGTGCAGTGTCTTCAGGAAATAATTTGTTTTTCCTGGGGTGGGGGAGTCCAGAACTAGAGGACATAGGTTTAGGGTGAGAGGGGAAAGATATACAAGAGACCTAATGGGCAACATTTTCACGCTGAGGGTAGTATGTGTATGGAATGAGCTGCCAGAGGAAGTGGTGGAGGCTAATACAATTGCAACATTTAAAAGGCATATGGATGGGTATAATTGCAACATTTAAGAGGCATTTGGATGGGTATATGAATAGGAAAAATTTGGAAGGATATGGGCCTCGTGCTGGCAGGTGGGACTAGATTGGGTTGGGATATCTGGTCGGCATGGACAAGTTGGACCAAAGGATTTGTTTCCGTGCTGCACATCTCTATGACTCTATCACTCTATCACTGTTGAGCTTTTCCAGCAACTTCTGTTTTTGTGTTTGGTTACAGCACCCATTGTTCTTTCACTTTTTATCCTTACTATGTTTCTATCTTGAAAATGGATCCGTACAGTCACAATTTTAATTTAATCATTCTTAAAAATTTTGTAATCAAACAAAATGGATGTCAATACTGACTATGGGGTATTCCCACTTTTGCAACAAGGTGTCACCACTGATCACCTGTAGCTGAGATTTGTCAATGTAAGTTCACTTTATTTTTTCCAAAATTGATGGGAGGGATAAAGTTCCTTACATATTCTCCATTGATTGGGTCAAAATAAAAAAGGACCTCCAACCCCACTTTGTCATCATGTAGGCAGATCTGGGAGGGATGCTTGCAACCAAATTAATTAAGGGATAATTGGATGTGTATAAATTGGCCTTAGTTATGGCCGAGTGGTTAAGGTGATGAGTTTAAATTAATGTGCGTTAATGTTCAGTTTTATAAGGGCTATCTGAAGACACTGATAAAGGGGAAACTTTATTGATCCCATATTATTCACTTTACCCTCCCAAACACAGCTGTCTTCCTAATTAGAGCGCTGAGTTACATAGTGTCCTTGGCTCAGGTCCGAAGGCCTGTCATTTAAGACTCACCTGCTCAAGAAGTACATCATAACATGTTTGAGCAAGTTGATTAAAAATGAATGTATAGAAATATAGAAAATAGGAGTAAGCTATTCAAGCCTTCAAGCCCACTCTGCTGTTCAATATTATCACGGCTGATCATCCAAATCAGTCCCCTGTTTCCACATGTTTCATATCCCCTGTAGCCCTACAATGAGATTGACCTCCTTCTTGAAAATTTTTAATGTTCTGGTCTCAACTGTTTTCTATGGCAGAGAATTCCACAGGATCACCACTCCCTGGCTGAGAAATTCCTCCTAATTTCAGTGCCAAATAGCCTAATCCCCAATTCTAAGAATGTGACCCCTGGTTCTAAACTCCTGGTCATCAGGAGCATCCGTTCTATGTTTACCCTGTCTGATCCTATTAGCATTTTATAGATTTCTATGGGATCCCCCAACTTTCTTCTGTACACTAATGAATATAGTTAATCTCAATCTATTATCTCATCATTCGTCAGTGCTGCTATACCAGGTGTGACTGGTAAACCTTCATTGCCGTCCATGGCCGGAATATCCTTCCTCAGCTAAGAAGATAAAAACTGTACACACTACTCCCACTGTTGTCTGACCAAGGTCCTGAACAATTGCAGGAGAAAGTGAGGACTGCAGATGCTGGAGATCAGAGTTGACAAATGTGTTGCTGGAAAAGCGCAGCAGGTCAGGCAGCATCCAAGGAGCAGGAGAATCGACATTTTTCAGCCCTGAACAATTGCAGCAAGACATGCCTGCTCCTGCACCCGAATCCTTTCGCTATGAAGGCCAACGTACCAGATGCTTCTTCATCACCTTCTGCACCTCCATGCCTGATTTCAGAGACTGGTATACAAGGTCATCCCGACCTTGTCACATCTTCCCCTTTCCCAATCTATCACTGTTCAGACAATAATCTGCCTTTCTGGTTTTGCTACCAAAGTGGATAAATCATCAATATACATTGTGAATAGCTGAGTTCCAAACAATGATCCCTGTGGTACCCCACTAGTCACTGCCTGCCACTTGGAAAAAGGCCCATTTATTCTTACTCTCGCTTTCCTATCTGCCAAACAAGTTCTCTATCCATGTCAGTATACTGCCCCGATACCATATGCTTTGATTTTATTTGCTACTCTCTTATCGAGTGCTTTCTAAAAGTCGAAGTAAACAACATCCACTGGTTTTCCCTGAGCTCTACTTGTTGCATCCTCGAACAATTCCAGTTGATTTGCCAAGTATGATTTCCCTTTCAAAAACCCATGCTGACTTTGTCTGGTCCTGCCTTTCATTTCCAAGTGTTCTGCTATTAAATCTTTTACAATGGACTCTAGCATTTTGTTTCTCACCAACATCAAGTTAGTCAGTCTATAATTCCTGTTTCCTTTCTACCTCCTTTTTAAAATAGTAAGGTTAGCTAACCTGCAATCTATTGGAACTTTCCAGAGCCTGTAGAATCTTGAAGGAGGTTCGTCAATGCATCCACTATTTCTAGAGCCACTTCCGCAAGTACCCAGGGAAACAAGTAAGCAGTGTATTTATAATGTGTGAGTTGGAGTAAAAAAACTCAGAGTAGACGAATATGTACCTAGACTCTATCTAACCAACTTTTTACCCTCTGGTATTTATCACCCTACTAATCACCCAACCCACCCTACCCTGTAACATTTCTATTTTCTTTGTCCATGTGTCCTTCATAAAATTTCCAATTCAATGTCAAATTATTTTTTGTAGATTTTCTGTATGCACTTATAACAATCAGAATGAGGATAAATGCCTCAAATATCTAAATGAAGAGATGCACAACCATCAGAGAGAGGAGATTCTCAGCTCAACAATGTTTGGTACATCTGAATTTAATTCCTGGAGATGGAGAAGGAAATGTTCCAAATCAATTAGTCTCCCTTATGGGCCAAATCACTTGTTTCAAATAATGAATGTAAAATGAATAATATGGGATCAATAAAGTTTGCCCTTTATCAGTGTCTTCAGATAGCCCTTATAAAACTGAAACTTAATCAACTGTTGCCAAAATAAACCTCATTGAAGGTTGTTTCTATGTAGGCCTGTGAAGTCAATGTTAGCGAGATAAATATATTTGTATTTCCACAAAGTTATGCAAATCTCAATGGGTAACTGATTGTAATCATCCTGTATGAATTTCATTGCCACAGCTTTACCCAATTAATCTTTATTACTGTTATCACAGTATCGAATATTATAATTTAACCTTCTGAGAAATTCAATCTCTTTTCTAGCTTGGGTGGTAAATGTATCCTCAGCTTTCATCCCCTGATCTTAATTAAGTTTTCTCAATAAGAGCAGTGGTGAGTTTGCAATATCTGCATTCAGCATCCTTTGGATTAGATGTGTAGGAAAAACACATGGCTCTGAATATTAAAAAAAATTACTCTCACTGGAAGGCATGTATTTCAGATAAGCAGAGAATTAGGCTCAGCTTAAGACATGACGTCCCTTCCAGTATTGATAAGATTGCTAATAGTCACTGTTTAAATTAATCTGCAAAGATAGCCTCTGGGTGGTGACAGTGTCATTGTACTGCACTAAGAGCCAGTGCCTTCGGAAGACATGAGATGCAGAGAATACTGGTTGACAAAAAGAAATACCAACATGATTCTTTGTCTTTCATATATTTCTTTGTAGAATAAAGAATAATTTCCTATTACTTATAAATATCTTTCAGCTGTGCTCCTCATAAAGAAGAAGAGTCAAGTAAAGTCATTTAAAGTAGTGTGTATTGTGCTAAAAATAAGGCTGTTCTGTCCCTTTCAATTACTGTAGCCATTATTACAACCTTGCCCCACCCACTGTTACTTGCTGTTCTGGTCTCTTTTAATCAAATTGCTGAGGGTCATTCCTAATGATGCAGTGGCTTAATCATCCATCCTGCTTTTCCAATGAACTACCTGTCTGCGTTTCCCAGCTAAACAGTAATGAAGCCTTAGGCCTAATATTTGGTGTCCCTCTGGCTTCATCATTCAGAGGTGACTTCTTCTTCTTCCTTCTTTCTCCAGCATTCAAATGGGGAGTTGGTGTAGTGCTAATGCAAGTGGCCAGAAAGTCCAGTGACAAAGCCTAATCCTCTGGGTACACAGTTTTGGATGGCAGCTGTTTAAATTTGAATACAATTAATAAATATGGAATTAAAACCTAATCTCATTGACTCTCATTGTGAAATAACCGCACAGAGGCCAGTATCTACCATCAAGTCACTCATTATTTACATGTGCACAATATACTGGTTGTGGCCAGCCCAACTCAGAGTCAGTCCCTGAAATGACGAGATTCTGATCCCCCGTTTATATCTGTCAGCCAGGGCTCTCTGATTGGCCCAGGTTAACAATCCTATTCAAGGATCTCATAATCAATACGATCCATCTGGTTCCAATCACTACACTGTGTCTATTAAACCATCTGGCTCACTAATATATTGTAATGAAGGAAATCTGTCATCTTTACTGGAACTGGTAGACAAATAACACCCAACCCACAGTAATATAGTTAGCTCTTTAATACCTGTTCAAATGGCCTGAAGAACTATTCGGTTCAAGGGTTATAGGGATGGCCAACATGCAGGTCTTGTCAGTGATGCCCACATCCCATGAAAGAATCAAGAGAATTGGTGTGCCCCAGTTTCTGGGCCAATCTAATTTAATGATATTGATTGACGGATAAAGATTAGCCAGGATGCCAGAGATAATTCCTTTGCTCTTTTTCAAATAATGTTAAGAGATCTTTTACATCCACCTGAAAGTGCAAGTAGAGCCTCAATTAAATGTGTCACCCAAAAGGCAACATCTCTGATGGTGCAGCTTTGAAGAGTCAGCCTAGATTATGCACACAAATCCCTGGATTAGTACTTGAACTCACAATCTTCTGAGTCAGAGGTGAGGATGGTACTCATTGAGCCATGTCTGACACGTAAAAGCAGGTTAGGAGATGCAAGGCATTTGTAATTGAAGTTTCTGTAGATGTTTAATGAAAGGTTTTCCATTACAGATCAAGATAAACAGTATTTTACTCCAGTGTTGTATAAGTTGATTAAAAATAGATTTACAAAAACATAATAAAGAACAGAGAAGAGCTCTGTGAGTGAGTGCCTATTTCTATGGCACTTATTTTAATACATGCCTTTCCAGTTTTCTCTCCGATTCGCCTGAAGGCCACGGCTGTTGCTGGGTTACGGCTCCACAAGTGCTGGCAATCTTCCAGTCTCTCATCCAAATGACTACTCTTCATTTTTGAGCATAGAAAATAAATGCTAGCAGGCTATTCAATTGTGAATGCATGACAGTTAATCCTGTGTGGCTGAATATTTGCACATGGGCTCTTTCCAGCAACTATCCCTCATTTTTATTGGGATGGCAATTCTTAATTGGGTGAATTGGGGGAAGGTAAAAATGTTGAATTGACAAACAAATTGACTTTATTCAAACTTACAAAATTCTTACAGGGCTCAACTAGGAAGATGCAGCCAGGATATTTTCCCCTGGCCGTGAAGGGATTAGAACCAACGGATACAGACTCAGAATGAGCAGCAAACTATATAGGATTGACAAGAAGAAGAATTTCTCAACTCAGAAGATGATGAATCTTGGAATACTCTGGCCCAGGCAGCTGTGGAGGCTCAGCCATTGAATCTGCTCAAGACAGTGATTATGATTTTCACATGTTACGAATATCAAGGGATTTGGCATTAGTTCAGATCCCTCTTAGCTTTCTCTGTGCTAAGGACAATAACCCTAGTCTATCTAGTCTCAATTCATAGTTGAAGTGCTCCAGCCTGGGCAATATTTAGGTGAGTCTGCGATACACAGTCTCTTGTGTAATTACATTCTTCTTATAGTGTGGTGACCAGAACTGCATGGAAAAGTCCAGCTGAGGCTTAATTAACATCTTATACTGATCCATCATAACTCTTGTATTCAATGTCTCGACTTGTAAAGGCAAGTGTCCCATAAACCTTCTTAACCACTTTATCTGCCTGTCCTGTTGCCTTCAAGGATCCATGGACATGCATACTAAGGTACTCTAATGCTCTGTATTTTCTCAAGCCCTACCATGCATTGTGTACTCCCTTGTTTTCTTACTCCTCCCTACATGCATTCCCTTACCTTAATGGCCTTTTCTTTCTCACACTTTTCTCAAAGTCTTCATGTTTGTGGTCAGAAGCAGCAGGATTGTTTCCTTTAGGTCTAACAGGCTTCTCACCAAGAAGAGCAGGGATTGGCCTGCCCCAATAATATCTAGGTCTCACTGTGTTGTCAAAACTCCACTGTCTTATGATGTTCATTCCACCTCCATTCAGTGATGTACTCTTGACACCCATTTCCCAAAAGCTTTCTTGCCTGTGCAGCCAGGTAAACAAAATTGACAGAAGATATAGAAGTCCCTGACTTTCAGCTTCACCACAAGAAAATCTTTGCTTCCTCAATTCCTCTCCAGTAATCTTTTCCAGGTGCAGAGCAAATACTGGGGCTCAGAAGTGTAAATTATGGCAATTTTCTTCTATCATATTTCTTCTGTCAATTATAGACTAATAAGCTCCAGGAAGAAAATTAAAATACCAGGTTTTTCTCTTAAATCAGTGTATTTGTACTCCAGATAGAATGTTTCAATTGAAAGTGTTGAATAAGATTATCATTGTAGATTTGCTCTTATTTATCTGTTATATCAACAGACTCATTCACTAAATGTGTGTTGAATAGTTGGATCCATATAATACCCTTATGGCTCAACAGAGTTCATAATTCCTTTCAAGTATCATATCGTATTGCAGCAGATTTAAATAATATTGTCACATCATTGAGGATTTATCTCAATAGGAAGAGGCTGTATCACTCCAGTCTGAAAACTTGGCTTGAAATTCAAGGTGTTGGCCTTCGTGGTAAAACCTTTCCAGCAACAGAAGCCACGGCTGCAGTGACCTTTTGTTTTACAGAGTACTGCATTCAGTTGCAACAATTTATTGGAGAAACGTAATTGCTACATATTTTGGGATATATTTGATCTTTCTGGTAAACATTTCCAAGCACACCTTTAATTGGACTTTATGTATCCTATGGTGTGGAGTACAGCTTGCTGCTTGATATCACATAAAATAACCATGACTTTGAATTTGAAAATATAATTTGTGTTGTATAGCTGTGTAAGTTCCTGTCCTTACAGATGCACCGTACTAATGTTAAGCATGAGTGTATAACAAAATACTTTATTCTACATAAAATATAGGAATGAATATAATGCAGTTCTCAAAGTAAGTTCTATCAGTTTCTTACTGCTATTGTTCCAGGTAAAATAGCAAAAAAATACAAACTTTACTTATGCTTCTGGTCAATAATTCATTTTGCAGTTTTTAATCTTAAACTGGTTGGGTCATAGAGAGCACAGATTCACTTTAACAATCTGCTGTGTCTGAAAGAATCAAAAGAAAATCAATGTACATCCTGAGTTGGATACCTTTTATCTTGGAAACCTAAGATATTCTTTAACTAAGATTCCCAAAGGATGAATTGACTGAACTGATGCCGAATGGGATAAATAGTGTATAGAAATCTTTCTATCATAGTGGGAAAAATGCTTTAACATTTTACCCAAACATTCCAAGGTTTAAAAATTAATTTTCTCAACTAATATGATAAGGATCTAGATTTGAATTCTCTTATCCTTATATGTTAAAACTAATGCAGCTCTTAATGTTATCTTAACCATTATAACGCTAACTAAATTCCACTCAGGCATAACACAAAGCATGACATTAATTTAAATTGTTACATAGTTATCTCACTAATTGCAATGTTGCTTCCTGTTTTCTATTACAAATCCAGGTAAATGACCTCCGTCAACTTCACCAGGGTACCACTGCACTTTAAAAGGCAGAATTCATGGCACCCTCCCTGTAGTAATGGTGAAGGTACAATATTGAGTCAGGATAGTTTCTAAAAAAACGTTTTGTTGTTAATGTGTTAGAACTGGCTTCATTACTGCTGAGGAAATGAGGGAAAAAAACAGCCGGCTGTTCTGTTCATGAGTTCTACCCAGTAACTCTCTGTTAGAATAAACGAAGAACCACAGTTGCTGGAGATAGAGTCATAGAGTCATAGAGATGTACAGCATAGAAACAGAGCCTTCGGTCCAACTCGTCCAATGCCAACCAGGTATCCCAGCCTAATCTAATCCCATTTGCCAGCATTTGGCCCAGATCTCTCTAAACTCTTCCTCTTCATGTACCCATCCAGATGCCTGTTAAATAATGCAATTGTGCCAGCCTCCACCAATTCTTTTGGCAGCTCATTCAATACCCACACCACCCTCTGCATGAAAATGTTGCCCCTTAGGTCCTTTTTATATCTTTCTCCTCTCACTCTAAACCTATGCCCTCTAGTTCTGGACTCCCCATCCCAGGGAAAAGACCTTGTTTGTTTACTCTATCCATGCCCCTCATGATTTTATAACCCTCTTTAAGGTCACCTCTCAGCCTCCGACGCTTCAGGGAAAATAGCCCCAGCCTATTCAACCTCTCCCCATAGCTCAAATACTCCAACTCTGGCAATATCCTTGTAAATCTTTTCTGAACCCTTTCAAGTTTCACAACACCCTTCTGTTAGGAAGGAGACCAGAACTGCACGCAGTATTCCAAAAGTGGCCTAACCAATGTCCTGTACAGCCGCAACATGATCTCCCAACTCCTATACTCAATACTCTGACCAATAAGGAAAGTATACTAAATGCCTTCTTCACTATCCTATCTATCTGCAACTCCACTTTCAAGGAGCTATGAACCTGCACTCCAAGGTCTCTTTGTTCAGCAACACTCCCTCGGACCTTACCATTAAGTGTATAAGTCCTGCTAAGATTTGCTTTCCCAAACTGCATCACATTTGTCTGAATTAAACTCCATCTGCCACTTCTCAGCCCATTGGCCCATCTAGTCAAGATCCTGTTGTAGTCTGAGGTAACCCTCTTCGCTGTCCACTACACCTCCAATTTTGGTGTCATCTGCAAACTTACGAACTGTACCTCTTATGCTCGCATCCAAATCACTTATGTAAATGACAAAAGGTAGAGGACCCAGCACTGATCCTTGTGGCACACCAATGGTCACAGGCCTCCAGTCTGAAAAACAACCCTCCACCACCACCCTCTGTCTTCTACCTTTTGAGCCAGTTCTGTATCCAAGTGGCTAGTTCTGCCTGTATTCCATGAGATCTAACCTTGCTAATCAGTCTCCCATGGGGAACCTTGTTGAACGCCTTACTGAAGTTCATATAGATCACATCATCTGCTTTGCCCTCTTTGTTACTTCCTCAAAAAACTCATTCAAGTTTGTAAGACACGATTTCCACACACAAAGCCATGTTGACTATCCCTAATCAGTCCTTGCCTTTCCAAATACATGTACATTCTGTCCCATAGAACTCCCTCCAACAACTTGTCCACCACCGATGTCAGGCTCACCGGTCTATAGTTCCCTGGCTTGTCCTTACCACCCTTCTTAAACAGTGGCACCAACCTCCAGTCTTCTGGCATCTCACCTGTGACTAAGGATGATACAAATATCTCAGCAAGGGGCCCAGCAATCACCTCCCTAGCTTCCCACAGATTTCTAGGGTACACCTGATCAGGTCCTGGGGATTTATCCACTTTAAAGCATTTCAAGACATTCAGCACTTCCTCCTCTGTAATATGGACATTTTTCAAGATGTCACTATGTATTTCCTCACATTCTATAACTTCCATGTCCTTCTCCACAGTAAACACTGATGCAAAATACTCGTTTAGTATCTCCCCCATCTCCTGCAGCTCCACACAAAGGCTGCCTTGCTGATCTTTGAGGGGCCCTATTCACTCCCTAGTTACCCTTTTGTCCTTAAAGTATTTGTAAAAACCCTTTGGATTCTCCTTAACTCTATTTGCCAAAGCTATCTCAAGTCCCCTTTTTGCCCTCCTGATTTCCCCCTTAAGTATACTTCTACTGCCTTTATACTCTTCTAAGGATTCACTCGGTTTCTCCTGTCTATACATGACATATGCTTCCTTCTTTTTCTTAACCAAACCCTCAATTTCTTTAGTCATCCAGCATTCCCTATACCTACCAACCTTTCCTTTCACACTGACAGGAAATTACCGTCTCTGGGCTCTTGTTATCTCATTTATGAAGGCTTTGCATTTTCCAGATGTCCCTTTACCTGCGAACATCTGCATCCAATCAGCTTTTGAAAATTCTTGCCTAATACCAAGAAAATTAGACTTCCTGCAATTTAGAACTTCGACTGTTAGGTCTGGTCTATCCTTTTCCATCACTATTTTGAAACTAATGGAATTATGGTCGCTGGCCCCAAAGTGCTCCCCCACTGACACCTCAGGCTCCTGCCCTGCCTTATTGCCCAAGAGTAGTAAAGTTTTTGCACCTTCTCTAGTGGGTACATCCACATACTGAATCAGAAATTTTTCTTGTACACTCTTTACAAACTCCTCTCCATCTAAACCCTTAACACTATGGCAGCCCCAGTCTATGTTTGGAAAGTTAAAATCCCCTACTATAACCACCCTATTATTCTTACCGATAACTGAAATCTCCTTACAAATTTGTTTCTTAATTTTCTGCTATCTATTAAGGAGTCTATAATATAATTTCAATCCCCTTCTTATTTCTCACCCAAATGACTTCCCTGGATGTATTTCTGGGAATATCCTCCTTAAGTACAGCTGTAGTGCTATCCCTTATCAAAAACACCACTCCCCTTCCTCTCTTGCCTCCCTTTCTATCCTTCCTGTAGCATTTGTATCCTGGAACATTAAGCTACCAGTCCTATCCATCCCTGAGCCATTTTTCTGTAATTGCTGTGATATCCCAGTCCCATGTTCCTAACCATGCCCTGAGTTAATCTGCCTTCCCTGTTATGCCTCTTGCATTGAAATAAATACAGTTTAATTTATCAGTCTTACCTTGTTCTCTCCTTTGTTCTTGTGTGCCCTGACTGTTTGACTCACTTCTTTTCTCAACATATCAGTCGCAGATTGATCTCCTTCCTCACAATCTCCCTGGGTCCCTCCCCGCCATCTTACTAGTTTAAATGCTCTCGAGCAGCTCGAGCAAATCTCCCTGCCAGTATATTAGTCCCCTTCCAATTCAGGTGCAATCCATCTTTCTTGTACAGATCACTTCTACACCAGAAGAGATTCCAATGTTCCAAAAATGTGAATCCTTCTCCAATACACCAGCTCTTCAGCCATGCATTCATCTGTTCTGTCCTGCTATTCCTACCCTCACTAGCTCGCCGCTCCAGGAATAATCCAGATATTGGTACCCTCGAGGACCTCATTTTTTTAAAATTCCTGCCTAACCTTTTATATTCTCCCTTCAGAATCTCATTTTTTTCCATTCCTATATCGTTGATTCCAATGTGTACAATGACCTTTTGCTGGTTCCTCTCCCCTTTGAGAACATTCTGCACCCTCTCTGAGACATCCTTGATCCTGGCACCAGGGAGGCAACAGAATATTCTGATTTTTCACTGCTGGCCGCAGAAGCATCTGTCTGTGCCCCTGACTAGAGAGTTCCCTAACACAATCGATTGCTTGGAACCTAATGTACCCCTCATCACATTACAGCCAGTCTCGAAACCAGAAACTTGGCTATTCCCTGAAAGTCTATCACCCCCTATATTATCCAAAACAGAATACTTGTTTGAAATGGGGATAGCCACAGACAACTCCTGCACTACCTGCCTTTCTCTCCTACCTTTATTGGAGTTTACCCATCTACCTGACTATATCTTCCCTTTCTATAACTGCCAGCCATCACACCCGCTAGCTCTTGTAAATTCCTCATTGCCTCTAATTGTCGCTCCAACCAATCCATTCGATCTGATACAAAAACAAATTTCCAGTGAAACTCATCAGAATTGGCAGCATCTATGGGAAGAGAGCAGATGTTAACTCTGCTTTTGTTTCAACTTTCTGCTGGACACGTGGACTTTGCATGAGGAGTGAATCAGACTCCACTGATTGATTAATTGGTTGATTTATTGTCACGTGTACCAAAGGACAGTGAAAAGTTTTGTTTATGAGCAGTACAGGCAGATCATAGTAAGTAAGGATGTGCAGATCAAAAAGACTTAGACAGAGGCATAAAGGTTACTTTGCACAGGGCGTGCCCTCTGATCAAGAGTATGGTGCTGGAAAAGCACATCAATCAGACAGCCTCTGAGGAGGAGAATCCACACTTTGGGCATAAGCCCTTCCTCAAGAAATCAACATTTTGGGCATAAGCTCTTTATCAGGAAAAATGCCCAAAATGTCAATTCTCCTGCTCCTCGGTTGTTGCCTGACCTTCTGTGCTTTTCCAGCACCTCGCTCTTGACTCTGATCTCCAGCATCTGCAGTCCTCACTTTCACCACAGGTGCAGTCAAACCTATGTAACTGAATCTACTAATCTCCTATGCAACTGAAGCAAGACTCCTCTTGTATTCAAATCCTTCTGTTACAAAGGTTAACATTCCATTAATCTTCCCAATAGATTGCTGCACCTGCATGTTAACTTCAATGACTTATTGAAAGAACAACTAAGACCCTTTGTACATTCATGCTTTTCATCCTCCTACCGTTTAATAAATGCTCTGCACATTTGTTCCTCCTACAAGAGTGGATAATCTACATATTTATATATTATATTCTATTTGCCGTTTTCTTGCCACTCGCTAAACCTGTCCAAATCCTCCTGGAGATGCTTTATATCTTCCACATAACAGACATTACTGGTTAAGTTTGTATCATCCAAGGATCTGTTTTGGGTCTACTGTTGTTTGTCATTTTTATAACTGACTTGGATGAGGGCATAGAAGGATGGGTTAGTAAATTTGTGGATGACACTAAGGTTGGTAGAGTTGTGGATAGTGATGAAGGATGTTGTAGGTTATAGAGAGACAGAGATAAGCTGCAGAGCTGGGCTGAGAGGTGGCAAATGGAGTTTAATGCAGATGTGTGAGGTGACTCACTTTGGAAGGAGTAACAGGAATGCAGATTACTGGGCTAATATTAAGATTCTTGGTAGTGTAGATGAGCAGAGAGACCTTGGTGTCCAGATACATAGATCCCTGAAAGTTGCCATCCAGGTTGATAGGGTAGTTAAGAAGGCATACGGTGTATTAGCTTTTTTTTATTAGAGGGATGGAGTTTCAGAACCATGAGATCATGCTGCAGCTGTACAAAACTCTGGTGCAGGCACATTTGGAATATTCTGTACAGTTCTGGTCACCGCATTATAGGTAGGATGTGGAAGCTTTGGAAAGGGTTCAGAGGAGATTTACTAGGATGTTGCCTAGTATGGAGGAAAGGTCTTACGAGGAAAGGCTGGGGGACTTGAGGCAATTTTCATTAGAGAGACGAAGGTTGAGAGGTGACTTAATTGAGACATGTAAGATAATCAGAGGGTTAAATAGGTCGGACATTGAGAGCCTTTTTCCTCGGATGGCGATGGCAAGTATGACGGACATAGCTTTAAACTGAGAGATGATAGATATAGGACAGGTCTTTTCGGAACGCTGATAGGAGAGGGGAGGGAAATATATCCCTGGTGGTGGGGTCCGTTTGAAGGTGGCGGAAATGACGACGGATGATACGATGTATATGGAGGTTGGTGGAGTGGTAGGTGAGGACCAGTGGGGTTCTGTCCTGGTGGCGATTGGAGGAGCGGGGCTCAAGGGCGGAGGAGCGGGAAGTGGAGGAGATGCGGTGGAGGGCATCGTCGATCACGTCTGGGGGGAAATTACGGTCTTTGAAGAAGGAGGCCATCTGGGTTGTACGGTTTTGGAACTGGTCCTCCTGGGAGCCCTACATTTACCCCTTACCTAATACTATGGGCAATTTAGTATGGCCAATTCACCTGACCTGCACATCTTTGGACTGTGGGAGGAAACCGGAGCACCCGGAGGAAACCCACGCAGACACGGGGAGAACTTGCAAACTCCACATAGTCAGTCGCCTGAGGTGGGAATTGAACCCGGGTCTCTGACGCTGTGAGGCAGCAGTGCTAACCACTGGGCCACCATGCCGCCCTACGAAGGTAGGGAGGAACAGTCCATATGTGGAACAGTCCATCTTCCGCAGCTACACTGGCATCACCCCCCACCTTTTCCTCCGCTACATTGATGACTGTATCTGCGCTGCCTCGTGCTCCCACGAGGAGGTTGAACAGTTCATCCACTTTACCAACACCTTCCACCCTGACCTCAAAATCACCTGGACCGTCTCAGACTCCTCCCTCCCCTTCTTAGACCTTTCCATTTCTATCTCAGGCGACCGAATCAACACGGACATTTACTATAAACCGACCGACTCCCACAGCTACCTAGACTACACCTCCTCCCACCCTGCCTCCTGTAAAAACACCATCCCATATTCCCAATTCCTTCTTCTCCGCCGCATCTGCTCCCAGGACGACCAGTTCCAATACCGTACAACCCAGATGGCCTCCTTCTTCAAAGACCGCAATTTCCCCCCAGATGTGATCGACGATGCCCTCCACCGCATCTCCTCCACTTCCCGCTCCTCCTCCCTTGAGCCCCGCCCCTCCAATCACCACCAGGACAGAACCCCACTGGTCCTCACCTACCATCCCACCAACCTCCATATACATCGTATCATCTGTCGTCATTTCCGCCACCTCCAAACGGACCCCACCACCAGGGATATATTTCCCTCCCCTCCCCTATCAACATTCCGAAAAGACCACTCCCTCCGTGATTCCCTCGTCAGGTCCACACCCCCCACCAACCCAACCTCCACTCCCAGCACCTTCCCCTGCAACTGCAAGAAATGCAAAACTTGCGCCCACACCTCTCCCCTTACTTCCCTCCAAGGCCCCAAGGGATCCTTCCATATCCGCCACAAATTCACCTGCACCTCCACACACATCATTTATTGCATCCACTGCACCCGATGTGGCCTCCTCTATATTGGGGAGACAGGCCGCCTACTTGTGGAACATTTCAGAGAACACCTCTGGGACACCCGGACCAACCAACTCAACCACCCCGTGACTCAACACTTCAATTCCGCCTCCCACTCCACCAAGGACATGCAGGTCTTTGGACTCCTCCATCACCAGACCATAGCAATACGACGGTTGGAAGAAGAGCGCCTCATCTTCCGCCTAGGAACCCTTCAACCACAAGGGATGAACTCAGATTTCTCCAGTTTCCTAATTTCCCCTCCCCCCACCTTGTCTCAGTCAAGTCCCTCGAACTCAGCATTGCCTTCCTAACATGCAATCTTCTTCCTGACCTCTCCGCCCCCACCCCCACTCCGGCCTATCACCCTCACCTTGACCTCCTTCCACCTATCGCATTTCCAATGCCCCTCCCCCAAGTCCCTCCTCCCTACCTTTTATCTTAGCCTGCTGGACACACTTTCCTCATTCCTGAAGAAGGGCTCATGCCTGAAACGTCGATCCTCCTGCTCCTTGGATGCTGCCTGACCTGCTGCGCTTTTCCAGCAACACATTTTCAGCTCTTTTCTGTCTGTTAGCCAATCCTACATCCATGCAAATACATTGTTTCCATCCCATGTGCTATAATTTTGCTAATCAACCTTTATGGGTGACCTCATCAAAAATATTCCAAAAGTATACACATTCATCAACTCCCCTTTCATTTGAAACATGCTCAAAAATCTTCAACAGGTTTACCAAAAACAATTTTGCATTTGCAAACCCATGCTGACTATGCCCTCTCAGATAATTTACTACATCCTTTATAATGGATTGAAATAAGTCAAGCTGGAGATAGCAAAGGCATGGATGTTGATTTCAGAGTTCAGACAGAGGACAAAGTTGAGGAATGTTTTAGAGTTGGATGTGGTCCTGACAAGCAGATTTGTTATTGAAATTTCATCGTGGGCTCAAATATGACAAAAGGCTTGGTTAGGTCTCAATAAGATGCCATGGAGAGGGTTGAAGTTGGTGACGAGGAAGCAGAACCTGTGATAGGAACCAAAGATGTTTGGCTTTACTCTTTCAGTATTTACTTGGATGAATTTTCAGCTCATCCAGTACTGGATGTCACACAAGCCATCTGATAATTTAAACAATGGAGGCATTGAGAGGTAAAATTGGTTGCTGTAAGCAAACTAATGGAAACTGTCATTTTCTTTTCAGATAATGTAGTCAAGGGACAGCATAAAGGAACTGTGTTTAGGTCCTTTGAGATAATCATGTGGAAATGGAAGAGAAGCTGTTGATGGCGATTTTCCAGCTACAATTAGACAGAATTCATTTTGAAGAATCCATGAGATTAAAATGTTTGGGTTTAGTGAGGGGAATGTCCACAATCAACAAAATGAAAATAAAGGTCAAAACTTGCAGTGCAGGTGGAAAGTCACAGTCACAGCCATAGAGTCATACAGCGCAGAAACAGACCATTCAGTCCAACCAGTCCATGCTGACCATAATCCCAAACTAAACTCGTCCCACCTGCCTGTGCTTGGCCCATATCCCTCCAAACCTTTCCTATTCATTAACTAATCCATCCACCACTTTCTCTGCCAGTTGATTCTACATAAGAACTACTCTCTGTGTAAAAAACAGCGAGTTCTTCCTCTGTTTAAGATAACATTCATCAATCAAAGTCCCCTCACCATGAAGACAGATTCATTCATTGTTACAATGCTTTTTGGCAGTAAGCTGCTGTATTTGCCTATGAAGTTGACTACATGTTTAAATATCATTTTGTTGATTATGAAGAACTTTGGGTTATTCTGGGTCTGTGTGAGAGACTGATGGAAAGAATAATTAGTAAATCATACAGTGTTCTCAGCTTTCTTTAATAGAGGCATAGAGTACAAGAGCAAGGAGGTGATGTTGAAATTATATAAGTTGTTAGAGCATTATGTACATTTATGGATGTCATATTGTAGAAAATATATAAATGCATTTGAAAGAATGACATCTTAGATTCATTCAAGAATGCAGAAGAAATCTACAAGAGTGGTTTCAGGAATGAGAAACTTAAGTTATGAGTTAGAATGAAGAAGTTGGCAATTTTGGTGATAGATATAGGACAGATGTCAGAGGTAGTTTCTTTACTCAGAGTAGTAGGGGCGTGGAATGCACTGCCTGCAACAATAGTAGACTTGTCAACCTTAAGGGCATTTAAATGGTCATTCGATAGACATATGGACGAGAATGGAATAGTGTAGGTTAGAGGGGCTTCAGATTGGTTCCACAGGTTAGCGCAACATCAGGGCTGAAGGGCCTGCACTGTGCTGTAATGTTCTATGTTCTCCATGGAGACAACATTGAGAGGAGATTTGATAGAGGTTTTAAAAATCTTAAACTGGCTGATAGAACAGGTAAGGAGAAGCTGTTCCCACTTGTAAAAGAAAAAAAGTACAAAAGATGCAAGGACAATGTGAGAAAGAATCGTTTTCATATAGCAAGTAGTTAGGCTATAGACTGCGCTACCAGGAAATGTGGTAGAGGTAGGTTCACTTGAGGATTTCAGGAAGGCATTAGATGATTATTTGGAAAGAAATGGTCCGTAGGAATCAGGGGAAAAGGACGCAAATTCGCACTAGGTCATAGATCCAGTGCAGACACGATGGACTGAATGGTCTTATTCTGCGCTGTAACAATTCTGCGAACGTCATTTTGTAAATGCAAGTCTTTCTTAAGCAAATGCAGCAGAATTCATTTTTACCCAGCTCGTTCTTTCTCGACAGGAGAGACCGTCATCTTTATTGATACATAAACATAAATGTAACAGTTGTTCCCGACGTCCGATTGGCAGCTGGGGTTTCAAACGTTTTTATCTTGTTTTATATAATCCAAGAGAAAGTTACCAGTAGTTGTTTGCATTTTGAACGGGCGATGATTGCGTGTATTTTTTTCTGAATAGACATGCTGGTGCCTGTATTGTGATGGTTGTGTACTGTTTCCATGTGTGAACAAGTCAGTGAATGTGTGTGATTCCTGCTTTATCTTTGCTGAGTTTAACACAGCCGGTGAACTCGGGATTGGTTCATTCTTGGGGATTTCGTCGCCTTCCGGCTGTCAGAACCCTGTTGTTGTAGCAACAAGTCACTCGACTAGCTGCAGAACAAATACAACAGTGGCACTGAAAGGAAAAGGTAATGAATACTAAACACTGAAAGACAGGAAAAGTGAAACAAGGGCTGTGCAGCGTGCACGGAATTTCAAACGAAATGATGTATTTATTGTTGCACTCAATAGCACGCAGTGAAACAATTAACGGATGCTGATTTTTTTTCTCCTTTGGACAGCTATAATAGAAATACCAGATTTTCAGCGACACTGACCAGCTCGTTTGCAGCAAAAACGTTACTGTCAATCATGTTGCCTTGGGGCGAGAGGTATGCCGGGAATTGTAGTTCCTGAGCCCAGGTGTCAAACTGGTGGGCGTGGCGGTAAGGAACTACAGTTCCCAGCCGCACGGCAAGCCCACGCCTTGTCCCAGTGCCATCCGGGTGCCTGTGTGTTGCGAGCTGGACTGGGGTGTGGTGGAGTAGCAGAGTGCTACAGGCACCGAGCTCTTCCCCGCAGACACAGGGGCTCAGTGCCTTTTTAAAAAAATCCATCATCAGCCATTCAGACCAGAACCTAAATCCCCTCCATAGTTCTTTTTCTTTGCATTTAAGCCAACCCAGCCAAAAGAAAAGAGGGACGTCTTTTTTTCATATATAATCTACATAAAGTTTCTTTTGGAGACGTCGTCTGGACATTTCGCTGGAGGACTTGGAAGCTGAAATTTGCAAGAAGAGGGAGGACTTCTTTGTCAAAGATCCACACACAACAAAAAGAGAATTGAATCGACTTGAAACTGACAATGGGTTGTACCATCAGCGCTGAGGACAAGGCGGCTGCCGAGCGATCGAAAATGATTGATAAGAATCTCCGCGAGGACGGAGAGAAAGCGGCTCGAGAAGTGAAGTTGCTACTTTTGGGTAAGTCGAATCTCACAGCTGATATGTTTCTGCCTATTTGACTTGATGGGTAGTTCTGTGGCTGGGTTAGATTGTCGCTACATTTCAACTAGAGAGAAGGGAGTGCGAGTGAAGGATCAGTGTGTGATCACAATGTAACTTTTCCACAGTCAAAATGACAAAACTGACCACGATTTATTGTGTGTTTCATCTCGTCCCTGAACAAAACACTCCGATACTGTTCGGAGGGGGTAGGAGGAAAGGCAGACAAAAATAACGGAAGTTGTATGAAGCAAGGTATTTTTCAACAGCAGGCCCTTGAATATTATGAAAGAAACCTTTTTTCTGGAAAAAAAAAGACACAAACTGCCTTATTCCGTAAGGGCTTGGTTTGCGATGAAGTTGAGTACCTTATTTCTAAGAAATGCATTTGCCCATTGTTATATTTATATACACACCTTTTTTAATTGTACTCAAACGCCTCATCGTTAGTGCTGCCAAGAGTTCTTACTACTTAGGGTCGATTTAAATTTTTGATTTCGTGTTGACCTACCCCCCATGAAATCGGAGTCATTGCTTCTTGCATTTATGTTATGCGTTTATTCAGTTACAGCACTTGTTGTGTTTTTTTTTCAAGAAATCTGCCTTTGAAGTAAATCCAGGGTCGTTCTAATACTTTACAGTATTGGAAGCTGGATTTTTCGATAGAGTGAACTCTGGAGATGCAGAGGAGATGTCGTCAGGGTTTAGATGAGAATCTCTGCAATTTTCCCCCCCTCCCTCCGTCCTGCGAACTTCGACGATGAGTTCGTGCCTGTTGACGTAGAGTTCAGACAAAAAGGGGAAGGAAGGGCTGTGGAGAAGAATCGAGGGAAGGCAGGGCCCCACATTTCTACACAGTCCAACAGCAGCCTCTGCCTGTACCGTTCTCCTGTGTTAAGGATCAATTGGAGAGATCGCATTATTTGGAGCAGGAGAGGAGGGGACAGACATCCACTGGGAATGATGGTTAGCGGCTGACTGTGATTAATAAGCATCTCTCCAGCTTATTCACAACTGCAGGCTGCCTGCATTGCCAGTTACTTTCGCCTGCTTAATTGTACACCCAGCAAAATTAATGCTATACGTTTCCCTAATTACACAGGGACAAAAACACATTGAAAAGTGATACCGTTGTTCAGAGAGGAGTACTTGTTGAAAGATTATATAACCACAAAGTTGCAGGCGCACGGGACAGTCCAACACTTCATTTCAGCCGCTTGCAATTACATAGCGCCTGCTATATAAACTTAGGTGGCATCAGCCATTCAGAAATGAAGGAAGAATAAACGCACAAGGAGTCTCCGGCCAAGGCAACATTTTCAAATGGAGGCTGCTCAGTGGTTTGTGGCAGCCTGGACATGATTTTGGGAGGTTACAGTCTTCCGGGGTTTAACCTAAACACGAACTCAAAGATCCCTTGGGTTTTCTAACAGGAACAGATTGAGAGGTTTTAATTAAACAGATTTTGAGTTCAAACACACCCAAAAAAACGCCTTTTGGGTGTGGAGCCAGCTTCAGAGAGTGAGGTGACATTTGCGGTGTTGTAGCGCACTGTATAATTTCCTGTTGTGAACAATTTATCTGGTCACGTTTGCATTCGCTCTTGTCACAAAACAGTAAGAAGAAGCCTGTAGTGCAAGCAATGAAGAACTAATGCTACATGAGGGATGAAGATTTGTTATTCTCATGTAAGGAAGGGCCTGTTCCTCTCTGCACTGTTCTAAAATATCTCCAGGATTGAATACAGCAGTGCAAAATGTATTTTGCCACTGCCATGAAAAATGAGACCAAATGGGATTGAAGTGCAAAGGAATCAAGGAGTACAAATCACATAAAGCAGCAAAGCCATTTAAAAAAAACACTCAGGATCTTTTTTTTGGAGAAATAGAATTCAAAGGTATTCCTATTCTGGTCTCTAGAATATAAAAATGATCTAGACATATACTGGTTAATCCTGTTGAAATTTTACAAGGGTGATCCCTGCACTGAGAGAGGTTCATTAGCAGCAAAGATGGAATAGGCTGGAACTCTACACCAGAAAATAGAAATTTGAGAGGTGACCTGTTAGAGGCCTTTAAACATTATGAAGGATTAAAGGATTACATTTCAGTTGATGGTGAGTCCAAAATTAGTTACAGTAGATATAAAATGGTCACAAGAAACACCATTAAAGAATTGAGGAAAAACATCTTCACCAACGGAGTGGCTCGAATGCTGAACCCGTGGGAGAAATTAATCAAAGACTAGGGTAAGAAGATGTAAAGCAGGAGAGAGCTTGTGTGGAGCACAAACACCAACATAGACTCTGTAATCCGATGTAGGTCATGAGTTTGATATGGAACTCCCATGGTGGAAAGTTCACAGGAGATGAAATAATGGTTAAAACAAACTTGATATTGTACGAATTAAAATAAAGTGAACGTAACCTTGTGATCCTGCATCTTAACTCATTACATATCTGCGGAGTGATATTAAGTAGGACACTGGTATAATAAACCTGTAGTTGGACGTAAGATCTATAAATGACATGTTTTGCAACACTGTGCTTAGCTGTTTGGGAAAAGGACATTTCTTTATAGATATGCAAAATTTATTATGAAACATTAAGTTAATTTTTGGGTACAAATAGATTTGTAAATATTTTATTATGCATTATTAAATCTGTGCATCTTTCATTTGATTTTATGCGCAATTAAGTTGGTAATGCCAGTGAGTGAGGCACACATTTCCTTCACAATTCTTTACAGCATATTCTGTTGATAACAGGTTAATTTGGTAAATGGGTAAACTTAATTAGCTGAAGAAATGGAAAGGATGGGTTTAGAGGTGCTGTGTATTCCTCTGTGGTTTGTTTCCAGTGCAGCTGGAGACTGCACTCGTGCTAATTAGTCTCGTGTGGTTTGGATTTAGGATGTTTACAATTTGAATGTTGTCAAAGGAATTTAAAGCAAAATTGTTTCAGTAATTAAAATAATATACACAATATGAAACATGTTTCACGGAAATAATTACAACGTAATGAATGCTTGCAAAACAATACTTGAATCTACCAAGAGATCATGGTCCTTAACTGCATCCGTTTTAAAAAGGTAACGAGTGAACATTTTATTGTTATGTTGTGGGGAATGGAAAAAATCTCATTGTCTCATAATTACCTTTAGTGTGACTTGCTTTCATGAATCAGTTGTGGTTTGAGGCGGTAAGGAAATAATATAACAATGAAAAATAAACTATATAATGTTGCTCGGTTCTTAAGTTCCTTTGGAAAATATGGGACCAGAATGAAGAAAAATTAGAAAGCTTGTTTAAAGATAATGTGTTGATATGTAGAGACCCAGATGGTATAATTGATTACAATTCATCCTCACGTTTTGATCATTGCTGCATCTGTTTGATTATTGTGTCTCCTTACCCATCCTGATTTTTTTACTTTGGAACATTGAAAAGTATGAACAAGGAACAAGAGGCAGCTACTTAGTCCATTGAATGGCAGAGCAGAATCAATAAGGTTATGGCTGATCTGATTTTACCCTCCACTCTACATTCCTCCATGCCTCCCGATCACCTTTGAGAAGGAGAATATTTAGATTAAACATATTCAACTAAATTTTATTGTCCATGAAATAGTAACTTCCCATTAGTGGTCACTCACCTGACAATTCTTGTATTGGAAGTGTATATACTTTTTTAAAACAGAAGTAACTTGTCAGGCAAAATCTGTGGCCTCTTTGAGAGATGTAGAATGATTCATGGATTTAGAGCCAGAAGAAGCAAATGTACAGGGGGAAAGAAACATATGATGCTACCCTGTGGTCTTGCTGTGGGGGGAGAGGAAGACACCGAACAAACTGCCATTATCTAATGAATCCTCAGTTACGGCTTCTGCTTCACTGGTTGTGATGTGATCTTGATGCTGCTGTTGTGAAATCTATGATCAAAAGAGGAAAACTTACTGTTTCAGAGAAAAATTTGGAAGGTGAGAATTATTTAAAAAGAAACTGATGAATGAATCCCTTTAGTAACCATTTGGAAGGGGAAAACAATCTGTTTCATTACAAAACAGATTGCATGCACAGTTGAGGTTCTTAAGATTCTGTTATGAACAGCAGTCAAGTTATGCTTGTATATTCAGAAACATCACATTCATATTGAGTTGTGAAATAGTCTGATATAAACCAAGCACTTTGAGAAGATAAATACTGAACTGTGAAGCTATAAAATCAAAATGCCTGAGCAAGCATCAGTGAAAACTCCTTTTGTTAAATAAAGCATAGACCACAAAAGTAAGTATAAATTACTGAGATAATATCTTCACCTTTTCCTTCAGCTAATGTTCGAACATTTTTTGGTTTGAACAATGGGCAATGACACTGGAATTCAGTGTGAAAGAATTGAATTAACAGATGCAGTTGAAATGATCAGATTGCTGAAGTGTGCATGAATTAGTGACTGGATCTGTGCAGAAACTCATTTCCCTTACGCCACCAATGTCAGTTTGCTTGGGTTGATTTGTTTTCTGGTCTCATCAACGTTTTCTCGTTGAATGAGTAGTCAAACTCAAAAGTGAAATTATTTAGCATGGTTTATAAGTTTTTTTTATTTATCTTGGTGATCCAGGTGGTGGTACTCATTACAGTTGTAAGTGTTCTGTTGTACAATGGGCATAAATGGATTGAAAATGTTTTGTCACTTCAGTGACAAGTTTGTAGCTTAATATTGGCTTAAGGATAGCTGGTGTGAACATGTTGATGTGCTGAAGCAGGGGAAAAATTCTAATGACCAGTTGTTCTATAAACTATTATGATATGTGAAACTTGTAATGCTAGACCCAATTGTCTTCTATTGACTTACCTACTGAGTTAAGGTTAGAGTGGTGCTAGAAAAGCATAGCAGGTCAGACAACATCCAAGGAACAGGAAAATCAACGTTTCATGCAAAAGCCCTTCATCAGGAACCTGCTGAGTTGTCGGTTAACAATCAATTAATTATTAAAGGAGCTGTTCTGGCTCGAGTTAACAGACCACTATTCTCCTGATTTGTACATTGAAACTAAATCAAGCTTCTGCTTTGGTGGGGGAAAAATAGTTTTTACATAGCGCTTTTAACAGCCATTGGATATCTGTGATCCATGTGACCAGTGAAATAGTTTTGAGATGCATTCAAGTGACCAAGTTCTCCCAAACAGTAATGCACTGACTAATGGATTCTTGTTTTGATGGTTGAGAGATAAATATTGGTTGTACGTTAGAGAGTATCTAGTCCTCCTTCGATTGGGATTTGTTTTGCACTTTAGAGGGTAGACAGGACTTCAGTGTAATGTTTCATCTGGAAAACGGCACCTCCAACAGTGTAACACTCTCTCTCAGTAATCTATCAGCCTTGTTATTTTTCCAAGCATAAGTCCTGTTGAACTAACAGCCTTCTGATTCAGGAGCAAGAATGCTACCAGTTGAGTCACAGTTGACAAGGCAATGAGGCAATTTAATTAGAAAATTAGGTTTGACTTTACTTTTTAGTATCTGACCAGCAGAGCTGGAATATCTCTGATCTGTTGTTGAGTTAAACTATTGGCATCTCACTTGAGGGGTGAGGATGCTGATCTTTACTGATTTTTAAATCAGGAAGAAAATTAACAGATCCCTGCTTCTGATGGCTGACCTCTAAGCCAGAAGTGTTTCATGTGTATAATTGTTTGGTGTGGATGAATTTTGGGCTGTTCTGTTGTGATCCCCATGGAGAAAGAGCTCATTAGCAATTGTTGGCTGGTTTCAAGCTGTAGCATTGGCCCTGTGTTTCAAAGAGCCTTTCACAGATTGTGAATGGCACTATAAAATTGTAAGTATGATTATTGAAGTAAATAATTAACATAAATGAACATATGGCAGTTCTGTAAAAGGGATTGACAGCCAATGTCATTGACAAAAACAATTCTGGCTTGCTTTTTCCCTCCTCCAACAGAATTATCTGTAGGCAATAGTAAATTACAAATGAATACATAACTAGTTGAAATGGAATTTGGATCTCCAGGAACAAGACCACACTGTTTTCTATGGTATAGATTTCCTGGATCAAGAATATAATTGTTTTCCTTTGTAGTTAATATATGAACTGTAATCTGTGCAATTAGAAATTTGAGAGAATTGCAGTTGCTAATTTCTCTTATAAAAATGTAATGCTGAACGTTACTTGCTGAGTAATTCAATGGACAGGGCTGTAATGCAGAGGTATCTAAATTAACGGCTTAGAAATGTTTGCAAAATTCTGCTTGAATGCTGGTGTAATAGTTCTTGGCAAACTACAGAATGATTTTTTAGGATGTATCTGACTAAGCGATTCAAATATTCTTGAGGTGCCAGTGATGAGTTGTGCGGCAAAACATTACATTTGTTTTTTTTAAATTCTGAACACGTTACGTATAGGAATTTTATTTTAAGGCATGCAGGAATTGTTCTGCATAGTCTTTAGCACACATTTCTATCAGTAACAAACAAAATCAAGTAGTGTATGTTGTATTCTTGACCTCTGCTTCAGACTAATAGCACAGTCAGGAAATGACAAATGTTCTTTTCCCCCATCTTGATACAGATGTTCATACTTCTGTTTTACTGAATAAAAACTGTTACTTTGTTTCAAAAAAATCAATTGCAGCAACTTTGCTGTATTGTGATGAGCCAAAGTTGGCAGGTCAAAACTAGAAATTGCTGGAGAAACTCAGGTCTGACAACATTTGAGGAGGGAAAGCAGAATTCATGTTTCAGGACCAATGGCCCATCTTCAGAATCAGAAGTTTGAGAATCCTTTTGACCAAATATTTGTCAAAGCAATCCTTCTGTTATTTCAGATTGATTTTTAAGTCAACATCCTATCCCAAAAAAATCATGATCACATTCTCAAAAAATATCTCTGCCCCTCTTCCTTGCTTTCAGTTGTTCATGTTTATCCTGTGCCGTCTTCTCTGATGCTGTAGTTCTGTTTCACTCTGGTAAGCTCCCTTTTGCCATTTGTTCTTTGAAAAACAAGGAATTTCCATCCTACTAACTTTCTGGTTTTTAGCGCTTCACCAAAAGCTCAAATGCATTGTACTGACAGTGGGATGGAGTTGGTGGGGGAAGTGAAAGTGAGCAAACTTGACAATCTTAGGAAATTAGCTTGATGTGCACTGTAGAGATTGCTTGGCTGACAGTAATAGTTCTCTTAAGGCCTTAGGTCTAGGAGCAGAGCTGATTGGGCTGGTGAGCCATTCACCCTATTGAGTGAATGATCTGAGGGTTCTGTGTTTTCCCATAACCCTTGATTCCCATGTTGATGAAAAATCTGTATAGTCTCAGCCTTGAATATACTCAATGACCTACCCTCTACAGCCTGCTGTGGTAAATAATTTCACAGATTCACTACTCTGAGAGAAGAAATTCCTCCTCATCTCTGTTTCATATAGACAATCCTCATAATCTGAAATTATGCCTTTGGGTCATAGCTTTCCCTTATGGGAGAGTCTACCTTTCTGCATCTATCCTGCTAACCCTTGGAAGAATCTTGTGTGTTTTAGTAAGGTCACCTGTCATTTTTCTAAAGTCAAATGAGTCCAAGCCCAACCTACTCAACCTCTTTGTAAGAAAATCCCTCTGTGCCCAACAGGAAATCTAGTGTACTTGCTCTGGACTGCCTCCAGTGCCAATATATCCTTAGAAAAGGAGGGCAAAGCTATTCGCTGTATTCTGGGTGTGATCTAACTGGGCCTTGTACAGTTTTAGCAAGAGTTTTCTGTTTTTTTTTAAACTCCATTCCTTTTGAAATAATAGCCAATATTCCATTTGCCTTCCCAATTCCCTGCTGAATGTGGATGCTTTTTACAATTTGTGCATGATGACTCCCAAACTCCTTTGTGATGCAGTTTTCTGCAGTCTTTCCCCATTTAAATAATACTCAGCTCCCATGACTCTTTCTCACGTTATATTCCATCTGCCAAGGTTTGTCCACTTGCTTCGTCTGTCCATATCTCTCTGCAGGCTCTGTCATCCTCACCACTCACCTTCGCACCGATGTTTCTCCTTTGCAAGCTGTTTATAGAACAGTCAATTCCCTGATCCAAATTGTGAGTATATTATAAGTAATTGTGATCCCAGCACTGATCTCTGTGGCAACTCTGACTTCTATTAGTCAGCTAATCCTTAAACTGTGCTAATATTCTCCCCTAATACCATCTACTATCTTATTATTGTAGCATGTGGTACCTTTCTCAATTGCATTCTGGGTATCTTAATATTGGTTACTCTCCATCTCCCCTGTTTGTTACCTTTCAAAGAAATTTAATAGATTTATCAGGCATGATATTCCCTTCACGAAGCCATGCTGATTCTGTTTGATTTTATGATGTTTAATTTTGAGTCTGCGGTTTCTTTGATTGTTACAGCGCTCTATTGAATCTCCCAAAACTGAGAAGAAAATCTATTGAGCTGTCTGTTCAGTGAATTGTTTTTTTTTGATCATACAATAATTTTCAATTTGTCCCTTCATACATATCCTGTACTGCGAAAGGTCCTGATTACCCATTACTGCTGACCTTGCGTATATTGGCAATTTATTCTCCCCAAGTGCGTTTATTATTTAGTTCTCTCTATGGCTGTGCCTTATCTCTGCAATCTCCTTCTGAGTAATGTTCCCTCTAAATAGACATTGCTGTATTAACAGAATTTTTTGTGTATATCCTCAATCTTTTGCTCTACTATTTGGTGGTTGAGCACTCACATAGCTTTATCCTACTCTTGCAGAATTTCCTCTCAGAATCCTTTCTTTCCTTAATAAAAGCCTCTTCGAATGTTTTTTTCTTAACATCTGCCCCTCAATAAGAGGGCTGTGCTTTTGAGTTCTTTGTGACCCATGATGATTTAAATGGTACAAGTTTGGATGATTTTTTTTAGGATTTCCCTACACAGCTGACTGTTCATTCTTGCTGTGCTGTTTAAGGGAGAGACTGTGGAAAGTACCTACGTCAGGAATGGAAGGGAATTTGATTCAAGTGATTGATAACCATGTAAACGCAGTCACTCTGCTCTATCACGTGTTCCATTTATATTTCGAGTTTGCTGTTGACAGCATCTTTTGAAGTCAATAAGCTACGAATATAAACGCTGCTGTCATGAATGGGATATCTGAGGGAGGTGGCTATTGCAATCATTAACACAAATGTCATTTGACTGTTTTTTAAAAAAAAAAATCCATGGTAGCTAGTGAATTTAGCAACTCCGTATAAAGCAGAAAAATGAATTTGCTATTGCATATCACAGAGTATTTGGCTGTGAATGCACTGACACCTGTAAATCCTTATGTGGGCTTTCTGATTGTATTGTCTGTCGAACTCCCTTGAAATGTAATATGGGATGGTCAGTGGTGGATGTGCCAATCATGTCTTGGGTTGACACCACTCTGGTCTGTCATCAGGTTCCAAGTTCAAGTTCCACTGCAGGACATGGGTTTAAAGAAAATGAACTGACTCTCTGTGCAGTTTTGAGAGTGTATTGTGCTATCGCAGATGCTGACAAGATATTAAACCAAGACCCAATCTGCAAGGTTGCAGAGATGTGAAAGATCATGTGCTATTTCAGACAAGAGCAGAAGCGTTATCCCTGGTGTCTTGGCCAATATTTATCCCTCTGTCAATATCTTAAAAACAGATAATCTGTTGGTTATCATATTGTGCAGAACAAACTCCAACAGACAGCATATTGGTTGCTGAGTTTCCAGCAGCATAAGTGATTGCACTTAATTTTTTTTTGATGACTACAAAACACTTTCTGTTCATTCCTGATGAAGGGCTCTGGCCTGAAATGTCGAATTTCCTGCTGCTTGGATGCTGCCTGACCTGCTGTGCTTTTCCAACACACTCTCAACTCTGATCTCCAGCATCTGCAGACCTCTGTTTCCTAACACTAAAACAGTCGCTGTTTACTAAAAGTGCCGTTTTAAATGCAGATCTTTGTTTTTATTTTAAAGTGGATCATCCAAATTGGTTTTCATAGCTGGAATATATTTTGAACTGCCTTTTTCGATGGCGATGGGATACACTTTTGCCAGTTGTTGGGTAGAATGTGTGCTCATGTAGGGTGGGGAACAAGCATTTGCCATGTTGCAGCAGAGCCACGTTTTTGCAAGAATTCTGCATCACATTTCTTCATGCAGTCCTGTGCTCAGTCCAGGAACTTTGGGGAGAGTTTATGATCTTCTGTTGTTTCCTACATACACACTGCGTATACTTTGACCTGTCAATAAATATATCTTGTCAGACCCAACTAAAATCTTTAATTGTTTAGGAGGGCAGTGGATAGAGACTCGGAAAGAACCCTGAGCAGCCATTTGTGCATCCAAGTCAAATGCATGTGGTTTATGTAGGTATTTGTATGTTAAACAGAAGCTTGTTTACAACAACAGTTTATGCTTGTACTTTTAATGTAGGAAAGCATTCCATTGTGTTTCACAGGATCATTAGAAAGCAAGTATGACATTGAGCCACATTATGCGTTTGCAGGTCAGATGACCAAAAGATTGGATGACATATGTGCCTTAGGAAGAGAAATGAGGTGGAGCGGTGCATGGAGGGAATCCTAGAGCTTGGGACATGGGCAACTGAATGAATGGCCGCCAGATTAAGGCAGGCTACTTTGCTTCACGCTCCTGAAGATGATGTCAATGCGAGCAGCTCCTGAAGGCCTTCAAAGAAAAGGAAGGGGAGCCTCTGTTCTCCATCTTGTCGGCGGTCCCTTTGTGTGTGCTTCCTGCACAGAGGAGTCGGGTTGTAATGATCCATGTGTACAACCCCTGTGTTCCAGCAACCGATGTCCTAATGTTCCTGAGAAGATACGTGCAGGTTGAGGGAAAAAGCACCGACACGGTTGACCCTTTCGGGATCTGGACCAGCAAACGACAGGTCAAGGTAACCCTGAGGGGTGATGCCAGTGGGAACATCCTCCAGCTTTGCTATCGGAGGGAGCAGAGGGTACCTGACATACCCAGGGCAGCCGAAAGTTTGCCGAACCTGCGGGAGGTCAGGCCACATGGCGGCGGATTGTAAGGTCACGATCTTCGGAACTGTAAGCAGGAGGGTCACCTGACCTAAGAATGCAAGGAGGCCAAGAACTGCAATCTGTGTGGAGAGGTGGGCCACATGTACAAGGCCTGCCCAAGACGAGGGGCCACCACCTACGTGCAGATGGCCGGGGGTGGACCGCAAAAGAACAGCAAGGCACCACAAACCAGCAAGGGAACGGTGTCGGGGGGCACTCAAAAGGAAGGGCAGGCCGGAGCGGAGCTGATGGCAGCTGCCGATCGAAGCTCCGACAGGACAGACAGCAGAAGAAGAGGGAACGAAGGAGGCAGATCAATGGATTCCTATACAAAACAGGAGGAAGAAAACCCGCCAGGCCGCCAAAACCTCCCAGAAAAGGGGGAAACGGCAGCTGCACGGGGAAGACACGGACAGCTCTTCGGAGGGTGGGGACGGGAGCAAGGAGGGTCGTCACCAACAAAAGAGACAGAGATCTGTGGGGAGAAAGGAGGGCAGCACCTGCCAAACAAGAAAGGATGAACCTCCTGAGGCAATGGGAAAAGACCACCCCCCCCCTCCACCAGGTGAAAGCCAGGAGACCCCCACCGCCCCACAGCTCCAGTTACTGGGAGCAGCGACCCACTGACAGCCCTGCTGTTAGATATAGAACAGGACTGTGCAAACCCTGGTCCCGGCCCGATGACACCGGTGTGGGAAAATGGGCCCAGTGAGGAGCTGGACAGCTACCTTAGCCCCGTGAGGGTCTAGCAGTTCGTGTTCACCACTGGGATGCAGACAGCTACCGCGGAGGGGCAGGACCAGCGGCAAATGAACACTGGTAACCTCATAACCTGTTAAAAATGGGGATAAGAATTGCAAGAATTAATGTTTCAACACTGGTCTTCCTCGCCAACGTCAAAGCCAATGTCCTGTTTCGGCAGGAGTGAGGAATGCCACACCTCAGCAGTTACAGGAGATGGTTGAGCTTGTGGGCCCATGGCCATCAGTTTGGTTGGGGGGGGCAACGATAACTACTCCTCAGGCCTGGGTATCCTTTTGCGAGGGGGCAACTTCACTATCTCCATATGTTAAAGAGATGGTGGGCGGGCGCCTCCTTGTCGCTGATGCTACGTACAGATATGCTCCCTTGAGACTAATCAACGTGTACGCCCCAGCGGGTAAGAGTGAACGGTTGGCCGTCCTGCAATAGCTTCCACTCTTGCTGGCTACATCCAGGCCGGTCATTCTGGCCGGAGACTTCAACTGTATTATTGCAGATGGACGATCCGGCGGGGGGGGACAGTAAACTGGACACCACGTCCAGAGCCCTGGTGGAAACGGTCAAAGATGCCAAGCTGCACGACGTCTTCAGCACCCCTGCAGCAGACTGAGTGCAGCGTAGATCCACCTGGTCACGGGCAGACGGGTCTATCCACTCAAGGATAGATTACCTGTTTGTGTCCCGAACGCTCTTGGTCAGATCCACCGACGTCAAGCCGGTGTTCTTTTCTGATCACTGCCTCCTGCTGGCTGACTGTCACCCTACAGGATGAGCAGCGGGTGCTGGTAAGGGAACGTGGAAACTGAACACTAAGCTGCTGACCCTGGGAAACATTGAGGAGCTCAAGAGGGGCTACGCAGGTTGGAGAACCATGAAGCCCCTCTTTGAGTTCACAATGGACTGGTGGGAAACAGTAAAAGAGAACATCAAGAGGTTCTTCATCCTCAAAGGTGTTCAGGAGACGAGAGAGAGGCGGGGAAAACTGTCCCAGCTCTAGGAAAGTATGCAGAACCTGCTCCTGCTGCAGGCGTTGGGCTCGATGTCACGGAGGACCTCCAGGAGGTGAAGGGCCAGCAAGCTTCGCTCTTTGCCTCTGAGGCCTTTGAGATAATCTTCCAGTCCAAGGTCCGCTCCGTGGAGCAGGACGAGACGTGCTCACATTTCTTCTTCCAGAAGGTACACAAACAGAGCTCAATGCTCAGCAGCCTGAAAGAAGATGGCTCAGTAATGTCATCTCTGACTGACATAAGGATCAGCAAATCCTTCTATGCCAATCTGTATGACTCGAAGCCAACTGACAGCGCGGCCTCCCAGTCATTCCTGTCCTCTATCATGGAGGTCTTAGGCGATGGAACACGAGAGAGGCTGGACCAGCCGCTTTCTCTGGATGAGCTGACCAAGGCCCTCGAGTCCTTTGAAAAGAATAAAACTCCCGGAAGCGACGGCTTACCGGTCGAGTTCTGTTCTGCTCTTTGGGACTTGATTGGCCAGGACCTGCTGGAGGTGTATGTCAGTATGCTTCGGGCAGGTACCATGAGTGAATCCATGAGGAAAGGCATCATCACCCTCATCTACAAGCAGAAGGGGGAGAGGGAGGAAATTAGAAATTGGAGACCAATCTCACTGTTAAATATAGACTACAAAATCTTGTCAAAGGTCATCGCCAACTGGGCCAGGTCTGCTCTGGGACCGGTGAATCACCCTGACCAAACCTGTGCCATACCGGGCAGGAAGATCGCTGAGTGTCTCTCACTCCTCAGGGATACGATTGCTTACGTGCAGGACAGCAGGGTGGATACCTGCCTCATTAGCCTAGCACCAGGAGTAAGCCTTTGACAGGATATTGCATACATATGTGAGGGATGTTCTCTCCAAAATGGGCTTTGGGGAGGGAATCTGCAATTGGATCCGACTGCTCTACACCAACATTGTCAGTGCCCTCTCAATCAATGGGTGGGAATCAGATAGCTTCCCTGTAAGATCTGGAGTCAGGCAGGGCTACCCTCTCTCTCCTGCCTTGTTTGTGTGCTGCATAGAGCCATTTGCCAAATCCATCAGGAAGGATGCGAGCCTGAGAGGGGTGACTATTCCTGGCAGTGGGGGCCTGCAGATTAAGGCCTCCCTGTACATGGATGACGTTGCCGTTTTCTGCTCGGATCCGCTGTCTGTGCACAGACTCATGTGCATCTGTGACCAGTTCGAGCTGGCTTGGGGGGCCAAGGTAAACCAAGGCAAGAGCGAGGCCATGCTGTTCGGGAACTGGGCCGACCAACCCTGTAACCCCTTCACCGTCAGGACTGACCACCTGAAGGTGCTAGGTATTTGGTTCTGGGAGGGGCTGGGGCGTGCGCCAAGACCTGGGAGGAGCAGATTAGGAAAATGAGGCAGAAACTAGGCAGATGGGAGTAACGGTCACTCTCCATCGCCGGAAAAAACCTGGTCATCAGATGTGAGGCACTGTCAGTGTTAAATGTGGCACAGGTCTGGCCTATTCCCAGAACCTGTGCTGCCGCAGTCACCTGGGCCATCTTCCACTTCATGTGGAGATCAAAGATGGACCGGGTCTGAAGGGATACAATGTACAAAGACCTGGGCAGTGGGGGAAGAAACATGCCCAATGCCACCCTCACCCTGATGGCCATCTTTGTGTGTGGCTGTATCAAGCTGTGCATGGATCCCCGTTACGCAAACATCACGTGTCACTATGTACTGAGGTTCTACCTGTCCCCGGTGTTGCAAAGGATAGGCCTGGCCTCGCTGCTGCGGAACGCTCCGAGTAGTCGGACCGTTCCGTACCACCTGTCCTTCGTGGAGAAATTTATGAAGAAAAACATCTTTGACCACAAGTCCATCAGGAAGTGGTCAGCACGTTGTGTCCTTGAGACCCTTCGGGAAAAGGAGAGGGCGGATCCTATCGAGCAGTTCCCTGAGCAGACTGTCAGTCATTTGGCGGAATGCCTCATTACCAGAACTTTTCAACAAGCACCCAGACATGGCTTGGCTGGTGGTGAGAAGGGCTCTGCCTGTGAGATCCTTTATGCATGACCGGACTCTCGCCTCACTGCACGCTGCCCTCGAAGTGGCTGCGGAGGGGATGAGACTGTCACACACCTCCTTCTGGAATGTGCCTATGCAGAGGGAGTCTGGAGAGGAATGCAGTGGTGTTTGTCGAGGTTCGTCCCGAGCAGCGCCATGACGCGGGACTCCGTGCTCTACAGCCTGTTCCCCGGGACGGACACCGAAACGAACATCAACTGTGCCTGGAGGATCATCACCTCGGTGAAGGATGCTCTTTGGGCGATCCGAAACCTATTGATCTTCCAGCTGGAGGAGTTGACCCCGACTGAGTGTTGCAGACGAGCACATTCCAAGGTCCAGGATTACGTGTTGAGTGACGCGCTGAAGCTTTGGGCAGCTGCCGCCAAGATGCGGTGGGGAAAGACCACTGTGTAGCATCTGCCTGCCTAAGAAGAACAGGGGTCCCACCCAGTCATTTGGGCTCTGCTCATGCCTCAGTAGAAGAGCTGGATAGTAAATGTATAGACTTGTATATAGGAAAAATAAATTTCGATGTCTGTACATAAAGCAATGTAATGTGCGCGCAAGAATGGCATTGTATAGAGATCCAAATAATTTTATGAATAAAGTATATTTTTGAAATTTAAAAAAAAACAATGAATGGCCACCAGATTAGAGCAATTACAGTTAGGATGTTTGAGGCGATTTGAATGTGGAGATGTCAGACGTTTGCAGAGAAGGTTAGCGATAGAGGGGACAAGTGATTGAACATTTTGAAATACTTGTGCAATCTTCAAAGCATCTACATGCTTCATTCATATTACAATAATAGAAAAGGTAACCATATCAAAATGTAGCCTTCAATTGAAAATTGGACTTTTTCCCCCAGAGTTGAGAATTCTAACATCAGTTTGAGGGGGAGTATAAGTAATAGGTGACTAGGACACGGTACACATTAGAATAAAGGCAGCAGTATTGTTGGATGACCTCAAATTTGTGGAGATCACAGTGTGCGCGATACAAGCCAGGTGTGCATTGGAATAGCCAATTAGAATTGTTACCTAGAGATAACAAAGGTACAAATGAGATTTCAGCAACAGACAAGCTGAGGCATGGGCAATTATTAACAGTGGAAATAGGAGACAAGGCATGAATATAGTCGAAAGCTCATCTTGGGGTCATGCAAGACTCCAAAGCTGCAAATAGTTTGGTTTAGTCTCTGATATTGGGAAAGGAATGGAGTTAGTCACTAGGAATCAGAATCTGGATTTGAAATCCGAATCAGTGACTCCAGTTTTCAGCATTTAATTGGAGGAAACGTTTGTTCATCTCATACTGTGTATTGGATGAACAGTCTGATAATTCGAGAAGCTGATGCTATTATATTTTGATACTGTAATTGGCTTATTAATGCATGTACCCATAGTGCGAGCTAATCCTTGGCCTTGCTTCAAAAGCCAATCTGCCGTTCTGGCATTTTGTTGATGCTTTTATACCAGGTGACAGTTAACAAACATTGCCAGGTATCCACCTCAGGAAGTGCTGACAGCCATTGTCACTTAAGGCAATGATAATAGCTACTATCAACACTCCTTGTACTTTTCAACATTCACTGGAAGTATGCTTTACTTTCTGTATTAGGGTT
Organism: Chiloscyllium plagiosum; assembly: GCF_037043375.1. Lineage (NCBI taxonomy): Eukaryota > Metazoa > Chordata > Chondrichthyes > Orectolobiformes > Hemiscylliidae > Chiloscyllium > Chiloscyllium plagiosum. The sequence goes on along the minus strand of NW_028270152.1, from coordinate 19,722,869 downwards.
GGCATATGAATGTGTGATGTGGTTTTATCAGATTCCTTGCATTTGGCAGCATTGATTTAAGTCATACTGTATACGAGAAGTTACCTCTTCAGATCAGATTCCGGGAATTGCATCATAACAAGGGCACAAATCTGTGTTTTTAAGATTTGCTCTTTGATTTAGATTTTAGAAGTTAGCTTTGCTTCTGTGGAAAAGTGTTCGTGGTTTAGAAAAATGGCTATGCTGTCACTAAATAAACTGGATTCTGGGAGACCCCTGCCCATGAATGAACTCTCAACTTTAACTGCATGGAATCCAGTTCACTCCAAACCCAAATACAGAAATATTTTGTTCAAGGGTCTACATCGTGCTACTGTGAAAAGTTGGGAGCTATTACCAAGGATCCAGGGCTAAATAAATGGCCTGTAGCAGTGCTGTTGAGTGAAAGCACAAAGGACACCACCTCAGCTGGTCTATAAATTCTGTTCAGACCAGGGTGGAAACTGGGATTCTCCTGATTCATAATCTTCGATTTAGGATCTAGAGATGTGAGAAATTACAAAATGGCTTTAAAAATAAATATTTAGTTGCCTTCAAAGATTGAGGTGAACCTACTTGAATTGATACTATCTCTGGTAATGATCAAGCTTTAATTTTTTGCTAAATTCAAAACTGAAACAGGCAACGGCATTATGGTTTGAAATTTGACATTTAATTTGCTGTAATTGATTTGTAAAACTTGAACTTCAGTATATCCATCAGGCAATGTGATCCAAAATACAAAAAAGTTGCATTTACATAGCAACTTTCCTGTAGAAGAAACATGGAGAAAGTGAAGACTGCAGATTCTGGAGATCAGAGTCAAGAGTGTGGCCCTGTAAAAACACAGCCAATCAGGCAGCATCTGAGGAGCAGGAGAATCAACGTTTTGGGAATAAGCACTACATCCCAGGGTGTTTCAAATGGGCATTATCAAATAATGTTTGGCATCAGTCAGCTTAAGATGTAACAACAAATGTTCACCAGCTTGGCTGAAAGGATTGGATTTTAAGGAGCAAGAGGTAGAGGCAGAATGTGGAGATATTGTCGGGGTTTTGCCACTGGCATGAACACTGGTGAAGCAATGGGAATTGGGAACTACAAGATGCCAGAGTTGGAAGATTGGAGTGGATTTGGGCAGAGGGGGTTGTAGGAAGTAGGTGGACAGGTGAGGACAAAGAGGGATTTGAAAATCTAAACTTTTTTTTTAAAGACCAAGTGCATAAACTTAGTTCATGAACTCCCACTGAAAGTCTGAATACTCTGGCCGAAAACTGGAAATAGGCAATCCTCGTCAGAGCTCACGTGGGCATGTTGACTATCTTTCTTAACAGCAGAAAAATTAGCATGTGAAATGGTATATAGTTTTACTTTAGGGAATAGGAATGAGTCATTTAACCTCTCAACACCTTTGCACCATTTTTTTTTTACTTTATAATGATCTGTAGCACTAACCCATTTAACCATTCCTCTACCAATCAAATTCTTTTAGCATCTTACATTTTTCCCCCAGAGTTGTAATTTAAAATGCTAAGGACAGTTTTCAGTTGAAGGCCAAGTTTTGATATTGTTACCTTTTTTCTATTACTGTAATATGAATGAAGCATCTGGATATTTTGAGGATTCTGCAAGAATTTCAAAAATAGTTTCACTAGCCATAGTCATAAAGTCAGAGATACGGCACAAAAACAAAGCCTTTGGTTCAACTCGTTCATGCTGATCAGAAATCCTAAATAAATCTAATCCCCATTTGACAGCCCTTGGCCCATATCCCTCAACCCTTCCTATTCATATACCCATCCAGATGCCTTTTTAAATGCTGTAATTGTACTAGCACCCACCGCCCCCTCTCGCAACTCATTCCTGACATGCCCCTTTTTAAAATCTTCACTTTTTATTTAAACCTATGCCCTCTAGTTCTGGATTCCCCTCCCCACCCCAGTCTGTTTATCCTATCCATGCCACTCATGATTTTATAAATCTCATAAGGTCACCCCTCAGCCTCCAACGCTCCAGGGAAAAAAAGCCCCAGCCTGTTCAGTCTCTCCCAATAGCTCAAATCCTCCATCCCTGGCAACATCGTTGTAAATCTTTTCTGAACTCTTTCATGGTTTACAACATCATTCCTATAGCAGGGAGACCATAATTGCATGCAGTATTCCAATAGTGACCTAACCAATGCCCTGCAACATGACATCCCAACTCGAGATGTCATTGAGATGTACAGCATGGAAGAAGACCCTTCCTTCGGTCCAACCAGTCCATGCGACCAGATATCTCAACCCAATCTAGTCCCACCTGGCCCATATCCCTCTAAACCCTTCCTATTCATGTACCCATCCAGATGCCTCTTAAATGTACCAGCCTCCATCACTTCCTCTGGCAGCTCATTCCATACATGTACCACCCTCTGCATGAAAAAGTTGCCCCTTAGGTGTCTTTTATATCTTTTCCCCTCACCTCAAACCTATGCCCTCTAGTTCTGGACTCCTTGACCCCAGGGAAAAGACTTGGCCTATTTATCCTATCCATGCCCTTCATGATTTTATAAACCTCTATAAGGTCACCCCTCAGCCTCTGACGCTCCAGGGAAAACAGCCCCAGCCTATTCAGCCTCTCCCTATAGCTCCAATCCTCCAACCCTGGCAAAATCCTTGTAAATCTTTTCTGAAGACTTTCAAGTTTCACAACATCTTTCCGATAGGAAGGGGACCAGAACTGCACGCAATATTCCAACCAAAATCTCCTTACAAATTTGTTTTCAATTTCTTGCTGACTATTGGGGGAATCTATCGTGCATTCCCAGGAGGGTGATCATCACTTTCTTATTTCTCCGTTCCACCCAAATAGCCTCCCTGGATGTATTCCCAGGAATGTCCTCCCTAAGTATAGCCGTAATGTTATCGCTAATCAAAAAAGACTCCTCTTGCCTGCCCCCCAAAACTAACATTTTCAATTCTTCCTATGGTATCTATACTCTGGAACATCCATTAATATATGACTATTATTTTAAATATCTGACAACTTAATTCAAGGTTTGAATAAAGCTGAAATTATTTTCAAATACCATGTGTAGATGCATTATACCTGAACAATTTGATTCTCTTTCATAGTTGTTACTATTAAACTTTCTTTGGACTAACTGTCATTCAGATCAATGAGATAGATAAAAGCACCTGCCAGCAAAATTGCTGCCAGCCACAGGACAATTCCCTATCGTTTTCAACATTGTGCTTTTCCTAAAAAAGGAACTGTTGAATGCATTAATGGCTTGCAACCTGCAGTGATTAGAAATATTGCATTTTGCAGAGGCTGAATCTCCTGTGAGACAGGCCGTCATTATTTGGCCTTCCTGTGTAGAACTGACTCACTTCCTTTTTTTTCTCTGAAGTAGGACGAGTTGCCAGAAATCAAATGCTCATTCTTCATGTTACATTTTCGTCCGTTTACATTAAGAAACTGTGTGATTAGTTCAGTTGAGCGAAAACCTGGACCTTTATTTTTCAGTAGGCGCCTGCTGGCTACCAGTTTTTGACAAGAAACAGAGGCAGTTCTTTCTTTCTAACAGAATCTACTGTTAGCAGATTTTTGGAAGTGGTTGTCTGTTTGACTTCCAACCGGATTGTATTTTCCACTGGGCGTTGTGGTGTAGGACTGTTCAAAAAAAAGGGGAAGTATGCCAACAACCCATAGCTTTCAGCCAGTTTCTTAAATTTTAAGTGTGCTGACGTTGTTCTGGACTCCCCGTTGTTTAATCTTTCTCCATCTTCAAAGATTTGGCTCAGGGATAGGTACTACTTTTTGGTTTAACCTATTCTTCTGAAATTATTGTGTTGGGACTGGAGAAATTGTGGATGGATTAGATTTAGACCTAATTTAAGTAGGAGTCCACCCACACGGAAATATGATGAGTGTGGAAATGTGATTGAATGGTAGGTGAGCCATGTTATTTTTTCAGTAAGTGCACTTCTTAGTGAGGGGGTGTCAGGATGAAGCTCTCCTGATATGGTGTTTAGATCAGGTTAGGTCCTCCTTGCCTCAAGCATCCATTTCAGCACCAAATATTAAGTGTTTTTATACCAATCATCTGTATGTCGCCTTCTGTATGAAATGGCCATTTTTTTGTGCCTGAATGCAGGCCACCAGACAAATTCAGTAGCAGTGCCCACTCCTTTCCAAATCACATTGATCTTCGTAATATCAAACAGGTTTTGACAAAGCTTTCAAATGAAAATATTATACAAACCAGAAAGCCTTGAATGTGCCAGCTTGCACTTATGCCACATTATGCTTATGACAATAGATATTTCCTTTTTGAAAAGGACAGTAATCTGACATTTTCATTTTGTTGAGCTGGATCTTATCATCCCAATCTTCTTTACCCCTCCCCCATTTCAATAACACAGCCATGCTTGGTCTGTTTCCATATTCTGCTCTTCATAAAGATTGGTCAACCTTTTTTTTAAATTTTCACTTGATTGGTCTTCAAAAGCTTCTTATAGAGGGAGATATTTCCATGATCCTTCGGGTGACATTGCACAAAATACTCTCACTAATGTTCTCATTTTTCACTCCCTGTTCTGTTATTTCTCATGGTGAGTAGGACAGCATATCTCGAAAGGTATACTGCGATGCAGTGACGTGAGCTGAAAGTATAAACATCTCTGACTCCTCCTTGCTTTGGATCAGTTGAAATATGACACTTAAGTTAATAGCTTAATGTTCGCCAAGATAGTTGTGACTGTGAAATGTCATGTTTGTACATAAAAATTGGTTATAATTGGATAACATGAACATTGCCCTGTTGGAGATAAACACGTGCCATTAGTAACATTGGTGACCATCAGTGCAAAACCTCTGACAACATACATAGAAAGCTAACTGAAGACGAATCAGCAGAAAATTTCAATGACTGTTTTGGCAAAAGAAGAGTTCACCCTCAACAGCATCAGTTTCTCTGAGAATAGATGGCTGTACACCTCTATGGGGAAGTCAGTAACCAACAAGAAAGTGGAACAAATTTATTTTTGATTAGAAAACAAGCTCTTGAAAGACAAAATAAATTTGTAAATTTGTCTTGTGTATAAAAAAGGTCTGCAGTGCACTTTTGAGCTATAACATAAAGCAGTATAGATATTAAAAAATACCGTTCTTTACGGTCAGTACAGAAGTAACTGTTTAATCAATACAGCAGCTTCAAAGTCTGTGTTCTCAAGGAGCAGTTTTTTTCATACACACTGACGTGAAGTCAGGGATACAGCTTAGGTTAAGAGTTTTTGTTAAACGTGGAGTTGAGGATCACAGAAACCCAATCATGGATTGGGAAGAATCCAGTGACACCCTTACTGAATTTTCCAAAAATATAGACATCTCTACTTTATGGATTCTGAAAATAAAGCTCTGATCATCTTGCCTGCTATTAGCAAGAAGTGACTTTGTGCATGGAAAGTAAGGCTGTGTTAACTTTGTACTCAGATCTAGAAAAGATCGAGAAGATTCTTGAAGACTAGCTCAAAGTAAGAATTAACTTCAGGATTAACAGACTCCAACTCGTGTCATCAGACAACAGCCCCAAGGTTCTATCAATCTGTTTGCCAGATGATGCTGCAGTAAAAGTCATGAGTATTTTTCTGAAGTGGATCTGTCGCCTCTACTCCAATGAAGTCATTTTGTAGGATCTGCTGGGTGAGAGAGCCATACCATAGATGCATTATTTGAACATAGATGCAAGTTTGAAGCCCCATAATGGCAGTTCAATAACAGTTGCATGTTGTAGGAACAACAAACGCTATTGCTACAGTCAGCAAAGAGCTCCAATCCAGCAAAATTTGAAACAAATGAAGTTTAACCTATCCAAAAGCTTTTCTTTCGTAATATATACGGAACTCAGAGACATAAGATTTCATGTGTGCATATGTACCTGGTTCTGAAAAGCTAAGCCAAATCACAGAGCACTGGTGGGCAACAAGGCAGTCCCAATGCAGGAGAACACTGGCAGCAAGACTAGTGTTAAGAAGGCACATAAACACAAACAAGGATGTTGCCAGGGTTGGAGGGTTTGAGCTATACGGAGAAGTTGAATAGGCTGGGGTTGTTTTCCCTGGAGCGTTGGAGGCTGAGGGATGACCTTAAAGGTTTATAAAATCATAAGGGGCATTGATAGGATAAATCGGCAAAGTCTTTTCCCTGAGGTGAGGGGAGTCCAGAACTAGAGGGCATAGGTTTAGGGTGAGAGGGGAAAGATATAAAAGGGACCTAAGGGGCAACTTTTTCACGCAGAGGGTGGTAAGTGTATGGAAAGAGCTGCCAGAGGAAGTGGTGGAGGCTGGTAAAACTGCAACATTTTAAAAGGCATCTGGATGGGTTTATGTATAGGAAGGGTTTAGAGGGATGTGGACTGGGTGCTGGCAAATGAGACTAGATTAGATTGGGATATGTGGTCGGCATGGACCGGTTGGACCAAAGGGTCTGTTTCTGTGCTGTACATCGGACTTTATATCATGAGTTTGAATCAGCCAAGTGAAAGGTGACCCCTGCAAGATGACAAAGTTTTCCGTGTGTCTTGGCAGATGTTATGTAGGTGATATAAGGTGACCAAAAGCCTTTACAGCCTTAAATATTACGTCACAAAAAGACAGGATATCCCAGTAAATTGACATTGCAGCTAGTACTAACATATTGCCACAGTACATCTTGAAAGATCTGTACCTCAGTAAGTTGCAGTCCATGGTATAGCCAGCTCGGGACTGTCTTACACTAGTTTTGTATGTCAGCAGTATCCCATTGCTTAACCTCCCATCTTGGCCACCCAAACACCTCTATCTATTAGATACAAATCTCCTTGCAACGTAGGACTGCAGTGTTTACGTATTTTGGTATGGACACAATTTTGATATTCAAACCGCATGCTCTGTGATGAAACAGACCACATGTGATTATTAAATCTGTCAATGATCTCCAATGCCTGTAATCAGCTGGATTTGTTTTCAGAAATTTTAAGGACAACGCAACCCATTTATTGGTACTCCAATGAAGTTCAGGGTGCACATTGAGAATAAGCTTTAAGCAGAACTGAATTGGATGGTGCAAATGGAATAATTCAGAAGGTCAACCACCACATAGATGTAGCTCTATCCCATGTGTTTGGGGGAAGCTGGCACCATAAAGGTATGTCTAGATCCACAGAACTTCTACCTTCTTCTTAAAAGGGGTTCACACAAAATACTGAGCAAGGTTCTGTTCCGAGTTAGATGCGAAACTTGAAATTTGGTCTGTAATTTAGCAGAAGAATCTTGAGAGCTCACGATGTTTGTCATGCAGTTTAAATGGTATCATTTTCAGGGGGTACTATTTAGGTTATCAGTTAGCAAAGATATATATTTCAGTGTGTGGATAAGGATTATTGGGAATGTGTTCGGTTATATTTGCATAACCGACAATATCACAAGCACGGGTAAGATAGAAGCAGAGTGTGATCATACCTTTAATTTTAATGATCCGTTACCTTGACTATTGATGATGAGGATCGGTATTTAGCAGCATGAAGTGAGGGGTCACTGTTGCCAGAAACGTTTTTGGTTCCATTTGGTTGACCTATTGAGTTGTCCTAGTTCATATCAGATCAAAGATGTTAAATAAATTCCACAATCACAAGTTGGAGAATCTACCAAAGATATGGAACTGCCAGAGTTATGAAAGGCTATAACGCAGGAATAGCCTGAAAGTGGTCACACACCGGTGAACTTGGCTTGTTGTGAAAATTTATTTTCCAAGGCATGTATCTTAAAAAAAATTAAACCAAGATATATAATGCCAATGTTACACCAGGGACATGCAGGTTGTAAATGCACAAGATGGCTAGCACTTGAGTCTGTGTACTGGCCAGAGCTGAATCAGAACATTCAGTAACAGTGAATGTACGGGAGGTTTGCCAAATGTATCAATCCCTGTGGCAGAAAGAGCTGCCATGTTCATAAAATATTTCTTTTACTTCTTGGTAAAAGTAATGACAGACCTGTTGTGCATGGGGCAGATTACACATATTTGTGATGGATTTCCCCATTGTTCAACTTGCAAACATCTTTCTCCCCTCACCTTTTTAAAAATATGCCCCCTCATCTTGAAATCCCCCACCCTAGGGGAAAGACATCTGCCGTTCACCTTCTCATGATTTATAAACCTCAAAGGTTACCCCTCAACCTCCTGCATCCTAGTGAAAAAAGTCTAATTTTTGTAACACCAATTTTCCAATCCTGGTAACATCCTGTTAAATCTCTTTTGAACTGTCTTCAGCCTAATAATAACGGGGTGACCAGAACTGGACACTGTACTTCAAAAGAAATCTCACCTATAAAACCTCAGGATAAGGTCCCAGCTCCTATACTCAGGTCAGAGCAATGAAGGCAAGCATGCTAACTGCCTTTTTAACCATCTTATCCAAATCTATTGCAAATTTCAGCGAATTATGTATTCAACTCCTAGGTGTCTCTGTTCTACAACACTACCCAACGACGTACTTTTAATTATATAAGTCCTGCCCTTGTTTGTTTTACCAAAGGCAATACCTCACATTTTGAAACTCTCATCTACCACTCCTCAGCCTGTTAACACAATTATTCAGGATCTCACTGTACTCTTGGGTAACCACCTTCACTGTCCACTTTACCACCAATCTTGGTGTCATCCACAAATGTACTAACTATGCCTTTAATACGCTCATCTAAATCATGCATATAATTGACAAATAGAAGTGGACCCAGCACTGATCCCTGTGGAACACTGCTGGTCACAGTCCTCCAGTCTGTAAAACAACCTTTCCCTACCACAGTCTGTCTCCTACTGTTAAGCCAATTTTGTATCCAATTGGTAAGGTCACTTTAAATCCCATGTGACATAATTTTATTAATTAGTTCCAAGTAAACAATGTCTACCACTCTGTCCTTGTCAATCTTCTAAGTTACTTCCTCAAAAAAACTTAAATCAATTTTTTGAGACACTATTTCCCTCCACAAAAACATGCTGTCTATCCCTAGTAATTTCTTGCCTCTCCAAATGCATATAATTGAATTGAATTAATTGTCACATAAACCGAGGCACAGTGAAAAGCTTTGTCTTGTGATCAATACAGGCAGATCACCATAATTAAGTAGCATAGGTAAACAGCGGCAAAAAACAAAAACACAAGTACAGGCGAATGTTAAGAGTTTGAGAGTCCATTCAGTATTCTTACAAGAGTAGGGTTGAAACTGGCTAGTGCGTGTGTTCAGGCTTCTGCATCTTCTCCCCGATGGAAGGGATTGTAGAAAAACATTGCCAGGTGGGATGGATCTTTTGAGAATGCTGGCGGCCTTTCCTTGACCGCGGGCCTGGTAGGTGGATTCTGTAGATGGGACGTTTGTCTTTGTGATTGTCCGGGCTGAGAATCCAAGTAGGAGCTTGACAATGGCTAATGTTGTGCCTTTATTGAAGATGGGATACAAGGGTACAAGCCTCCTATTTATCACATCGCTTTAACTAAATCCCTACTCATAGAAATAGATTGCTTCCAATTTCATGAGCTTACATTTCTGTGTGGTCTCGTGTGTGTGGAACTTGAGTGATATGGAAATCCATATAATTAACATCTATCATTACTTCATTATTTATCACAACAATAACACTAAGAATTAACTAAGTTGGCCAGACATGATTTACCCACCACGGATCCACATTAGCACTCTGATATACTCATGTAATGCAGTAAGTGTGTGTCACCTTGGTCTCAAATTTGGGCATTGAAATAACATTCACCCTTTAAAACTTGCTTTCTAAAAACAGCTCTTCCTCCAACAGTTGTGTAATTTACACCATGGATTCTCTCCAATTGAATTGAGATTTCCAAGTTTAATTCTGAAGCTGAGTGGAATCTGAATGTGACGTATCTTACTGTTGTCATATGGCTTTCAGTGGGACGAAGTGCTTGCATTTATTTTGGCAGAACTGGTAGTAATTACTCTACAGATTGCTAGGATCTAGGTTTAGTGCATGACTTTCCTGTTTCTCGGATGCTGCCTGGCCTGCTGTGCTTTTCCAGCACCACTATAAGCATGATTTTCCATTTCTACTATTTAGCCCTTGAAAACTGGATGAAGTTGGGTTTGTTCTTCAGCATCATTGACACACCGCTTCCCATGCCTCCCTGAGGGAAAAAACATGCAGTCCAAGTAAACAATGTCTACCACTCTGTCCTTGTCAATCTTCTTAGTTTCTCAAAAAAACTTAAATCAATTTTTTGAGACACTATTTCCCTCCACAAAAACATGCTGTCTATCCAGAGTAATTTCTTGTCTCTCCAAATACATATAATTGAATTGAATTAATAGTCACATGAACCAAAGCACAGTGAAAAGCTTTGTCTTGTGAGCAATCCAGGCAGATCACTGCAGTTAAGTAACATAGGAAATAAGAGTAGAGATGTCATGGAATGAAAGGCCGAGTGGGCTATCCATTTGAACAGTTCAAGGGAGCAACTTTGGAAAATGTTGATGAACATTAGAAAAAGCTTTGCTTTTGCTTTTACTGTTTTACTGAGAAGATGTACAATTTGAAATTCACATTAAGACCCCACAGAATAGGAAATGATGAACAAGGAATATTAATCTCGAATTGTGGTGGGTTCTGCACAAGTTTTGAGCTGCTGGCATATTTTCTTGATTGTAAATTAATAGTTATACCATGTTCCTTGAGGTTTTTTATGGCAATTAATGTGGGGAAATAAATCTTTGGATTGCTGAAATCAAAGCAGAAAGTTTGAAGAACTCAACAGGTCTGGCAACAACTACAGAAAAGCACAAGTTAAGATTTTGAGTCATGACTGACTCTTTCTCAGAAATGCTGTTAATGTTGCATGATTCCTTAAGGATTCAAGATGTGTAATTACATATTTCCAAGTCACTGTCTTCCAGATTACAAGACTTAATTGTATTTGCTTCATTTAGTTTCCAATGTAACTGAAAGATCTTAATTTATAAATCCATCATGGTATTACATGTGTAGAAAATAATCTGGGCCTTTGACGTGTTTTAAAAGCTTATGAAACAATTGGCATGATGCTGTAAAGCAACAATAAGATAGGACTGTACTTAAACACTGTGGTGGCTGTGTTCTTGAAAAATGGGCAGTTTTGGACTTCAATAAAGTGTCTTGGATGTTTTATATTGACCAAACTAATATTTTTCAAGTTTGTATTTTGCTGAAAGCCCTATTTGCTAGTTTTCTTCATCAACATTGCCATTGCCCCCAACTCCTGAGCTGATTTTGGACATCCCACTGCCACTCTAGCTGGTAGAATGATTGTTGCACCTAACCTGGGACTTTCCCAATTTGTGTTTCGTGCTGATTTCAATATGTTGAAATTTATTACATTGGTTACAATTCACAGCATGTAATTTACAATTTATTTCCTTTCCTCACAGTAAAGCCACCATGCACAAATCTCAGCTGTACAAATAATTGGTCATAGGCAAATTTAGAAACCCACATCATTGAAAGTAGAGGCAGGAATTGAATGTGACTTTTTTTTTGGGCAATCCTGCTGATTGACCTTCATCTCACTTTTGATCGTTCAATATCCTATAAAATGCACCCAGATGTGAGGAGCCTTCTTTAAATGTTTCTCTTTCAGATTAAGCCATATTACGTTGTGCATATCTGCAGCTTGTTCAGCTTATTTTTAACTTTCCCAATGAAATGAAGGTATTTGTTTCTTGCCTGCTACTTATTTTAATTTAGAATGCCACCGAAAATTAGGCAGAAGGATGAACAGTTTAAAATCGACTGTGGACCAGCTGGGCAATGATTTGTAGGATACTTTAGTATGAGACAAAACAGAGAAAATGTACTTGTGGTTATCAGCGAAGTGAGAGGCAGAATTTGGATAGTTCGCAAGTTTGTAATGGTGACCCTTGTTGGAAAGCTTTGAGGATTTGCATACTGTAGCAGGAGGGTGGCCAACCTTGTGGTTGCACAGAGTGACTTTTCAGTCAGTAGAGTTAGTTTCCATTTACCATAATGAAACAACCAAATAAACTGGCCAAGATAATCTGATGCAAACTTATTTTGGCATTTTAATTGGGTTATGAAACCATGTTTCAAACACTTTAATCAATTATCATTTCTTCTGTGTTAAAGTGTGTATCAAGCTTCCAAAACAGATGTTTCTTTTTCAGTTATTTGTAAGAGTGTCACTTTTTACTTATGATGTGGAGATACTGGTGTTGGGCCCGTGTGGACAAGGTCAGAAGACAAATGACACCAGGTTATAAATCAACAGGTTTTTTTGAAATCACAAGCTTTTGGAGTGCTGCTCCTTCGTCGAACAAAGGGGCAATGTGCTGAAAGCTTGAGATTTCAAATAAACCTGTTGGACTATAACCTGGTGTTGTCTGACTTCTGACTTAATCCCTCACCATTTGAGGGCCTGATGTTCACTGGCATTTTGCTGATGCAACATTTCCTCTTGCTAGCCTAAACTATATCACATGAGTGAGTGTTCAGATTTTGTAGGCTACGTTTTGAATTCCAGTCCTAAGAACTGCTGTGAATTGTCCAAACTTTTCCTTTTTCACGTCATTCATTATTATTCATTATGAAGCAGTGAATCAGACTTTCTACTGATTTTGGTTTTGGTCACATTTGGTCTCTAGTGGCATTGGTTAAAATATGAGAACAATTGTAGGTATATGCATTTTCTTAGAACATGTTGGGAATAAGAGGTGAACAGATAATTTACCCACATCTGGTGTGTTTTTTGTTTGACCTTATGCAAATTAAGACAGACAGATTCTAATCTTTGTACCTGAGAGCTTGACATTTAATTGTCGAACAGCTGAGAGTATCTTTGTTTATAATTGCATGACTGAGGTGAAAAGTGGTGCTACACAGTCCAGAGAGATGACCAGATCTTTTAGGTTAAGAAAAACTCCCTTCCCAATTGTAGAGATTGATCTCTTTTTCAGTTTTCTTCTAGCTAGAAGATTACTTGTATTATGTCACATTTGATGCATCAAAATTTCTTAAAATGAGCAAATTATTGCATGAAATTACATTTATTGCTGAGATTATAACCTCATTTATTATGATGCTTTGTACATATCTGGTTTGGGAGATTGTAAAGTCACACTTGGGTAACATCAATAGTCAACCTTGTTCATAACACAGCCTTTAATTTTATTTTGTGGTTACAGTCTCTAATGGAGCTGATACAAAGATCTTTTTTAGATTCTTATTCAAATTACTGCGTACAATGTGGTGAAGGAAGATTATATTTAGAATTATGGATTTGCGAAATAAAATGACTACAAAGCATACATACCTGAAATTGAAATAAACACCCTGGTTTAAAGTTACTATAGAAGGATGGACTGTAATTGGGCATGGATAGTACCGTATATAAATATTGTTTGGCTGCTGTGGTGGTGGGAAAGGGGGAGGCCAAATAGCCAACTGTGCTGATTGATTCAGTTCTTTAAATTTGCTAAAGATCTGCATAGTAGTGTTATAAACCAAACTCCCTCAAAATATAAGAGGATAATAGCCTAGGCCCCAACTGTGTTTCGTATTTGTAAAGGCTAGTGTAAAGCGTTGTGTTCACAACGTAATTTGATTGGTCAAACTACCAGGCTTGAAGCAAATGCACACTTTATTCTTACACTATAATACGAGCAAAAGAATTTTACTAACTTCACTCGATTGGAAAACTTAGCAGAATGATAGATTATTGAACTACTAAATAGTAACATCCTATAAACGTACCCTTGGCAAAGGCACATTCAGTAATATAGATTGTCTCACATGCAGTCCTCCAGTCCAGGAGAAAAGAACATCAAGAAAAAACAGAGAGAGAGCCGAAGTGTTTTGTAGCAGGGACAGGTATATAGCAGCTTCCAAACCCACAATAGTTGCAAAGTTAAACTAAAATCCTGGTTCTGTGGGAGCTTGGCCTCATACCTTCATGCTGCTTCTATTGTTCCAAATAAGTCTCTCTAAGGTCACTCCTCAACCTCCTATGTTTCAATGTAAAAGGTCCCAGCCTCCTTATAACTCAAACCCTCCAGTCCTGGCTGCATCCTATTAAATCTATTCTGGATGCTCTCCAAGTTAATAATATCATTCCTGTAGAAGAATGACCAGAACTGTACACAGTACTCCAAAAAAGGTCTTGCCAATGCCCTGTACAACCTCCAACATGACATCCAAACTCCTATAGTCACTGGTCTGAGCAATGAAGGCAAGTGTGTTAAATAGTTTGAATGGGTATTACTCCGAACTCTGGGAGGGTGTAGTGAGAAATGTGACTTGCAGAAAGCTAACACTTTTTGCATCCAACCTGCTTTGTGGTCAATTAAATATTTGTTTGAGTACAATCATGGTTTGAGAGGCAAATATGTTGACCAGTTTGCTCACAGCAAGGTCTAGCAAATGTGATAAATGATCAGTTAATCTGTTTGAATGGTGTTGGAAGGGAGATGAAGATTTGCCAGAACACTGGGAAGGCTGTCTGCTCGACGGAAAACATTTCTGGTTGTTGGGCCCATTCAAAGATTATGATTTGGGTTTGGACAGCACTTCGGATTCTTTTGGTTCTGTTGGCATCACAGATTCCAGCAACATCTATAGATGTGGTTGACAATGACCTATTGATCAGAAACTGATTTTTATTGTATTAATTGAGGGACAGATTTTAGCCAGGACTCTGGTGAGAAGCTCTGCTGCTTTTCTTTGAATGGTGTTGTAGGATTTTCAACATTCACTTGAATATTGCACAACAGTCCAGCACTAAAAAAAAGGTGGCTGTGGCTCCAAACCCACCTTGCTCTGCAATTCTACTCACTTCAACTCATCCAGAGATCTGGGTACACAGATTCCTTGGGTAGCAGCTCTTGAGGATGTCCAGAACGGCACCTTGATTTTAACATCGACAACAACACAGCGGTACACTGTTTATGTAGGTGCTCAAAACCTGGAAAGGGGTTTGGAACTGGCACGTTTATGAACTGAGCCTCAACACTCTTACAACAATGCTTCTGGTACAGTGCTATAGTGTCCGTCCAAATGATGTATCCAATCTTGGAGGATGCTTGAACACATACATTTAATTAAGATAGTCAAATCAAACTCAAGGTTTTATTCAGTGTCTGATTAGTTTCACATATCATCTTTGAGGGTGTGTGTTTGTCCCACCATCTTGTTAGACATGGGGAATTTAAAGGAGGTAAGAACATAACATTCTGAGAGTATAATATTGACCAGAAATTCACAATGTTTAGTCATTTCTATTATCTCTCAGTTCTGGAATGAGACCAGAGCTCATTTATGGTAGAGGACAAATATTCATTTGGTGGAGTTTGATTGTAAAATGTACCTCGGTAGTTTTATGACTATTTTTAAAATCTGTGGAAAAAACGTTTTTTCTCAAAATGTTTGTATCTAGCTATCCAAGTATGAACTGATAAAGATCTTAAGATTGATTAAATATTTCTATGCCCTTAATGCATGTTTATTGGATTTTGAAGAATTTGTATTTGTATTTCACATCTACCAAAGAGGGACTTGTTTTCTTGAAGCCTCTGAACTTTTAAAATATATAATCTCTCATATTGAGTGTATGATCACAAACCTAATTTACAAACGTTCTGGACATCCTCAAGAGCTGCTACCCAAGGAATCTGTGTACCCAGATCTCTGGATGAGTTGAAGTGAGTGGAATTGCAGAGCAAGGTGGGTTTGGAGCCACAGCCACCTTTGTTTTAGTGCTGGACTGTTGAGCTTGTCAAGCTTGTGCAATGACTGACCGAATGAAGCCAGATTATTGGTAGCCCAGGGCTGTGCAATGAGTTTACATCCATTAACTAAAACTTTCATATTAGGAATGTCACTCTGGCTGTGTATTGCTGAAAGGCTGCTGCCTTTGGATTGATGCCAAAGCTAGCTTTGTTATCACTTGAGAGGGGAGGATCTATCATGGGCCCATTGAGTTAAGTGGTATTCTATTGCTGTATTGTGAAAATGAGATGGCTTGGGCGTTCCAACGACATCCGATTTAAAATATGGTTGCTAAGCCAGTTAAAGTGACCACTGGAGCCTGAAGGGTGACCTTTTATAGAGGTTTCTAAAATCATGAGGGGCGTAGATAGGGTAAATAGACAAGGTTTTTCTCTGGGGTGGGGGAACATTGAACATAGAAAAGTACAGCACAGAACAGGCCCTTAGGCCCACGATGCTGTGCTGAGATTTAATCCTAATGTAAAATATATTAACTTAACTTACGCACCCCTCAGCTCACTGCTCTCCATGTGCAATAGGAAGTCTAGAATGAGAGGGCTTAGGTTTAAGGAAAGATATAAAAAGGATCTTAGGCAGCTTTTTCACGCAGAGAATGGTGCAAGTATGGAATGAGCTCCCAGAAGAAGTGATGGAGGCTGGTACAATTGCAACATTTAAAAGGCATCTGGATGAGTATATGAATAGGGAGGGTTTAGAGGGGTATGGACCAAGTGCTGGCAAATGGGACTAATTAATTTAGGATATCTGGTTGGCATGGACGAGTTGGACTGAAGGGTCTCTTTCTGTGCTGTACACCCCTAAATCTGAGCGTACTGTGGTCATAAATCATTCCACTCACAGCATTCCTCTGTCACTGTGTTCTCAACCTTTGGCTCCTATTAACTAGTGTAGAACCGTGAAGAGTCAGCCATATTGCACAACTTGAACCAAACTTTTTGATATTATTCATGCTCTTAAAAGAAAACAGATACAGTAACAGCGGGAGCTAAAATCCATGATGTTTTTGTCATCTTGTATGATATCCACTAAAAGCATAATCTCAATTGTAAAAGTGCCCACTGCCACATTAGTGTGAATTCTACAGTTTCCTGCGTAAACTATTCATGGGGCCCTTCTGAATGTGATTTGCCGATTATTTGATAGAACGTCTGTGCCAAGCTACAGTCAGTTTGTGTTTTGGAATCATGCTTCCTAAGGGCTGGGTTGAAAGTTCCACCAAGTCCAATTCCCTTAAACTGCTGGCAGGGAGGACAATTTTGATGCATTTTTCTGGAAGAACACTTTGCTGTAATGAGATGTAAATATATTAATGACAGTAAGCGTAGATGAGATCACCTGCGCTTGATAAACAAATTGGCTAACTGCCTATTGTAAATGGTAGTTGGTTATCCCTTATTGCAAAAATCAACATGAAAGAAAACAATATGTACCACAAATATCAGATTGTATGTTGTTCATCTTTACTACAAAGAGCTTTTTGTTTTGAATGCTGAATAGATGTGCACTGTTTACTGTATTTGAGGAAGAATTTGTCTTATAATTGTCAGACTTATTAACATTGTTTGCGAAGACTTCCAGTAAAGATATATGACTGTACTGGAAGAGAATACTTGTTGATTTTTCCGTTTTCTTCTGATCCTAAAATGAAAACTAAATATAGTTAAAACAAAAATTGCTTTGTAAAACCTTTTTCTGCAGGATAATCAAACTTTACTGCACATCTTGCAGAGTAATGAGAAGCAAATACAAGACTACAATTTGTATTTTGGCTTCAATTGCCCTGGGCTTAATTTACAGTTTTAAACATTGATTCTCAACATGAGCTATCAGAGCTCACAATGGATTAATTATAACATAGAGCTGGAAATTGTTTTGTATTGGATATTGAAAAATGTCTGGGAGCAACTGCAGTGTTCACTGAACATTCTGTTTGATGAAGTGGTAGGAATGAAAGTTTGTGACATTTAAGTTGCCCATGCGTTTCGTTAAACTGGCATTGCAAAAGGCACCACATAAAGTTTCTGTCTTCATATTTTGGGCAAGAACGCATAACATTAGATATTAAGTAATGTTTAAAAAATTGGAAAATGCATAGCTAAGAAAAATGCTTTCCCTGGTGAAATTTGCATTGGAATATATGCTTTTTTTTTTTGGTCCATTATCAGTAGCTTTGTGTAGGTATCAGATCTGATTCTTTGTTTCTCCATCCCTGAAAATAACTGCAGACTAAATTAAAACATGCAGTGCAAAAACATCAAGATCTATTATAGGTCCTTTTCTGGAATTCGTGCAATATTTTTTCCTATCGTACTCTCTTCTCCTTGATCGTATAAAGTTTCCTGCTGATTTTCTCAATTTTAAAAAATGAGAACTAATCTGATATTAAAAATTTCATCCACTCTAATTGTCCTTGAGAAGGCAACAAGGAGCCGGTCCTTGAACCACTGTATTCACTGTTGTGAAGGCGCTCCTGCAGTGCTGTTCGGTAGGGGAGATATGTCTCCAGCAGCAGTGAAGTAACCTTGAGCTATATCCAAGTCAGATTAGCAAATAACTTGGAACTGGTATTCTCATGAACCTGCTGTTCTTGTTCTTTAAAAAAAAAACTTGCGTTTTTGAAGGACTTCTTGTGACCTCAGGATGCCACAGAGTGCTTTGCAACAGTGCAGACTTCTCTTTTGAGGTAAAGCATGGTAAAGGTTATAGCTTGGTTTCGTGAGATGCTGCCAAAGACGTGTTGGCAAATTATTACCAAACATTCTGTAAATCATGTGTGGTGCAGATATGGTTGGGAAGGGTAACAAGGCTGACTTTTTCTTTATTTAGGTTGTGCATAGTCTGCTGCCTGACCAGCTGCTTGATCTGAGAATGTTCATTGCTTTTTTTTTACCCCCAGTCCTCCTGACCCTTTTAAACCCTGCCTCCCCCAGTTCCATTTATTGCCCTTTTCAAATCAGGATCTATCACTGAGTTTTTCTTTTGTTGTTTCCCTAGCCAAGACCTGACTTTTGTATTGATGAGGTGGTTTGAGAGTTAGCCATCTTCTGTGATGTTTCTTTAGTGTAATTTAGCTGCTTTGGGATTTATCCATGGTGCACACCAGGAGCTGACAAATCGTACTGTTCGATTTCTAGTGGTACGGTTTTGTTACTGAGTAATTTCTAGGCTCAGACTTAAGTCAGTACTCGAGTGTGGTTTCTTTGCATGTCTGACAAAGCTGCAAAGCATCATTGCCACATTGCTTTAAATGGAAAATATTACACTTCCTGTTTGTGTTGGTGTTAAATGCAAAGCTTGAAATGGATTGTGTAGAATATTTTTGAACATTGGTACTATAAGCCAATTGCCACTGGAACATTTAAGGCGTCTATTTATGGCATGAGAAAACCAGGTTCTTTAAAACTTGCATCTTTCCAGCACCAGCAACAATTCTTTGAGACCAGGACTACAGACAGATTTTACCGAGGTGGAGGGTGTGTACAACAGAAGGAGGAGTCATGGCTAACAGTCACTTATTTTCCCCTGACCAATGAATTCAGCTGGAACCTTTTGGTTGCTATTCTGACTCCGATCAGCTTGCACCTTTGAACAACCACCAAGCAATTTTACTATTTTCAAATTAATATTGAGCTCTGCCTTTAATTTACTAGATGAGTATTTAATTAGATGGCGGGTAGTAGTGAAAAGTTATTTTTCAGTGGAGGCCTGTGACCAGTGCTGGATCCACTGCTTTCCATATAAATGATTTGGATGTGAACATAGGTATGGTTAGTAAGTTTGCAGATGATGCCAGATTTGGAGGTATGGTGGACAGTGAAGAATGTTACCTCAGAGTCCAATACGATCTTGATCAGATGGGCCAAGGAGCGGCAGATGGAGTTTAATTAAGATAAATGTGAGGTGCTGCATTTTGATAATGCAAATCAGGGCAGGACTTAGAAGTCTAATGGTAAGGTCCTGGGGAATGTTGTTGAACAAAGATCTTGGAGTGCAGGTTCATAGTTCCTTGAAAGTGGAGTCACAGGTAGATAGGATAGTGAAGGTGTTTTGGTGTGAAGTCTGTGCCATGCTGCAGTCAGTTTGTGTTTTGCAATCATGTCTACTAAGGGCTGGGTTGAAAATTCCATTGTCCAATTTGGTATGTTTTCCTTTATTGGTCAGTGATTTGAGTATAGGAGTTGGGAAGTCATTTTCCAGCTGTTGGTTTGGCTACTTTTGGAATCCTGCGTGCAGGTCTGGTTTCCCTGCTATTGTGAAACTTTGAAAGGGGTTCAGAAAAGATTTACAAAAATGTTGCCGGGTTTGAATTGTAGGGAGAGGCTGAATAAGGCTGTGGCTATTTTCCCTGGAGTGTCGGAGGCTGAGGGGGTGACCTTTATAGAGGTTTATAAAATCATGAGGGGCATGAATAGGGTAAATAGACAAGGTCTTTTCCCTGGGGTGGGGGAGTCCAGAACTAGAGGGCATAGGTTTAACGTGAGAGGGAAATATATAAAAGAGACCCAAGGGGCAAGTTTTTCACGCAGAGGTTGGTACATATATGGAATGAGCTGCCAGAGGAAGTGGTGGAGGCTGATACAATTGCAGCATTTGAAAGGCATCTGGATGGATATATGAATAGGAAGGATTTAGAGGAATATGGGCCAAGTGCTTGCACATGGGACTAGAATTATTTAGAATATCAGGTTGTCATGGAATAGTTGGACTGAAGGATCTATTTCCGTGCTGTACACCTCTATGACTGCTGTTATTTAAACAATTGATTTAGATGTGGAAGCTACCTTTATTGTTAAAAATGTGACTTTGAAGGAGCGATTTGGTCAGGTTCAGTCCTGCAGCTAAGCTTTTTAATGATCACCATATTGATTCATTTGAGTTTTGCATGTGCGCCCCTAAGGAAGTGTTTGCTGGTGTCATGTTTTGTAGGTCTTCTGTGCATGTGGGGTGGGGAGGCTGGGATCAAACAGTTGAGATTGTGTCGAAGGGTTTCTGGTTAACAGGAAATAAAGTGTTGTGGACATATTTGGCTGGAAAATTAATTCCACTCCTTGACCTTGCCAAACAGTGTCATACTTTTAGATATCAGTGTTATCGCAAGCCTTTGTAGAACCTGATTTGGTCGAGCTATATTTTGATGCGGTTTTGGGGACTTGAAACAATAAAAATCTTTCCAAGTCATAATTTTGATCCTCTAGAATTTCAAGTGCTTTTTTGAGTCTGAGAATTTTGAATTCTGGGCAGCTTTTATCCAAAATAAACGCTTCTATTTGTTGATTCTGGAATAAAAATAATGTGTATTTATGAAGATCTTTTAATGGAGGAAACTTTTTAAGGTGCTCAATTGAAATAAAAATGGAGGACAAGGCAAAGGCCGCATTAGGAAGAATGGCCAAAGCTCTGAATGGTTATGACTTTTTAAATTCATTTTGTGGTATGTGGGTGTCACTGGCTGGCCAGTATTTACTGCCGTTGAGAAGATGGCAGTGAGCTACCAACTTGAACTGCTGCAGTCCACCAGCTGTTGGTTGACCCACAATGCCCTTTGGGAGGGATTTCTTGGATCTTGACAATATTTCCATGTGAGGATGGTGAGTGACGTTGAAGGAGAACTAGCAGGTGGTGGTGTTCTGATACCCTTATCCTTCTAGATGGAAATGGTCATGAGTTTGGAAGATGCTTTGTAAGGATCTTTGAATTTCTGCAGTGCATACTGTAGATAGTACCACACTGCTGGTGTGGGGGTGTGAATGCATATGCATGTGGTGGCAATCAAGTGGGCTGCTTTGTCTTGGATGGTATCAAGCTTCTTGAATGTTGTTGGATCTGCACCCATTCAGGCAAGTGAGGAGAATTCCATCACACTCCTGACTTGTGCCTTGCAGATGATGGACAAGTTTTGGAGAGTCAGGAGGGCAATTACTTGTCACAGTATCCCTATCCTCTGACCTATTCCATTAGCCACTGTTTATGTGGCTAGTCCTATTGAATTTCTTGTCAGTGGTAATCTCCAGGATGATAGTGGGGAATTCAGTGAAGATTAAACTATTGAACGTTAAGGAGTTAGATTATCTGGCATTGGTGATGGTCATAGCCTGGTATTTGTGTGGCACGAATGTTACTTGCAACTTAGCATCCCAACCCTAGATATTGCCCAGATCTTGTTACATTTGAACATGACTGTTTAAGCACTTAGAGACAAGGAGAGGTTTACAGAAAGGATTGTGTTGTGTGGAACCAAGAGAGCTGATGGCACTGATGCCAATAGCAGGGTCAAGAAGGGTGGTATGCACAAAGGGCCAAAGCCAAGGAGAAGTAATTTTGAGAGGTATAGTACAGGTGCAAGGCTTTGAATGGTTTAAATGTGAGGTTGAGTGTGTTAAATGAAGCTTTGAAGACAGGGAAGCAATAGTGAATCCATAAGTGAAAAGGGCACAAGGGAGTGTTTTTGAGCATTAGGTTGAGAGAAAGCAGCAGAGATGGGCAATTAATATTTAGTATGCATTTAAAGGAGAACGTAGTTTTAAGAAAAATTCTTTCCTTGATAGCAGAGAAACAGTCTTTCCTTTTTTTTCTCCTGAAACTAGAACTAGGGGGAACAGATTTAGGTCTGAGGAGGAACTTATTCTCCCCAAAGGTTTGTGAATTTGTGAAATTCACTGCCCGGTGGAGCAATTGAGGCTACCTCCTTGAATATATTTAAAGGAAAGAAAGATTTTTGAACAGTAAAGGAACGAAGTGTAATGGTGAGCGGGCGGATAAGTGGAGTTGCACCCATGAAAAGATCAGCCATGTTCTTATTGAATTGGTGGAGCAGGTTAGATGGACCAGATGACATACTCCTCCTGTTTCTTATGATCTTATGTTTCTCCCCAGTCCCCCTCCCACTCAAGTTCTTTTCATTCCACTCCACTGTTTTATCTCTCCTTTATAGATGTAAGGAAAACTTAGGAACAGAAGTGTGCCATTCAGTCTTTTTTACGTTTGTTCTGACCTTAAGTTAAATGCGAGCTAATCTGTAATTTAAGTCAATTTATTATATTATTCTTGAGTTGCTAAGATATTTAAGTTTGCTGAGGTAGGGTAAACGTTAACTTTTTTTCACCAACATGTTACTAAAGATCAAGATTGTGGCATTGCATTACTACTTCCTTTGGTGTATCCTGTCTCATTAACATATTAGTCAGACTTAACTCATTACATACAGACTTTTTCAAACCTTAATACTCTTGGCTAGGAAAATGTCAATTTCCTTTTCATTTTTCATTTTCAACAGTATGGAAGAGAGTTGCAAATTCCCGCCCTACTACTTTGCTATGGAATGCTTCTGAATTATTTCAGTCATCATGAAACACATCAATTCAGTCACCTTTATTCTCCTGTACTTGATGTGATACAAATCTGGCCTATGCAAGTTGTCACCAGAATTAAAACCTTTTATCCCTTCCATCATTCTGGGAAGTCTATATAGTGTCCCTCCAGGAATTAACTATCCTTCCTAAGAGTGGCACACGGACTGTAATGTAATACTTATATGGGAGTGAGTTTTGTGAAGCTTTACTTTTTTATCATTGTTCCACAAACACTGCCCATTTCCCCCCCCACCCCTCCTTCCAAATTAGGGCATTTTACTAAATTGCTTAACCCAGTTTATTCAGATTTATTTTACCTTGGGGCTTGATATAAGTGATACTTTGAATCAAATATTTTTTCATTGGACACCCAACTATGCTAGTGAAGTCAAGGTAAAAGTTGCTTTTGTTCTTAAAAAAAAAAACAGCCAGGCCACAAATAGCTAATAAAACTACAATATGCCCCTAAATCAGTGCACCAATTAAAGTTAAATTTTACATAACTTCCTGTATATATATATATTCCTGTGCAAGAATGTAGTGAGCACATTCTGCTGCTGTAATGCTTTTACAGGCCTGTTACTAACTACAGAGACAAAACAAAACTGCAGATGCTGGAATCCAAAGTAGACAGGCAGGAGGCTGGAAGAACACAGCAAGCCAGGCAGCATCAGGAGATAGGGGTCAAGATTAGAGTGGTGCTGGAAAACCACAGGTCAGGCAGCATCTGAGAAGCAGGAAAATCGACGCTTCGGGCAAAAGCTATCAGGAGATATTGCTAACTATAGTTCCCTTCAGCCTGGTCTTAATTGGTGCCAAAAATATCTGGTCAGTAAGGACAAGTTGGACTGCAGGGTCTGTTTCCTTGCTGTATATCTGTGACTCTGACTCTAAACGAGTGAGTAGAATGGTTTAGATGTACAATGGACAGAAAGATATTGAATTAGCTAGCTAGACGTAATGAAGGGTATGGAGTGAAAGGCTTGCTAGGAAAGCCTTGAAATAGCCAGGTTTAGAGGTATTGTAGAATTGAATACAAACATTACTGCCAGATTGGCTGGTATGGGTGGTACTTGGAGTTTGGAAACTGTAGTCTGTATATTGTGATTAACTCTATTTGGGTCAAATTTGAAATTGCACAACACTAATAAATATGAAGCTATCTGCAGAATGCTGTCTCGTACCTTGACACCTTTTGAATATAGTAAAAAAGAATAAAATAGCTTGTTCTTGCTAGCCAGAATAGCTACTTTACTGCAAACATGTATGATTGAGTTAATTTCTGAATTATCAATATAAAACTTAAGTTTTGCCCGTTATTCAGATTGCCTTCATGGATGTATCGAGCATATGGAATTTTCAGTCATTTTTTGGATAAGAGTAATAAGAGGTTGCTATATTAGAATTGAATTGAATTTATCATAAGACTTAAAGCAGAAAAACTATTATGCACACCTGAAGACAGAATTAATTTCTCAGATTTAAAAATTGAAAGAACTGCAGATGCTGGAATTGGAAACAAATTGCTGGAAAAGCTCAGCAGGTCTGGTAATATCTGTGGAGAGAAATGAGTTAATGTTTTTGGTTCAGTCACCGGTTTTGTTTGTTTAGATTTGAACTCTGGTTTATTGTAACTGGGGAAAAAGGCACAGCTCTTTACATCTAAGGTAGTAGCATGGACTCATCGAGCTTATTGCTGAAGCAGTGCACTTATCAACAAATTAAGTTTTGTAAAAATATACTAACAAACTAATTGATAATTTAAGCAATTTTTGGATAACCATAGTTATGTATTGCATTCCAGCCTCACTGTGCTATGTATGGGCAATTGAGAAAGCTGTCTAGTGTTGATGTTTTGGATTCTGAGATTGCCTGTGTTAAACCATACTGCTTTGCATAATTAAGTATTTGAAGTTATTGCATGCTGTTAAATTATCCGCAGTCCCTTGTACCTCTTGGTGTGCGAGCCTTTAATTGTTAAGCATTTCTGATACAGCCTGAAGAATCAATCTGGTTGTTTTGTTTTTGAGAAATTTTGGTGAAGAAAATTATTTGTATTTGTATCATGCCTTTCATGTTTACAGAACATTATGAATTGCTTTGCAGCTTGTCAAATGCTTTTAAGTGTTTGGTACTGTTGTCATGTTGGAACACAGCAGCCAATTTACCCTCAGCAAGCTCCTGCGAGCAGAAGTAGGATAATCCTTTTTGTTGATTAGTGATGTAGGTATTTGCATTTCTCAGGAAATCAGATCTTTTTCATTCACCTTGGAGAGACGTCAGGGCCTCAGTTTAATGCCTTGTGCAATGAACATTGTATATGAGTGAGGCAACAAACATGAGCATGAACTATTGAAGAACAACTTATTCCTTTGGATCAGAAAAAACATTATTATAAATCATTTGTCTTAATGTCCAATGTCTGTTTGTTTAATTTGTAAATACTTCACTTGACCCATAAAATAACGGTCTGCGTATTGCTATCTGCCATGCAGAGGTTATTGAACTATGAGCCTACGTGAAGTCTTGTACATAACATGCTCTACTTCAAATTATTTTTAACTGTGGGTCATGTAACCTATGCCAAAACAGCTACTGCAAAATATAACATTTGAATCACTGGAGACAAAATCTGCTTTTAGAATTTACCGTGAAAGAGACATTTTAAAGACACAAAGACATTTTAAAGCTTTAATATGGAACTCCTATAATTCACTCAAACACTATTTTGTCTGTTTTGTTTGAATTTTTCCTGCCAATGTTATATTGCTGGACTGACAGTGATCAAACATGTCATCTTTTTATTAGCACACTAAAATAAATTCAACTGATTTTTGTCAACTTAGTCTGTCACTGCATACTTATTTGCATATTTCCTGTGCACAGCTGGGTGTCAGGACGTGCTTACATCATTAAAAAAAACAGTATATTTACTGAGATGAGCATTGCATTAAGTTCAGGAATTTTTCATAAAAACTTGGGGCATTTCTTTTTTGTTTCCCTCTAAACATCAACATTTTTCATTATTAATGATGCATAACAACAGACAACTCCAGGCAAAAGGAAATTAAGATTTGCACAGTTGAAATGACACGATTCCTGGTGTTTCCTCTGCTTTTTTCATGACTGTAGCTGTAACTTTGCTTGACCACATACGTTGGTTCTTCAGCAATTACTACCTGACCCAAAAGGACAAGAAGCGAAATAATGCAGACCAAGATTTTTTGTCTTCTGCTGAAGTAAAGCTTTGTCTAAGCAACCACAATATTTCGCCATCGTTAATATTGTCAAGATTTCCCCTTTTGTCTTTCATTTCCTTTTGGCCGTTGTGTATGTCATAACTCTCTCGTGGTTTCTTCCATTACCTTACAGCTCCCCTCCACTTCCCCACCCAACATCCCATTAGTTTCTTCACAAAACACAAATTATAATTAAGCGTGCTTCCATCTAACCATGATCTGTTTTGCTAAGCTCAGTACTTTTGAAAGGTGGGTATGACAATTTTTCTCTAACTTCTCAATTGGTCTGAATTCCAATTCTGACAGCATGACTCCTTCTTCCCTTGCATTAAAATCTAAATATAATAAGTCTTGGTAATGGCTTATTGTGAAGCTGAAATATTCCTACCAATTGTAAATGTCCATGATGTCTGGTTAGTTTAAAAATTGTCTCATTTACGTTTTATTGAAGGTTTATTTTAATTTTGTTATGTATAAGTTTTCATTTTGTAAAATGCTGTGGATGTATTTTAGTTAAAAGAACTTTCATTTTAAAACTTTGTTTTTTTTAAACAAATCTGTTTATGGTCAACTTTTGGGAATAGTTGCTGTCTTTCACCACTGAGTTAAGTCACGATGTTTGTAATCTTGACCTTTTGTTTGATGAAGGGCTTATGCTCAAAATGTCAATTCTCCTGCTCCTCGGATACTGCTTGACCTGCTGTGCTTTTCTAGCACCACGCCCTCGACTCTGATCTCCAGCATCTGCAATCCGCAGTTTCTCCTTTTTTTTCCCTTTGGCTTAACCATATTGGCAATAACTGACAAAACCACGAAGTGGACATCAGCAAATGGCTCACGCTTGTATCAGTATTCTTCAATCCTGGAATGGAAGCTGGTTAAAACTTGCAGGACATACCTACACTCTGTACCTGTAGGTGTTGCTGTGCAAATCAGTGAAATTAAATGATGCTTTAATGTAGATGGCAAGAAGAAACTTGAATGTATTTGTTGTCTTTGAAATGTTTCATAAATTCCCAAAGCATTTCCTGGCCAACAGAATGCTATTACTGTCATGTTTTTAAGCTTTATATTCCTAAGCTTATTTCCAGTATTTACATCTGGCACATTTTTTCCCACATGACTCACTTCCACTTCTCCTCCTTTGAGCTCCTGTCTGTGTATCCCAGCTAATGGCTGCACTGTCATCAACACTCAAAGTAGAAGAATTTTCAATGAGTAAAAATAACTTAACGTCCCAACATCCTTAAAGTACTGACTGCACTCTTTTTTTGAAATTTCAAAAGCAGTATTTTGCTGTGCGTTCACCTCCTGTCCTGCCGAGGCTCTCCCCATGTTGTGGTTGATTGCTTCTGGCATTTTTGCGTTTCACAAATGGCCATTGAATGTAGTTAGAAAATTTAATAAACTGGCATTTGTCCCAGTCCCTATTTCACCCAGCCTTGGGCATTTCTCATGCCAGGAGTGATCATTTGATCTAATTTGCTGACAATAGATGGAGTACATTTTGACTCGGACAGCTGTTTGGAGTTTGTATTAAATTGGTAAAATTCATATTGAGAGGTCACCACATAAACAGTTTCAAGGTCTTATGCCTCTCGATCTCACATGTCCATGTATTCTTACCAAACCACCACTTGGGAAGTTTCTAAAAGGTGAATAACCTGAAATGGGTGTGAAGACAATATTCAGCACAAAGATAGTGAATTGTGTTTGGCATGTTGACTTTTCAGATACTGTAGCATTTCCTTTGGGCTACTGAAATTGTCTTTTTACTGCCCAGTGGTCAAGGCCATGCTGTTGTAGTACAGTGTCAGCTTGCATCAAATGCCAATCCAGAAAAGATCCTGGAAGCTGTCATCTGTCTGTCTCTGATCACTTCTGTCTTTAAACTGCTGTGCTGTACTCTGTTTGGCTAAGGAGTACCAGAGATGACATGATTGTTCCATCCATCATGAACAAATTTGGGTCAATATTAGCCAAATATTTATTAATGTTGTATTCTAGTGGTGGGCTGATGTAGTTGGACTAAGTTAAGATGAGAAAGTATATAGGGTATGAGCAGGTAGGGAAAGAGTTAAGTTTTGAGAAACAAAGGTTCAGCTGAGCATGACTCGGATCAGATAAGAATTTATAGTTAACAATGGGGTGCTGGAGGCAAGGGTAGTGAGTTAACAAGATGGAAAAGCTTTCATTATGTAGAGCCATTTAACAAGATGAAGACACATTCAGTATGTAAAGTCAGTTAGCAAGGTGAAAAGTATTCATTATGTGAAGCCGGTTAAGAACATTCATTGTGTAACAGTTGATGGCTTAATCTTTACTATTGACACTGGCTGATTGTAACGATCAACCAATCAATATGAATGTTGCACTCTCTGGAAGCTCCTCCCTGCAAGTGACTATATAACTCATTAAGAATCTGCTGTTCCAGAGAAAACCGTGAACCCATGTCTCTTTGCACATGGGTGAACGTTCTCACACCCTCCAGGGCCCGGAATAAAGATGGAGGAGGTAAAGCCATACTGTGTCTGAATGTTTCTCTTCGACTGCGGGGGAAAATGAGACAGCAAAGAAAGCGTCCCTCCAGTTTTTATTTTTAAAATATCCATCACCAATCAACTGTTTCACTAACTAAAATAAGTTATAAGCAGCAGAGTTTCAATTTTGAGGCATTAATGTGATTTTACAAACTTGAGCATTCCAAAGCGTCATATTCACCTGCGTGAAGAAATTTCTCCTCTTGTATTCCAATCACCTAGGCAGTACATTTCAAACAAAGGTATCGCTGTTAACAGTGCGACACTGTCTTCGTGGTAGATATCATCCTGTAACTGCAAAAGTCATAGAGTTGTAGTTCACAGATCCATCCTCTGACTGTAATGGTGAGAAAAATGCTGGTGTACAAAGGGGTTTAAAAACAGAACTTGTGGCTGAGGTTTTTTTTTTACTAATTAGTGCTGGGGTCTTGTTAGCACAGGATTATTCATGGTTATGATGCCCCATATTTGAAGGTGATCACAAGTTAAAAGAATAATTTGAGTTCAGGCAGTGTCAAACTTGAGGATGCGACTAAAAGTAAACAACGATTTGAATCTCAAAATATCTCAAACGTTTTCCATTTGTCCTTTGTGAGATGTAAGTTATGGGTCTAAGCACTGACTTTTGATTATTTTATTACAACTCTTGCTGTCCAGATCCTAGAGTGGTTATTTATGTCAAGTCTAAGAAGAATAAATGTAGATCCCTGACATTTAGATTTGAGAAAGCAAATGAGTGACACTTGACAACTCAATATTTCTAGATAGATTTAGTTTTGACATATGAAAATTGTTTAATTACTGTTTGCCTGATGAAAATTTTAACATTGTACAATTTAATAAATAGGTCTGTACTGCATGTGGTTGACTTTTCATGTGTGTGAGTGAGTTGTTGTCCTATCAGTGTAATTCTTGTTCATGGATGAAAGCCACTTTGAACATAACAACAAATTTGTGCCATGATTGACCTTGTGATCAACCTTGCGTGACAGATCAACAGGAAGACCATGCCTCTGAGATAGAGGAAAGAAAACAGTACTAAGAAAGAACTTTTTTCTTGTTTTGCATTAAAACTTAACAAGCAGCTTCAAAGGCCCCCAGCTCTTTGATTCTTGCTTCACGTATTATTTTTAATTCTCAGATCGGGAGAGAAGACTGACTAATTCTGTTAAACCCGTTTGTTGTAATCTTCACAAAGCACTTAATTTTTAATTGGCTTATTAGTTTTGAAGTGTCAGAACAGTAACCGCAACAGTAACGCTATGAGCTGATGGAGAGACCAAATGGAACAAAACTTCCTGTGAATTCATCAATAAATGACAATATAACATTATTGCCTTTTCTGATTGGTTGGATGGGAATGATACTGTCAAACAATCAGATCTAAGTTCACAGTCCTGTACACACTTAGTTCTGAATGGTGATGGATAATTAAAATAATTCACTGGAGGAGAAGGCTTCACGAATCTCCACAACCACAATAACAAAGGAGTTCCACACCCAATGCAAAAGACAACGTTAAAGCATTCCCAACAATCTTGAGCCAGAAGTGCTCAGTGGATAAATGACTTGGCCGCCTCCATGACCCCAGCATCACTTTTGAGAGACTTTAGCTAATTTGATTCACTCCACTTGATGTCAAGAAATGGCTAGAGGCACTGGCTACTGCAAAGGCTATGGGCTGTGCTAACGTGCTGGCAGTAGTACTGAAGGTGTGCTCCAGATCTTGCTGCACCCCTAACCAAACATTTCAGTATAACTCCAACTCTGGCTGACAATGTGGAAAATTACACTATAGCCTGCACACACACAGCAGGATAAATCCAGTCCAACTAGTTACTGCCCTCCAGTCTACTTTTTCTGTAAAGTGATGGAAAGTGTTATTAACAATGTTACAACTGTCTCTCTGACTCCCAGTTTGATTTAAACATGGGCCACTCAGCTCCTCACCTCACTACAGTCTTAGTTCAAATGTGGACAGAAGATCTGAATTCCAGATGTATGATGGGAGTGACTTCCCTTGACATCAAGGCCACATTTGCCTGAGTGTTGCATCAAGGAGCCCGAGCAAAGGTGAAGTCAGTGGGATTCAGGGAAACAAGTGCTCTGCTTGGAGTCTTACCTGGAATAAAGCAAGATGGTTTTGGTTGTTGTAGGTCAGTCATCTCACTTCCAGGATATCTCTGCAGGTGTTCTTTGGGGTAATAACTTCTGCTCAACCATCTGCAACTGTTTCATTAATGATCTTCCCTCCATGATGAGGATGGTGATGTCAAAAATGGGGATGTTCAACACTGCATTTAAAACTCCTCAGATCTTGAAGCAGTTCATGTCCAAACATAGCAAGACTTGGAGACTATCCAGGTTTGAACTAACAAATGGCAAATAACACTCGCACCACACAAATGCCAGGTAATCACTATCTCCAACAAGAGAGAATCTTAACCATTGTTCATTGACATTCAATGGCTTTACCATTACTGAATCTGTACTATCGACGTTATGAGGATTACCATTAACCAGAAACTAAACTGCATGTAAATACTGTCGCTACAAGAGCAGGTCAGAGACTGGAAATACTGCACGACTAACTCACTATCTGCCTCTCCAAAGCATGTCCACAATCTGAGGCATAAGTCTGGAATGTTAGGGTTTACTCCCCACTTACCTGGATGGATACAGCTGCAAAAACTCAAGAGACTTGACACATCCAAGATAAAGCAGCCCACTTGATATGTGCCACACCCACAAACATCCTCTCCCTCTACCACTAACACGCAGTAGCAGCACTGTGTACGATCTATTAGATGCACTGCAGAAATTTACCAAGGGTCTTCTGACAGCACTTTCTAAACCCATGACTATTTGCACCTAGAAAGATGAGGGCAGTAGATACTTAGAAACACCATCTGCAACTTCCCCTTCAAGCTATTCATCTTGATTTGGAAATGTTGTCATTCCTTCAGTGTAGCAGAGTCATACAGCATAGAACACAGCCCACCATATCTCTGCTGACCAACAAACTCCAAATTACACTAATTCCATTTACCTACATAGTCTATTGTGCCGACTATGGTTCATAGCCAACTATGCCCTGGTAATTTACATGCTCATCTAGATGCTGCTTAAATGTTGCAAGTATAACTGCTTCCATCACCTTTTCAGGCAGCGTATTCCATTATCTCTTCCACCCTCTGTGAAAAAGGTTTTTGTCAGATCTCCTTTAAACCACTTACTCCTCACCTTAAACTCCTGCCCTGTGGTCTTAGACACATCTGCCATCGGGAAAATTCTTACAATCTACTGTCTATGCTTCTCATAAGTTTGTATACCTCATCCAGATCCCCTCAACCTCTTCTCCATGGTAAACAAACCCAGCCTATCCAGGCTCTCCTCAACTGAGACTTTCCATCTCAGTCAACATCCTGGCGAATCTCCTCTGCAGTGCAATCCTGATACTGTGGTAACCTCAGCTGCACACAGCATTCCATCTGTGGCCTAACCAATGTTTTATAAAGTTTTAACAAGACTTCCTTGCTGCCATATTCTAAACTCCTGGCTAATGAAGGCAAACATCCTTATGTTGCCTTCGCCACCACCACCATCCCTGTGCTGACACCTTCAGCGGCCTATTAACTGCCAATCCTATCCTCTTTTCCTTCAACCATGTTTCAGTCATTGCAACAATGTCATATTCCCCCATGCTGATCAATGCTCTAAGTTCACCTGCATTACCAGGCAAGTTCCTTACATTAAAATAGATATGATTTAGCTATTGTGGGCCTCTCATGTGCCTTATTCTGCCCATGTCTCTTCCGACTACTGTACTGTCCTAGCCTGCCTTCCTGTATCCAGTTGGACCTTTTGCCCTGACTTAAATCTACTCTGTCCTCAATCCCTCTGCCAAATTAGTTCAAAACTTCCCCAACAGCATGAGCAAACTTCCAGCAAGGATATTGGACCCATTTCAGTTCTGATAAGTCAGAATCCTGGAACTCCCTTGTGCTTGGCCTATCTACAGTGCATGGATTGCAGTGGTTCAAGAAGACAGCTCACTATTTCCATCTCCAAAGACAGTTAGGGCGGGGCAATAAATTCTAGCGCAGCCAGTGTTGTGCACATGCTAGAAATAATTTTTTAAAAACAAAAAGCCATTTGCCTAGCAATAGTTTTCGTGTACCAGTTCCCACTTGGCATGTGGTTTACTCTGCAGTGCAAACTTTCAATATCTTACAATCTCTAATTGTGACGTATGTATTACCATAAAACCTCGTCATTTCTTTACCCACATACAGCAAGTCGAGCACGATATTTTGCGTACAGTGTTTTCTGTGGTTATTAGGCCCAAAATGTGAAGAAAGTAAAAAGGAGCTAATTCCCTGGAGAAAGCCATTACAAAATGCAAGCAACAGTGACATAATGAAACTCTTTCTGGGACAGGAAAGTTTGCATTATCCATATTGGTTGTCATGTTGCTCTTGGATCTTTAACATTGGTAAAGCAGCACTGTATGCTGTCCTTTGTCAATGTCACCTGGAGGCCTGTTTATACACGTGAGATCGGTGAATTTTATTTACTGACGTACTTTTTTGCAATTCCTTCCCAGTCCCCCCTCTGCCCTGTCCCTCCCTAATTTTGCTGAATTTTATCACTTACTGTCGTATAATTATCATCAAATTGTTGGATGGTTCGAACCTACTCCGTTATGAAACACACTTCTCGATTTGCAGTTTCACCATCTGTGACTTCTCCTGGGAATGCATCCCATGTGAACAGTGGGACTTATTCTATATTCTTCATAATTTTTGGAAGCTTCTTAATTATCTCAAAGCCAGTGTTGATACTGTATTCAGTCAGTCGGTGCCTTTGCCTCTGCCTTTTGCTTGTAGCATACTGTGCGCATTTTGTTTGTCATCTATTAAGAACAGCAAATTAAAATGAGTTTGTGAATTCCAAACAATTACAGACTTTTTTTTTTCAGAAGAGTGTCTGTTGGTATAATTTCTAATTGACCTATTCCTCTAGTATCAAGCTGGGTAATTTGAAATTTGCAAACTGAGGGTGAATAGTCTGGAGCTGTTTTCCCTGGAGAGTCGGAGGCTGACCTTATAGAAGTTTGCAAAATCATGAGGGGCATGGATAGGGTAAATCAACAAAGATTTTTTCCTCGTCAAAAAGTGTGGAGCTGGAAAAACACAGCAGGTCAGGCAGCATCTGAGGAGCAGGAGGATTGACGTCGTGGGCATAAGCCCTTCATTAGTTCTCTTCTCTACGGTAGGGGAGTCCAAAACTAGAAGACCTAGGCTTAAGGTGAGAGAGGAAAGATTTAAAAGGAACCCAAGGGGCAATGTTTTCACACAGAGCATGCTACGTGTTTGGAACAACCAGAGGAAATGGTGGAGGAGGGTACAATTGCAGCATTTGAAAGGCACCTGGATGGGTGCATGATTAGGCAGGGGTTAGGGGGATGGGCTAAATGCTGGCAAATGGGATTAGATTAATTTAGGATATTTTTGGTTGGCATGGATGAGTTGGACCGAAGGGTCTCTTTCTGTGCTGTACATTTCTATGACTCTATGACATGCACCTAGATCTTGATCCTTTGGCTGTAATAACCTCTTGTACATTGCTGTTGGTTTTGGCTGTGCTACAGTTGTACAGTACAGATTTTAGTATCTGATTTCTATCAGAGGATTATTTTAATACAGGCTCCTGCCTAATGGACTTGACAGCCTTTATTTCAAACCTGGTTGTATATACATGAGAGCGATGTATGACTTCTGCTCACTGTGGTTTATCATCAAGTGAGTATTCTTGTATCGGAAAGGGCCCATGGAGAAAATTCCCTTGGTTCTTCCAGAAAAATGTTACTCTAATGTAAATGAATATTGTCCATGTTATGGTGTGTATTTCAATTACCATTCAGAGATACGAAGTGAAAATAGATTTTCCTATCACAAAACGGCTTTAATTTAGAAAAATTCTCTTTGTTCCAAAGAAAAACTGTTCAATAGCGTTTGTAAGGGTGACATATTTAAATTTGGTTTATGGTTTTGAAAGGAGAGAAAAAGTTAGGCTATGTGTGACTTCAAAACATATGATAGTCACCTGAACATTTACTTTTCATTCGTTTTTAATTTTAATTGTTTTGTTTTGTTTAATCGTAGCCTCTGCATATGGCCCTCTAAGCCACTCTCATCCAAACCATTTTTTCATGTCACTAGATCAAATGTCGAACTCCCTCCCTATAGGCATTGTAAGTGTATTTATAGCACATGGACTGCAACAGTTCAAGAAAATAGCCACCACCTTCAGGGCAACTAGGAATGGGCACTAAATGCTCGCCAGCCAGTGATGCCCACATCCTGTGAATGCATTAAAAAAACAATCAGGAGTTTGATATTACTGGTTGATGAATGGAAATCTTTCCCAACTATATTTTTTTCAAAACGTTTCTGGCAGTTTTTCTGTTGATGCATTTAATGAATCCAAACATGATTTGCATGTTAGACCATTTGTTTCTGAATTGTTCTGTTAAAAACTGATAGTTGGAAATGTGTGAACATTTACCTGACTAACAATTAGTGAAATGTAACACTTGAAAATAGATCAGATCAGATCCGATTCCCTACAGTGTGGAAACAGGCCCTTCGGCCCAACAGATCCACACCAACCCTCCGAAGAGTAACCCATCCAAACCAATTTCCCTCTGACCAGTGCATCTAACACTATGGACAATTTAACATGGCCAATTCACCTGACCTGCACATCTTTGTGACTGTGGGAGGAAACCGGAGGAAACCCACGCAGACACGGGGAGAATGTGCAAACTCCACACAGTCACCCAAGGCTGGAATCAAACCTGGGACCCTGGTGCTGTGAGGCAGCAGTGCTAACCACTGAGCCACTGTGCCACCCAAATAATGTCTGAATGGTTTCTACAGCACAACAGTGGTGCTTTAGTTGGCTCTAAAGATGTTTATTACCTGTGGGACTTTTAAATCAAAGGTAAAGTTCCTTCTGTACAGAGCGTGAATCTTTGTCAGAGAATGATCGGTGACTGAACTACACGTAATTACGAGTGCAGAGATTTCATGTTCATTTGAAATTAATCCAAATCTATCTTGTGACTTTTTATCGTCTCCCATTATAATCACTTAGCATAGATTCATTACAGCAGTTTAACATGAGATTAAATAAGTTCTGCCAGAGGCTGAATTTACTTGCACTTCACTGGTCATACTGTGGTATCATGTGAGCATGGGTGATGCTTGTTGAAGTTACCAGGCCCCTCTGCCAGTTCCGAATATTCTTGACTCCACTGTGAATTATTTTGAAGCAAGTTGGGTATGGCATTACTTAACACAAAACTTTACATTAATGGGACCAATTGAAAGTTGCTACTCTTTATTAATACAGTGCAGATTTTAAAAACAAAATGCTGCTGATGGAAGGATGCAGTATATTAACGGAAATTCATGCTCCATCAAAATGTGGAGAATATAACCAATCGCAGAACAATTCTATGCTATAAAAGATTTTGAAGATGTCCCGAGGCTGTGAAAGTGTTACATAAACACATTGCTTCATGAATCCATATATCAAACGTACCATTACCTGTTATTTATAATCTTGGAACAATATTTTTCATTTGTCACGCGATGACCCACTTTTTTAAAATAAAAAGCCTTTAGCATTTGCCTCCTGATGGCTGCCATTGTCTGAAGAGCTTAAGGTGTCATTGTGCTCCAACCCAATTGTTGTTACGTGGACAGGAAAGGGCACCTGCATACCTGGAAACTAAGACTCAGCCTCAAACCCCTGTTTTCTAGCAGGTGACGAGAGGTTGGTCACTACCATTAAGATGTGAAAGAAAATCCATCTTGAAAAGTTTTTGAATGCAAGGGTTTTTTGGTGCGAACAGAATTGATTGTTCACAGTAACTGTTCAAGACTGAGGAAGAGTCAATTTGTAGCATTCTTTTAAATAACTTCAGTCAGTTTACCGAAGTGAATTGATAGTGGTAGATAGACTTTTCTGAAACAGGATCTTCGATTTGTCTTCGTTTCTTTGCAGATGTTCACCAACTTCCAGGATAGCATCCTGTGCACGCATTTTTCGTATTGCATTCCGTGAGAGTTTTGTATTCCCTGTAATTAAATGCCCAACTGTTTCCAGCATTTCTTGTGAATCTTGGCCACAATAGTTGAGAAACAGGAAATGAAATCACAAGGTCAAACCTTTATCCTCGTGGTGCATTGAAGCAGCGACATGCTGCTTCACCCTGGAAGAAGGAATCTGTTCCGTGCTGTCATTTTGTGTTTCATTGGTTTGTTTATCAGCTTGGGATAATTGGTTTCTGCTGTTGCCTGTTCAATTCACTATGTGCCTGTGCTCTAAGCTGTCATCTCTCTCAGTTTTACAAACAGAGGATTGGAGAAGGAATCTGCAGAATTTTCAGCATGTGTAGTTGAGGTGCTTGACTATTTCCACTCCATGAGGTATAGATTTGAGTGTTTAAGACCAGAAGACAGAGGAGCAGATATAAGGCCATTCAGCCCATAGAGTCTGCTCTGCCATTTAATCATGGCTGATAAGTTTTTCAACCCCATTTTCCTGCTTTCTCCTCAACCCTTGATCTCCTTGATATTCCAAAACCTACCTATCTCAATCTTAAATGTACTGAATGACCTGGTCTCCCCAGCGTTCTGTGGCAATGAATTCACTGGCTGAAGAGGTTTCCCCTGATCTCTGTTCCAAAAGATCTTCCCTTTATTCTGTCCAGAACCTTGCTGGTTTAACAATCTATTTAGCAATCTGCATCTCCACAGATAATGCCAGACCTCCTGAGTTTTTCCAGCTCTTTTGTGTTTCGAATAGGAAGACTGAATTTATTCGAGGAGAAAGTGAGGATTGCAGATGCTGGAGATCAGAGCTGAAAATGTGTTGCTGGAAAAACGCAGCAGGTCAGGCAGCATCCAAGGAGCAGGAGAATCGACGTTTCGTGCATAAGCTCCTCTCACGATCCATCCGTGTCAGCCACTGCAAACTTTACTAATATCTTGTCCACATCACCTGTAGACCTATCTTTGCTCCTTTACGTTGAGGTTCTTTCAGTACTGGGAGACAATGTGCAATTTAAAGCTTGTAATATTTTTATCATTGTCTCTCTAACCTCTAGAAACCTCATCATCACAATTCTCTGTTCTTTCAACTTGGTCTGTTGTCTGTTCTTTTTCCTTCTGCTTCATATTGTGACTCTCCCTTTACCTGTCAGTATCCAGGTTGCACTTCCTTGAGTGAGTCAGTTTAGCTCAGTTGGCTGGACAGTTGGTTTGTGAAGGTTCAACTCCCACGCCAGCTGAGGTTCCCATGAAGGACTGTCCTTCTCGCCCTGTCTCTTCTCACCTGAGGTACGGTGGCACTCAGATTAAACTGCCACCAGTCATGTTTCTCTGAGAGAACAACACTATATGGTCTGGTAAGATTATGACAACTTGACTCTACACTTTCCCTTCCTTTTTTTTAAAAAAAAAACATCCTTACAACCCATTTTGGCTAACTATACTAATATCTCCTTCTTTGGCTTGGGAATTATCTCAAGATATTTTCTTGGCTGAAGTTGGTGTATCACTGCAAGGTGAGAATTTGAAATCATCTGAAATTTTTGATTTGTGTCCTCAGGTTTGTCAGACTTGCTGATTTTGTTTTCATGCCCATGTAGCCTTTTTATGTAACGGAACTCAAAAGCATGTTTGAGCTACAAAATAAGGTGACAGCTTAAATCAAGACTGAAATTATAGGGACTTTAGTGGTGAGACCATTTTTAAATTGCAAATATCTGTATTGATCAGCACGTGTAACTCTGCGCTCATGTTTAATACGGTCTGTTCTGAAATAACTCGGTAGTTCTGTTCCTCTGCGATCCTGCATTATGAAAATTGTGTACCAGCAGCACCGTTTGGACCAATGGAACAGGAATCAAGTTATAGCCAACACAGTTAAGGAAAGTTCACGTTCTACAAATAATGGTCTAAATTCTTCAATAGCGTTACAGCCAATTTGCAATGAAGAAACATGCATTATAGCAGATGCTGGAAACCAGATTCTGGATTAGTGGTGCTGGAAGAGCACAGCAGTTCAGGCAGCATCCAAGGAGCTTTGAAATCGACGTTTCGGGCAAAAGCCCTTCATCAGGAATAAAGGCAGTGAGCCTGAAGCGTGGAGAGATAAGCTAGAGGAGGGTGGGGGTGGGGAGAAAGTAGCATAGAGTACAATGGGTGAGTTGGGGAGGGGATGAAGGTGATAGGTCAGGGAGGAGAGGGTGGAGTGGATAGGTGGAAAAGGAGATAGGCAGGTAGGACAAGTCCGGACAAGTCATGAGGACAGTGACTGTCTGTATTTGAGGTTTTCTAATCAACCTGTTCAGACATGTCATTACACACCTCTGGAACAGGTTGTACTTGATTCCAGGCCTCCTGGCTCACAGATAGGGACACTACCACAAGACCCCTTCCTTTTTAATGTTAGATCTATTTTCTCATCAACCTGCTGAGAAACGTTATTACGCATCTCTGGAACAGGCGGAACTTGAATCCGGGCCTCCAGGCTCAAAGGCCCGGATGTTACCACTGCAGCATGGATGCCATGTAAGATTAATACAATAAGGGTTGACAAGATACAAGTGAATGTTTCTGGAATAGGTGTTCAAACCTTTTCAGCTGCTAAAT
The DNA here is from genome assembly GCF_037043375.1 of Chiloscyllium plagiosum. NCBI lineage: Eukaryota > Metazoa > Chordata > Chondrichthyes > Orectolobiformes > Hemiscylliidae > Chiloscyllium > Chiloscyllium plagiosum. Next base: position 19,683,171 of record NW_028270152.1, on the reverse strand, counting down.
GCTGTTGTTCTGAGTATCAGTAACAAAGCTGGCACAGGATTTCATACAATTTGCTCTGGACTAAAATTATTTAATGAGCTTTAGGGATATTAGATTGATTGCTGCAATCAAACCTGTGCAATACTAAGTGAATGAAATCAAATGTAACAGCAAACAGCACATTTACCACAATCTAACTGGAATTCGTCAGACCATTCATTATATTTAATCAGGCGTTTATTTCTACAAGGTACAGATCAGAGAAGCCAGAAACACCAACTCAGAATATTTTTGGTATTTGCAGCACTGTATGACGTAAAATCCGTTGTCACACTGACTGTGTTGAATATGAAGTTTATCAAAGAATAGGTAGCAGCAAGCCACCCTTAATGTCACTATAATTATGTGAAAGCTCAGTTCAGATTGCATAATACACAAACTAATTATAAAATAATATCACACAGAAGGAAGGTATTTAATCCTTTGTTCCTTTCTGAATCTCCAGAGAGCTATCCAGCTAATCTCACTGCTGTTCATTCACCTTTTATTTTCTTTCTAAGTATGTATCCAATTTCCTTTTCAAAGTGATTATTGACTCCTCAAAACTGTAAAACGTAGAAGTCTTATTCATTTCATGCACTGGAAGAACCCTTTAGTCAACTCCTGGGCCTTGGGATGGCTCTTCCTGTCAGATCCTAATAGAATCAGTCAAAGACTAGCTGTCAGAGGTTTTGGGAGCAGGTAAGGATGCTGCAAGTCTGTGATATCCACAAAATGCCCATGAATTTTCACCTGATCTTTTCGAATGGGATGGAGTCAACTGAAGGTTGTCAGCTGAACAGTGTTGAAAGAATTGTCAACAATATCAAATTTAGACTCCAATAGATTGCAGCATTGATTCAGTTAATAATTTGGGGCATAACAAATATCACAAATTAGTGTTGAACAATACAGGAATTCTTAAAAATGCACCTGAGCGAGAAGTTGATGCCCTTGAAAAGAGGGGAGGAAATAAAAGCTGTTGGTTGTTTGAGTGCACTGCTGCACTTCCTGGTTTCTGTTCTCTAATCATTTAAATGGTTGGCTTTCCTAATCCAAAGCTTCACATCTTCTCCCCCCCCACCCAAGCCGCCGGCCTTCCGCAGGCATAAATCCCAAAAGCCAAACATCTGTAACATATAGAGTTTAGATTTGGTGGTAAGATTAGAGTGGGGCCGGAAAAGCACAGCAGGTCAGGCAGCATCCGAGGAGCAGGAAAATTGATGTTTCGGGCAAAAGTCCTTCATCAGGAATCATCAGTAAGCTGATTTTGCCCGAATTGTCGATTTTCCTGCTCCTCGGATGCTGCCTGACCTATTGTGCTTTTCCAGCCCTACTCTAATCTTGACTCTAATCTCCAGCATCTGCAGTACCCACTCTCTCCTAGTTAAGATTTGGTGTTGGTTAGAAAACCAAGGTAGTATAGAAAATGAAATGTGTTGATAACCTTCAAACTATTTTCGAGGGAGTGTTTGCAACTAATCTACATGTATAATACCAAACATGGGATTTATTAGTGTTTACTGTATATTTGGGCTTTTGACTTCGGTTTTTCTGTGCATCTGGAGTTATTAATTAAGTTGCACAGCCATTTGTGTTACATTTTAAAATGATTTTTGAGATTAGAATAAATAGGATGGTGTGTGTGTGTACTACTAATGGATTTTTGTTTTTTTTGTTTTGGAATTTTTTTACTCAAAGTGCACTAAAGTGAGGCCAGAAAAGGTATCTAATTCTGTTTTCTCTCAATCTGCTTTAAAGCAGGACTTGTAAGGATAATATTGTGGAGAGGATCTGTTGTTTTTGGCCCGTGTTCTTCTCATGGAGTGATTGTTGGCAATCTTGTATTATGTCGCATATGCCCTTCTGGAACCCTTGACCACCTGTTTTCAGTGAAGATTCTGTACAGATAAATGCCACTTTTGAAGCACATGGTGTGTGCAACCTACTAAAGATTCAGTTTGAGTACCTTTTTTGGAACCATTCTGATTGCTTGTTTTACCCCATTTACTGACCTAAGGAACAAACGTTAGAAAACATTTTAACATTTAGTTACAATGCATTCTTTGATTTCATTGCAGCTAACTCTGTAAGAAGCTTGTGTTCACGTGTGACAGTTTGTTTTACTATAAAAGTTAGCAGTACTTTATTTCCAAATTATGATAGTTAATCACATCAGTTTTGGATTCATTGTGCAATATCAATTGCTTTCCATTATCATAGGTCTTGTATTAGATGCATGTCTGGATTTTAAGCCATTGCCCATTCAAAAGGCATCACATACTCCAGTAAGATACGTGCACATATGAGTGTACTGGTTTCGGGAAGGGGAGTGAAAAACAGAACACTCTTTCCCCAGTGGCCAAAGCTGATCTCTATTTCAGCTGTAACCTAACATATGTCCCAAAGTACCTAGTTACTGATTTTTTTTTTAATAAAAAAAATTTGCATTATTCAGAATTTCACAGATTTGTTTTACTACCAACTTGGCTTCATATAATATTGTGTCCTGATGATCTGATTGGGTGCATTCCATTTAAAAACAAATCATTAGTGTTCGTGTTGTGTGGCACTGTCACTGTTCTAACAGATCTAGCAACTCAAGATTGGGTATCTATGAGGTGCATTGGGCCATCAACAGCAGCAGAATTATACTCCGGCACAATCTGTCACCTGAGACAGAGGTTCACCTGTCTCTCTTCCAACCTAGTTTACTGCATAAAGTGCTCCCGATGTGGTCTTCTCAACATCAGGGAAACCAAATGTAAACTTACGGAACAGATCGTTGAGCATCTCAGCCAGACCCGCAGGGGGTGACCGGACCTCCCAGTCACCGCCTATTTTAATTTCCTTTCCCACTCCCTTTCTGACATGACCATTATTGGCCTCCTCTATTGCTACAACGAACCAAACTGCAAATTGGAGGAACAACACTTCATCTTCTGCCAGGGCAGCCTACAGCCTGGAGGACTGCACATTGAGTTCTCCAATTTCAAATAACCTCCCTTCCCAGCCCCTCCCCCTGCCTTCCACTCCTCCTGCCTTCCACTCCTCCCTGTCACCAACTGGATTCATTCCTCCCGATGACCAACCAGGTCATACCCTCTACCTGTCTTCACCTATCCTCACTTCACACCCTACCCCGGCTCCCCCTGCACCCACCCCCAGCCCTGAGGAAGGGTTACACCCGAAACATTGACTTCTCCACCTCCTGATGCTGCCCAACTTGCTGTGTTCTTCCAGCCTCCTGCCTGTCCACCTCCTGGCCCAGCACATGCCCCACTCGACTATTACCATCAAGCCAGCAGATCATCCCTGGTTCGATGGAGAGTGCAGGAGGGCATGCCAGGAGCAGTTCTAAACATATCTAAAAAGAAGGTATTGACCAGGTGAAGCTGCCAAACAGCATAAGCAGCAAGTGATGGACAGCGCTTAGCAATCCCACAACCAACAGATCAGATCTAAGCTCTGTAGTCCTGCCACAGCCAAGTGTGAATGGTGGAAGATAATTAAATACCTCACTGGAGCAGGAGACTTCACAAATATTCCCATCCTCAATGATGGAAGAGCCTAACTCATCTGGAGCACAAGCCTTCAGAACTTGCCATTCCCTTAGTCAAGCTGTTTCAGTACAGTTACAATGCAAGTATCTACCTGATGATAATGCAGAAAATTGCCCAGGTATGACCTGTGTGCAAAAAGCAGGACCAATCCAAGCCAGCCAAATTACTGCCCGATCAGTCTGCGCCTGATCATCAGTAAAGTGACGGAAGTTGTCATCAATAGTGTTGTCAAGCAGCACCTGCTCAGCAATAATTTGATCAGTGACTCCCAGTTTGGGTTCCCCCAGAGCCACTCAGCTCCTGACTGCCTTTGACATTTAAAGCCATATTTGACAGTGTGACATCAAGGAGCTCGAGCAAAACTGGAGGCAATGGGAATCGGGGAAAACAAATCTCTCTGCTTGGGGTCATACATTGAATAAAGGAAGATGGTTGTGGTTGTTGGTCAGTCCTCTCAGCTTCAGGATGTCTCTGCAGGAGTTCCTCAGTAGTGTACTAGGCCCAATCATCATTTTCAGTGAGCTTCCCTCCATCATATGGTCAGAAGTGAGGATGTTCATTGTGCAATGTTCAGCACCATTCACGACTCCCCAGCTACTGAATGTTTCCATGTTCAAATGCAATAAGATCTGGACAATATCTAGGCATGAGCTGATGTCTGGCTAGTAACACTTGCACTGCACAAATGCCAATGGCCATCACCAGTAAGAGAGAATCTAGCCACCGCCCCTTACCATCACTAAATCCCGCACTGTTAATATCCTGGGGGTTACCATTGACCAAAAACTCAACTGGACTTGCCATATGGCTACAAGAAAAAGTCAGAGACTGGGGACATTGTGGTGAGTAACTCACCTGACTCCCCAAAGTCCGAGCTGGTAAATATGTTGTTGTATCTTCAGTGTCATTAGTTCAAAATTCTGGAGTTCTCTCCTTAAGGGCGTTGAGGGTCAACCCACAGCACATGGACTGCAGCGGTTCAAGAAGGCAGCTCACCTGCACCTTCTCAATCTCAAAAGGGATGGGAATTAATGCTAGCCAGCCGGTCAGCCCACATCTCACAAATGCATTTTTTAAAAATCTTGAAGGGTTTGCTTATAGCTGTGTGCAGCTCCAGTCTGAAAGTTGAAATTTTTTAGAACATAGAAAAGTACAGCACAGATCAGGTCCTTCGGCCCACGATGTTGTGCCTAGGATTATTCCTAATCTAAAATAACAACCTAACCTACGTATCCCTCCATGTGCATGTCCAGCAGTCGCTTAAATGTCCCTAATGACTCTCCTTCCACCACCACCTCTGGCAACGCATTCCATGCATTCACAACTCTCTGCATAAAAGAACCTACTTCTGAAGTTTCTTCTATATCTTCCTCCTGATATCTTAAAACTTTGGCCCCTCATGCCGGTCAGTCCTGCCCTCAGGAAAAGTCTCTGGCTATTACTCCATCCATGCTCTCATTACCTTGTATACTTCAATCAGGTCACCCCTCTTCCTCCTTCTCTCCAGAGAGAAAAGTCTGAGCTTAGTCAGCTTCTCTTCGTAAAACAAGCCCTCCAGTCCAGGCAGCATCCTGGCAAACCTTCTTTGCATCCTCTCTAAAGCCTCCGTATGTTTCCTATAATAGGGCGACCAGAACTGGATGCAGTATTCCAAGTGTGGTCTCACCAGGGTCTTGTAGAGCTGTAGCAAAACCTTGCGGCTCTTAAACTTGATCCCCCTGTTAATGAAAGCCAAAACACCATATGCTTTCTTTTGTGACTGACATACTACCCACAGGGACTCTAGTGTGAGTATTGTATGAGTGGTGATTTGATATTATGTGAGGGTGTGTTTTGGGTGTTTTGTTTTGTTTCTTTTGAATTTATAACTGTTTTGGGATTCATGGGTTTATAGTTTTACTTTGTAATTGAAAAGTCTTTGAATTTGCTTTCTAAGATTTGGTTTATTTTATCTTCAGTTCTTGTGTTAATAAATTTATATTTTATTGATGCAAAATCTGCGTTGTTCGCATATGTTTCAGCGAGAGAACTTTATTAAAATCAAAGCGATTAAAAATATCACCTCTCTTACACCAAGTTCCTGACTGGGATCGGACTTGTGCAGTAATAACATCAGCTGAATCATAACACTTTTTTTTTCATTTGAAAACCTGGTCACTGGTTTCTGGGAGGAGGTTGCTGAATAGCTATTTGTTTGATTACAAATTGCTGTTAATTAGGTAATTAGTGAATAACAAAGAAAGCAGAGGTTATGTGTGCATCTTTATTGGTGGTCCTTCAAGTTGGCAAGTTAAAACGTTCTGAATGCTTGCTGTTAAGTGTAAAGGAATAATGTATCAAAGCATGGAAGTTATTCAAATGTGTGTAAATCATTGGTTAAATCTCAGCAGAGATATTGTGTGCATTTCCAGGCACCACATTTAGCAAGAATGTGACTGGGTACAAAACTAATTTACCAAAGTGGTATGAAGAATGAGGTACTTCAGTCGTGTGTTCTCCTTGGTCAATTTATGAAAGTTAAAAATTCTGACACGTTCTGATGAGGAATCTGTTTTTACTGACCGGAGGGTTGATAACTACTGGGTGTTAAATTTATGAGCGATTACAAAAGAGCCGGGGAAGTGAGAATTGTTTATGCAGAGATTTGTCATCTGACTCCTTGTCCCTTGATGAAAGCAGACTCCTTAACGATGTTCTGATGTAAGTTTAAAAATGTACTTGAAAATGAAAAAAAAAATTGGCAGTACTATTGATGCATAGCAGGAGAGTGGAATTAATTGGATTTTTCACAAACCTTGTTTTGGCATAACTGGTTCAGCCACCTCTTGTGTTGGAAGAGTCAGTGATTTTCGTCCTTAGTTTCTGAATAGTGTCCCGTACCCTTCAGTTGGTGATGCTACTTTTCTATGAAATGCTGAACAACAGAGGGGAAGAGAAAATCGGCTTATTACTGGTAGGGCAAACCCACAGCAGTGGGAGCTGTAATCAGCATGTTGCATCCTCGTAATCCCAGCAGGCAACAAAATCCTGCGTGCTGTTTGACAGCTTCCCACTTTGGACCTCTGGAAAAAAGAACTCTGTTGCTATTTGTGCTGAGAGCTCTGTCAGGAGATCCCAGAGGACAAGAGGCTAAGTGCTGCCCTTGGTGAAATCTGAGGTCAGGCTAGATTTCGTAAATAACTTAAATATTTTAAGCGAGGTAAGCATGCATTATCTTAGCTAGCTGCTGTAGTTCATAGGAGTCATTTTAATATTTAATGTAAATCAGACTTTATATGACATTGAGGTTGATTTCTGTAATTGTCAAGTGTTTACAAGACTGGGTGAGATGATTAATTATGTAACTGTCAGCAGCAGATATGATCCCACGATCCTCGACCACTTATCCCCATTGCTTCCTCCGATTTGAATATTGCAAAGAGTCATTTTGGATTTGTCTCATGAGGGAGTTAATTTTTTAAAAAAAACTTAGATTTATGTCATGTCATATTTTGGTGGAGTGTTGTCCAGAGTGGTGCAGGTAGCTATATTTTCTCCAGTAGGAGGTTGAGATACTGCACAAAGAAAAGGTTACTTTTTCTTAAAAGAGGCAGAGCTGTTGCAAGCAAGTTCCAGAACATCAACTGAAAGGCCTGCCCTTTTGCTGGTGCAGGGAAAGGGGAATCTTTACACAATACCAAAGGCAGAAAAGCAGGGGGTGAGGCAGGAAGGTAGGAGTCTGAATCATGGAGCACAGAGTAGGAGCAGATCTTTTGGAAGGATTCTGAGGAATTTGAAATTAAGTCAAGACTTGAGGTGCAAAGGCTCAAACTTTGCCTTTCAACTGTATCTCTGATGTGGGTGTGCCGGTTCAACCCTGTGCTTCAAGTCACAAATGTCTATTAAAATCTCAATGCTGTCCCCACCTCAACCACTAATATTGTGGTCAGGTAATCACAGGAGGTGATGGGGTGTGTGGCCCTTTGCTACATGACCCATAGATTTTTACTTGAATTCACTCATTAAATGGCTGATGATTCACTGCTCAATAGAGAGGGATGCAGGCATAAAGCATTAAAGAAAGAAATTGAAGTGAACTATTAGGGCAGAGGATTAGGGGTTTGAAGGTCAGCACATCGATACACTCTTTTATAGGTTCAATGTGGGGGGAGGGGGGAGGATCAGGATTAGTGGTTGAGGTGGCGGTAGGAGTGAGATTTTGTTAGGCATCTGTGACTTGAAGCACAAAAGGTCATCTTCAGGTCTTCGAGGGTTGAACTGGCCCACACACAGAGATACAGTTGAATACAGTTGCCTAAAACTCTGAGGCAAGAGTTGAAGTCGAGCGGAGTCTCAGTGTAAAAGTCTAAATTGAACTGAACAAAATGAATAGCTTCCTACACCACACGGTAATGTCTGTTTTGACTGCTGATGATGGAATACCAGAAGTGTCAGTCAGTGTTCAAACATTGCTGGGAATGACTGTAAGTTTAGCTATTGATTTTTAAAATTGCAGAAACATTGGTTGGATCTGTCTTAGTAATGGAGATGTACCTTACCATTCTGCAAAACTACCCAGCTGGATATTTCCAGGACTACAACGTCAAAAAATAGTGGGGGAAGCATCGCTGTTTGCAATGGAAAAAAAAAATCGCCAGTTCCATTTTGATTGAGTTTCTCAAATGAACCTCAGTATCTGAAGTGTAGACTGGGCAAGTCTAATTTTTCTATGTGGAGAGGGCCACATTTCAGGTTTTCCCTCACACTTAGCTGCAGGTGCCAATGAATGCATTTCAGAAAAATGTGGTTTGGCATAACAGGAAACTTTTTTTCAAAAATAGCCAAAACAACAAATTAATGGCTAAAATAAATGCACAATTTAATAAAAGTGACCATTGAAAAGTGCCAAGTAACAGAATTAAATAATAAAGCCTTTTTAGCCATCTCAGCTAAACAGAGTTAGAGTCAAGATTAGAGCAGTGCTGGAAAAGCACAGCAGGTCAGGCAGCATCCGAGGAGCAGGAAAATCGACATTTCGGGCAAAAATCCTTCATCAGGAATGAAGGCAGGGAGCCTCCAGGGTGGAGACATTCTCCACAAGAATCTCCTGAGTCTCTCTCACTGCAACCCCCAGGTCGTCATCTCTGCCCTGAAGCTCTTCAACCATGTACTGAAATAGACTCGCTGATGATTCCTGATTAAGGGCTCCTGCCTGAAATGTTGATTTTTCCTGCTCCTCGGATGCTGCCTGACCTGCTGTGCTTTTCCAGCACCACTCTAATCTTGACTCTCATCTCCAGCATCTGCGGTCCTCACTCTTAACTACCCTCTGGGCAATTAGGGACAGATGATAAATGCTAGCCTGGCCAGTGCCACCCTCACCCCATGAATCCATAACAGTAAGAAAAAGCTGAAAGATGATGGTATGTAGTGGAAGCTTAGCATCCGATGGATTGTCAAGGTTGAACATAGTCTGGTACAGCCTGAAACAGTGAGAAAGGTGGATACTGAGTGTTTCGTAGAACCATAGAAAGCATCCTGTCCTGATGCATCAGAACTTGGTATGGCAACTGCTCTGTCCAAGACCACAAGAAATTGCAGAGAGTTGTGAATGCAGAGCAGTGTATCATGAAAACCAGCCTTCCTTCCTCTGATTCCATCTACACTTCCCATTGCTTCGGGAAAGAGCCAACATCATCAAAGACCTTTCTCACCCGGTTATACTGTCTTCCACACTCTTCCACCAGACAGAGGTTACAAAAGTTAGAGAAAACATACCAACAGATTTACAAGCAGCTTCTTCCTGCTGTTATCAGACTTGCAAACATAGAGTCAAAGAGATGTACAGCATGGAAACAGATGCTTTAGTCCATCTTATCCATGCCAACCAGATATCCTAAATTTAATCTAGTCCTATTTGCTGGCATTTGGCCCATATCCCTACAAACCCATCCAGAAGCCTTTAAAATGTTGTAATTGGGCCAGCCTCCGCCATTTCTGGCAGCTCATTCCATACACACTCCACCCTCTGCGTGAAAAAGTTGCCCCTTGGGTGTCTCTCAAATTTTTCCCCCCTCACCCTAAACCTAGTTCAAATTCTCCAACTCTGGCAACGTTCTTAAACCTTTTCTGAACCCTTTCAAGTTTCACTTCTCATGTATTAGAGCTAATCCTTCCTCTGCATTTCTCTGTAGCTGTGACATTATATTCTGCACTCTGTTCTATTACCCTGATCTACTAATGTATGGTATGATTTGTCTGGATAGCAAGCAAAACATTATTACTCAGTGTGTCTCAGTACATATGGCAATAATAAATCAAATGAAATCATTGGAGACAATTTTGGCTCATCCAAGATGGGACTCAAACATGCAGGGCTTATGTGAAGTCATGGTGAGGGAAAGCTGGGGATCCTCAGCATGGAAGGGGAATCTCGTGTCTTTGGGTGTTGTTGAGGTACAGACTTGAGATGAGAAGTGGGAGAGGGCCAAGGTAATTGTAGAGGCAGTAATGAAGGGGTGAGCACAGACTATGTTATCAAATGACTAGGTGGAGAAGAATGGAAATGGATGTGGGCAGTTCCTTTTAACTGAGTAACTGACCGGTCATGGAGAATGATGACATGACTTAAAGCTATGGACAGTTGGATCAGGATGAGAAGCGATTAATGCACCAGTGTTAAGAGTAATTGTTTTTTCTGATGGTGGTACTGGTGCTGCAGCAGCCTTGGAAGCTGATGTTAAAGCAATCCCAAGAAAAATAGGCTTGAATTTGAGAAGTGACAGCTCATTCAAGAGCTAACAATAAAGTGAAAATATCTTTTTAACAATCTGCCCCTTTAATATTACAAATAAATAGGAACTTTTTGAATAGAAAAATGCTCTTTGGCCTAGTACTGCATATGCACAGCACAGTGATTCAGATCATTTGTCTCATTGTTGTCCTGACTATAATGTAGGCAGCTGTTTTACTGCTTTGTATGTACAGTAATGGTATCACTTTCTAGATTGTAGTGCTTACATGACAAACAGTTAAATAGAATTAGCTTTTGAGCCTGGGAAATTGGAGTAAAATGTTTGCAATTCTCACTTAATAAAATGTGAGCACTAGAGACAGGCACAGGAAGAGTCAGTACAGCCTCTTGAAACAGTGACTTCCTGCAGTCACTAAGTTGATTTTATCATGTGGAGCAACTCCTAGACACATCAGTGTATGCAGCAAGTTATTGTCATGTTGTCCAGTGCCTTTTCGGTTTAACACCAATGTATTTGAAGTTTTGCCTTTCTCAAGCGGCCTTTCTGCAATTGTGAACAATGGCAACTGGGGTGGTTCAATTTCACAAAATTGCAATTAAATCAAATCCTGTATTTGCCCAGCACCTGCAAGTAAGGTTCCCACAGGGGTCAATGCAGAATATTAACGATGATTTGTCTTTTTCTCATCAACCCATTGCTGCTTCTGTCTTAAGACCATTAAAAAGTAGGAGCAGAAGTTAGTTCAGAATGACTTCCTAATGCTTTCTCCAGCACTGTGACTTTCCTTTCTGGATGAGGCAGTTCTGGTTTAAAGCCTCAGTTCAGAGATTTGAGCACATTTCTGCCACTGATGTAGTACTGAATGGGTGCTGCAGTGACAACATATGCTACCTTTTCACAGAGATATTAAATTGGCTGCCTCTCTGGACCTAAAAAAAACTTACGGCACAATTCAAAGAGGAGCATTATAATTCTCCTTGCATCCCAACCAGCATTTAACCCTTGTATAATGCCATTAAAGTAGGTTACCTAATAATCCATTCTCTTTATTTGTGGACCTAGCTGAGCACAAACAAATTTCTGGATTTCCCAGCAACTATAAGGGCAGTATATAATTATTTGACTGTAAACATTTTGCAGAAATCCTCAGTGTATGAAAAGCATTATATAAAGGCAAGACCTTTCTTTTAGCTTGACATCGACAAGAATATAGCCCTTTGCACAGTTCATTAAGTCATATGTTATTTTGCCAAAATCATTAAAACACCCATGAATGAAAATTTGGAGTCCAGGTTGCATTAGTTGCAGAGTAAACCTGCTTGAATTACTTGTCAATCAAGGCAAAGAAAGTTAGAAGTGCAAAATAGTGCTTTCAGAAAGATTGATAATTGGGGAATGGAGGGAAGGGAGTATAGGAGCTCCAGTATATCACCTCAACATAATAACATGGTTCACACTGAGGGTGTATGCACAGTCTAAAACTGTGTTCTAAAATCACCCCGGTAATCTGGCAATTGAATGCCAAAGAGCCATCTCGGGTGTATTAAATCCAAAGCATTGAGTACTACTTCCTTCTTTTCTGCATTCAAAGCTTATTTGTTGATGTCTAATTTTTTCAAGGCCCTTTCCTTATCATGTTGAGGTGGAGTACTCAGGAAACAGATGTCACTGTTCTGAGATCAAAATTCTCACTTCCTTGACCTTTGTTCACACTTGCGAGGTCTAGATACTTGCAACGCCAGCAGTTCTTCAGTTAGTAGCGTTGGCTATTTTAGGATTGCATTTTTGTTTTGCCAACTGTCTCAACCTATTCACCTCTTGTGTTTTGCTGCACTGGTGTGCTTTCAATTTTTTTCTGTAAATCTGAAATGGAATGTGTTACTCTACGAATTAAATTTTAGTTTGGTTTCCTCTAGTTTAAAAAGCTGAGGAAACGTCTGAGACATCAGATATGAAATGAAGCAGGAAAAAGATGATTTTGTGCTCATGAAAAAAACCAGGCAAAGCATAAAGAATACAGTGAACTGAAAGAGGGTGTAAGGTTCCTACATAATTAAGTGCTTGTTATCTCCTGTCGACATATCGAGAAATAATTGTTTAAACTTCTGCAATGCATCACCTTGTGATTGAGTGCCATTGTTGGAGTGCCTGGCCATTGTCTTTCCAGAAGGTAGTATTTTAGGCAGTGAATAAAATCAAGTAACTTTTGTGAAAACTAAAAGCTCTGGAAAGGATCTACAAGGTTTTGAAGGAATGATGTAAACATATATTCCATCAAGTTTTTAGGCAATGTCTCAGTTGACTGCGCATATTTGCACAACCTTTTTCAAGTTTAGTTGCTACATAATGCTGAAAACTAGTTTTAAACACTGATATAAATGTGAACTGTAGACTGTTGGAGTTCTGATATTTATAATAGTGCTTCTGGAGATGGCTTCCAATTCAGACCCACCTCATTAATATGCTAAACAAGGAAAAGTTCATGAATATATTCTTAATCCTGATGCGCATGGTATCTCAGACAAAAAAAAGAAAGACTGGCTCAGAGATGCTTTCATAGTTATGGAGCATCTCCTGTAATACAGCCATGGCAGCACTTTTGAAGGAAAATTTTTGCTGTAGTGTAGAAACCATGACAGCCAGATTGTGCACAGTGAACTCCCACAAATAGCAACGTGATGAGGAGATAATTAGTTCTGTGATCAGGGAGGCAGGGAAATAAGAAGGACCATCAAGATAAGCCATGAAGTGGGAGTGAATATTTCAATAAGAACTCACTGCTTTTCTCACACTTCAGTTTTAAATGTTGCAAGCATTTTCCTTCACTACATATTGTTGAACTGTAAGCACACTGCAATGAAATTGTACGTACAGTGGACTTTGAGTCAAGATTTTGTGCAGAATGATTTACAATAGATTTTTCTGTGCACCTGAGATTATGTTGAATTTTTTTTTAGTATTGTTATTGGAAAAACATCTCTGCAGTTGTACATGACAAAGTGCCTTCAGTGCTCTGGCCTGCAAATAGTCATATGTTTGGAACTGGAGCAAACTGGGAAATGCATAGAATGGTCTTTAAATGACCAAAGCAGATCACAGTGGAATGAAGATTGAAGTTCTGTTTGAGCTAAGGGGCTGTGTCTCAGCAAGAATATGTACAAAGGATCTCGTCATGGATTTGAAATCCTCTGCAGAGATGGCAGGTGTTGTGGTAGTATCCTTACCTCTGGGCCAGAAGGCATGCATTCAAATCAGATTTGCTCCAGAAATGTGTCATAACACATCTGAACAGGTTGATTAAAATATCAAGAGCAAGGTAAGACACAGTTGAAGCTAGGAACATTGGAGATGTGGGTGGGGAGTGAAGCAAGGAGGGGTAGTAGAGATCTGTTCAGAATCTTTCAGCTTCTTGGTTGAAATGGAGTAATAAGGTTTCAACAACTTAAGTGTCAGTCACTCCCATGAGCGCTGTTGCATCACTGCAATAACCTAAAATACTGCACACAAAGCAAGCAGTCAATTGATGCATTTAAAGGGAAACTAAGTAGGTGAAGGAGCAAGAAATGGGGAATTAAGGTATTGGGGTTATATCAGGCAGAGACAATCACCAAATTGGCTTAATAAATACATCTCTATATTCATACAAAGTGTGCATTGGTCTATTCTAAAAATCAAGTCCTCATTTGGACCAGCTTTTCTGACAACGCTTACAGATGCCTGAAATAATTGCATTATTCATGCCTTTTGTTTTGGATGATTTAAATAAATCAAAAATTTAGTGGCTTGTCGAAGAGGCCTAAAAATTCAGGATTGATAATTGCCTCCTGCATATTTGTGTTAAAATTATTGGGGTCTTGATTAGAGTGGTGCTGGAAAAGCACAGCAATTCAGGAAGCATCCGAGAAGCAGTAAAATCGACGTTTCGGGCAAAAGCCCTTCATCAGGAATAGAGGCAGAGAGCCTGAAGGATAGAGAGATAAATGAGAGGAGGGTGGGGGTGGGGAGAAAGTATCATAGAGTACATTAGGTGAGTGGGGGAGGGGATGAAGATGATAGGTCGGGGGGGGGAGGGTGGAGTGGATAGGTGGAACAGAAGATAGGCAGGTAGGACAAGTCATGGGGACAGTGCTGAGCTGGAAGTTTGGAACTGGGGTGAGGTGGGGGAAGGGGAAATGAGGAAACTGGTGAAGTCCACATTGATGCCCTGGAGTTGAAGTGTTCCGAGGTGGAAGATGAGGCGTTCTTCCTCCAGGCATCTGGTGGTGAGGGAGCGGTGGTGAAGGAGGCCCAGGACTTCCCTGTCCTTGGCAGAGTGGGAGGGTGAGTTGAAATGTTGGGTCACAGGGAGGTGTGGTTGATTGGTGCGGGTGTCCCAGAGATGTTCCCTAAAGCGCTCTGCTAGGAGGCGTCCAGTCTCCCCAATGTAGAGGAAGCTGCATCGGGAGCAACGGATACAATAAATGATATTGGTGGATGTGCAAGTAAAACTTTGGATGTGGAAGGCTCCTTTGGGACCTTGGATGGAGGTGAGGGAGGAGGTGTGGGTGCAGGTTTTGCAATTTCTGCGGTGACAGGGGAAGGTGCCAGGATGGGAGGGTGGGTTGTAGGGGGGCGTGAACCTGACCAGGTAGTCAGGGAGGGAACGGTGGTCCAACCTGTTTGTGCTAGAATTGTTGAGGCCTTATTGCAACAGCCAAGACAGCAGTCAGTGATTTTTAAATGTTTTCATGACTACTCAAAAAATGATTTCTGTGTACAATCTTATATCTATTGCATAGAACATAGAACATTACAGCGCAGTCCAGGCCCTTCGGCCTCGATGTTGCGCCGACGTGTCATACCAATCTGAAGCCCATCTAACCTACACTATTCCATGTACGTCCATATGCATGTCCAATGACGACTTAAATGTACTTAAAGTTGGCGAACCTTCTACCGTTGCAGGCAAAGCATTCCATACCCTAACTACTCTCTGAGTAAAGAAACTACCTCTGACTTCTGTCCTATATCTATCACCCCTCAATTTAAAGCTATGCCCCTTTGTGCTCGCCGTCACCATTCTTGGAAAAAGGCTCTCCTTGTCCACCCTATCTAACCCTCTGATTATCTTACATGTCTCCATCAAGTCATCCCTCAACCTTCTTCTTTCCAACGAAAACAATCTCAAGTCCCTCAGCCCCTCCCTCCATACCAGGCAACATCCCAATAAATCTCCTCTGCACCCCCTCCAAAGCCCCCACATCCCTCCTATAATGCGGCGACCAGAACTCTTTGAATTCTTTGAAGAAGTAACAAGTAGGTTAGACCAGGGAAACCCAGTGGATGTTATCTATCTATACTTCCAAAAGGCCTTTGATAAGGTGCCTCACGGGAAGCTGCTGAGTAAGGTGAGGGCCCGTGGTGTTCGAGGTGAGCTACTGGCATGGATTGGGGATTGGCTGTCTGACAGAAGGCAGAGAGTTGGAATGAAAGGTTCTTTTTCGGAATGGCAGCTAGTGACAGGTGGTGTCCCGCAGGGTTCAGTGTTGGGGCCGCAGCTGTTCACTTTATATATTAATGATCTAGATGAAGGGACTGAGGGCATTCTGGCAAAGTTCGCTGGTGATACGAAGTTAGGTGAACAGGCAGATAGTTCTGAGGAGGTGGGGAGGCTGCAGAAGGATTTTAGACAGTTTAGGAGAGTGGTCCAAGAAATGGCTGATGAAATTCAGTGTGAGCAAATGCAAGGTCTTGCACTTTGGAAAAAAGAATACAGTTAGAGAAAGCAAATTTGTCATCAGAAAATGAAATTTAGCATTTTATTATTTCTAATTATTGCAGAAGCAGCTGATTTTAAACAAAATAGTTTAATCAAAACTGTGGTTAGAATATTGAAAGGCTGGGAGAAGTTGACATGAATAATGCAGAAGTCTTTGAAGAGGAGTTACTAACTGAAGGGAAGAAAGCATTCTGTTGATTGGGTGAGATGAAGTAGGATAGGCTGTGCTTTGTTCAGAGAGAAAGCACCAGCGTCGATTAATTGTTTAAATGATATGTCTCTGTGCTATAATGTCCATGTAATTCTAATATAAACCAACTTTCCCAAGACTGAATGATGAGGCAGTGTTCATTAATTGAGATAATTGGCTGTTTTAACCCAATTTTCAGGGGTAACGGCCTGCAGTTTCCCATGGACATATTTTTGCGCTCAGCAGAGGCGGCAACCGGTGAAACCCAAGTGCTTCCCCCGAGAGGGAGGGTCTGGAATGACTTCAGGAAAAATGTACTGAACTTTGAGGGAGAGCATGGCTGATTTCACAATGCATCTTGAATGTGAATAGAGTTTGATTTAATTTTCTGTCCCCTGATCTCTCAATGGGATAGTTGGATTTGTCATAATTTGAATCTCAACCATGACTCTTTCTGCACAGTGAATGAGCTCATATGATCAAATGGTTATTTGAGCAAGACAAGAGGGAAATATTTTGGAGCAAAAGTCAGCGTAGTGGAGTCTGATGTTGGCTTTTAATAAAAAGGCCTGTTACTTGCCAGAGTTTATCGGTCTGTTTCTGGGATTCCTGTCATTCTTAATAACTGTAGGGCGCCTGCCATTATAGCGTACTGAGACCATGTGTGTTAGAATTTTCCTTTATACCTTAACGCAACACAAATGTCCATTGTCCAACCTTGGCGAATCTCAGCATGGAGATTAAACTGCATGCCTGAATAGCATCAGAACTCTTGGCAACGCCATATCCCCAGTGCGATTGTTGTTTTAACTGCTGCTAGTCTGCGGTGGTGAGAGCGGGTGTGGGTGGTGATAGTACAGGCAACCCAGTTTCCACCATTTTCTGAACTTGCCAGCGCATTGCGAAGGTTCAGATATCCTTCGACACAGTCTTTGACACAGATTCTGTTTTGTCTGCAGAACCTTCAAACTCATTTGACAGGGTGATGAATGGTTTTGTGTTACAATAATCCGAAAAGTTGAGAAATTAAAAATCACATGTTTAATTTTCGAATACTGATGTTTAATGATTGACTATCAGATTCTTTTTAATGCATATTTTTGGGCTCCGTTAGGATGGCTTCAGTGTGTATGGTGGGTAGGAACAGAGGGACTTGAGTGAAATGTCCATAAGTCAGTAGAGGTGACAAGACCGGAAGAGAGCTGTTAATAAAATATCTAGTATTCTAGGCTTCATGAATAGATGCAGGGAGTACAAGATCAGGGAAATTAGTGAATTTGTGTAAGACACTGATTAGGTCTCAGTTGCAGTGTAGTGCATTGATCTAGCCTCTACACTTCAGGAAGGATGTGAATGCATTGGAGAGGGTACAGAGGAGATTTAGGAGAATTGTTCCTGGGTTGAGACAATGAGGTCATAGAGTCATACAGTATGGAAACAGACCCTTAGGTTGAATTCATCCGTACCAACCAGACATCCCAATCTGAGTCGAAGAATATGGTGCTGGAAATGCACAGCTGGTCAGGTAGCATGTGAGGAGCAGGAGAATCGATGTTTCGAGCAAAACTCTTAATCAGGAATGAGGGGATGGCCCAAGGAGGTTGGGCGATAATTGGGAGGGGAAGGTAACTTTGCATGCGATAGGTAGATGAAGGTGATAAATCGGAGAGGAGGGTGGAGCGGATAGATGGGAAGGAAGATGGACAGGATCTGACCTAGTCCCATTTTGACCCATATCTCTCTCAACCCTTCACTATTGATCTATCCATCCTGATGCGTAAATGCTATAATTGTACCCACCACCACCACTACTTCTAGCAGCTTATTACATACACGTTACCCTCTGTGTGGGAAAGTTATCCCTGAGATTCTTTATTAAAATCTTTCCCCTCCACCTTAAACCTATGCTGTCTAATTTTGGACTCCCCCACCCTTGGGAAAAATCTTAGCTGTTCACCCTATCTATGCCTCTCAATATTTTATAAACCTCTCTAATGTCGCCTCTCAGCCTCTGACGCTGCAGGAGCAAAAGCCCTAGGCTATTCAGCCTCTCCCTATAGCTCAAACCCTCCAGTCTTGCCAACATCCTTGTAAATGTTTTCCGTACCCTTTCAAGTTTAACAACAACCTTCATACAGAAGGGTGATCAGAACTGTATGCAGTATTCTAAAAGTGGCCTAACCACTGAAAGATTTAGAGAGATATGGGTCAAATGGGACTAGGTCAGATCCTGTCCATCTCTCTTCCTATCTATCCGCTCCACCCTCCTCTCCGACCTATCACCTTCATCTACCTATCGCATGCTCAGACACAACACGACATCCCAACTCTTACACTCAATGCAAGCATACTAAATGCCGCCTTCATCATACTGTTTACCTGTGACACAACTTCCAGGAATTATGCACCTGCACCCTGAGATCGCTTTGTTCAGCAACATTCCATAGGGCCCTGCCATTAAGCGTATAAGTCCTGCTCTGGTTTGCCGTACCAAGATGCAGCTCCTCACATTTATCTAAATTAACCTCCATCTGCCACTCCTCAGTCCACTCATCACCATGATCAAGGTCCCATTGTATTCAGATAATCATCATTGCTGTCCAGTAAACCAACTATTTTGGTGTCATTACAGACTTTATTTAACCACACATTTGCATCCAAATCATTTTATTATACATGATGAAAGGCAGTGGACCCAGCACTGATCCTTGTGACACACTGCTGACCACAGGCCTCCAGTCTGAATCTCTCCCCTTGAGAATGTATATAAGGTATGAGCAGGAAGGGAAGGAGTTAAAGTTTAAGGTTGTGGGACAAAAGCTCAGCTTGCATAACTTTGACCAGATAAGAACTTGCACTAAACAATGAGGTGCTGGAGGCAAGGGTAGTGGTTAACGAGGTGAGGACCATCTATTGTGTAATGCCAGATATTTTAATCTTTACTGTTGATGCTCGCTGATTGTAATGGTCACCCAATCAATACAGATGTTGCCTTTATTTGGATGCTGCTCCCTGTAAGTGACTATGTAATTCATTAAGAATCTGCTGTTCGAGAGAAGACTGAGAACTCTTTGTGTGCATGGGTGAATGCTGTCTCTCCAGGGCTCTGAATAAAGATGGAGGTCGAGCCATACTGTCTCTGTTTGCTTCGACACATACAGAAATGGGGGTGACACCCTAACTTCCTACAAAGATCTGTGAAACACTTATCAGGTTCTGCGGATTTAAATATCTTTATTTTTAAAACCTCCAGCACCACATCTTCTGTAATATGAATTATTTTCAAGACACTGCTATTTATTTCCCGAGGTAACATGTCCTTCTCCACAGTAAATACTGATGTGAAATATTAATTATATCACTCACCTCCCTGTGGATCCGCACATAGCTGGCCACATTGATCTTCAAGGGGCTGTATTCTCTTCCTCATTACTCTTTCGCCCTTAATGTACTTGTAAAATCCCTTTTGGATGCTCCTTAACTTTATTTGTCAAAGCTATTATTTTTGCCCTACTAATTTGCCTCGTCATGTATTCCTGCTGCTCTTATATTCCTCTTGGGATTCACTCGATCCCGGCTGTCTGTAAATGACATATGCCTCCTTTTCTTTGACTAGAGCCACAATTTCTCCAGTCATCCCCTGTGCCTACCAGTCTTGCCCTTCACTCTAACACGAACATACTGTCTCTGAACTCTCGTCTCATTTTTGAAGGCCTCCCAGCTCTGAATAATCCCTTTATTTGCAAGTAGCTCCTGCGATCAACTTTTGAATGTATCTGTCTAATGCTGTCAAGTTGGCCTTAATCTAATTTAAACATTAGCTTTTTGATAAATTATATTCTTTTCCATAACTATTTTAAAACTGTTGTGGTTTTGTTCGCCGAGCTGGGAATTTGTGTCGCAGATGTTTCGTCCCCTGTCTAGGTGACATCCTCAGTGCTTGGGAGCCTCCTGTGAAGCGCTTCTGTGATGTTTCCTCCGGTATTTATAGTGATTTGTATCTGCTGCTTCCGGTTGTCAGTTCCAGCTGTCCGCTGCAATGGCCGGTATATTGGGTCCAGGTCGATGTGCTTGTTGATTGAATCAGTGGATGAGTGCCATGCCTCTAGAAATTCCCTGGCTGTTCTCTGTTTGGCTTGTCCTATAATAGTAGTGTTGTCCCAGTCGAATTTATGTTGCTTGTCATCTGAGTGTGTGGCTACTAAGGATAGCTGGTCGTGTCGTTTCGTGGCTAGTTGGTGTTCATGGATGCGGATCGTTAGCTGTCTTCCTGTTTGTCCTATGCAGTGTTTTGTGCAGTCCTTGCATGGGATTTTTTACACTACGTTGTACACTACACACAAACCAACAGCCACTCTCAGACAACAACTCACCAGGACGAAGGACCCGATACCCAGCATGAGCAAAACCAATGTAGTGTACAAAATCCCATGCAAGGACTGCACAAAACACTACATAGGACAAACAGGAAGACAGCTAACGATCAGTATGCATGAACACCAACTAGCCACGAAACGAAACGACACGACCAGCTATCCTTAGCGACACACGCAGATGACAAACAACATGAGTTCGACTGGGACAACGCTACTATTATAGGACAAGCCAAACAGAGAACAGCCAGTGAATTCCTAGAGGCATGGCACTTATCCACAGATTCAATCAATAAGCACATCGACCTGGACCTAATATACCGGCCACGGCAGCGGACAGCTGGAACTGACAACTGGAAGCGGCAGATACAAATCACTATAAATGCTGGAGGAAAGATCACAGAAGCGTTTCACAGGAGGCTCCCAAGCACTGAGGATGTCACCTCGACAGGGGACGAAACATCTGCAACACAAATTCCCAGCTCGGCGAACAGAACCACAACAACGAGCTACAAATCTTCTCCCAAATATTTTAAAACTAATAGAATTATGAGCACTTGCCCCTAGTGCTCTTTCAGACACTTACCCAGTCTTATTTCCCAAAAGAAGGTTCTCTTCTCTCTTATCCACACGATGAATGAGATTTTTGTACACACTTAACAAATTTCTCTTCGACAAAGATCTTAATACTATAGCAGCCCCAGTCAATGTTTAGAAAGTTAAAATCCCCTACCTTCACCACCCTAGTATTCCTACAGCTATTAGAGAGCCCCCTACAAGTTTACTTCTCAATTTCCTGCTGACCATTGGCAGGCTGAAAATACCATCTTATGAGGGTAGCTTGGAGAAAATGGATAAGTTTTCCTTGGAGAGGAGATTTGAAAGAAGTTTTCAAAATAATGAGTCTGGACAGTGGATAGGGGAGAAACTGTTCCTGCTGTCAAACAAATGGAGGACCAAAGGACACAGTTTTTAGATGGGAGTAAAAAGAAGCAAATGCGAAGTAAGAAATCCTTTCTCACAGTCAGGAGGTCTGGTATGAAATGCAGCACCAGAAAGTGGATGGAGGAGTTAGTTGAGGTGTTAGAGGGCATTGGCTGATGATTTAAGCAGACACGATGAGCATGGTTATGGGTGAAATGACAACAACTTAGCAGAGTCCGTGCTCACAGTCAGAGCAAACATAATGGGCCAAATGGCCCCTTCTTTCACTTTAATGATTCTGTTGCAGTAAGTTTCATGTTGGGGAATGAAGGATGTCCTGAAATAAAACTTGGCATTGCCTACAGATTCTTGGTAGTTGGTGTGTGTGAAACTCTGCTAGTTTTTCCAGTATGCACAGTTCATGAGTTGTCTCTCTAGTTTTGCATTTTCCAGGATGAATTTTCCCTGTTTCCTTTAAGGCAGATGATGCCTTATGATGGTTAAGGCAGATCAAAAGTTTTTTTTTAAATCGAGGTGTTGCTGTACTCTGTTTGAACTGCAGTGGTGTTGGATTTTATTTCATCGAACGGTAAATCAGAAATATATACTCTGTGTGTATTTTATGTGAAACCTGAGAGTGATTTAAAAGCTTAAAATGCAACAGCAAAATGGCAGGGAGGTGAATGATGGTGAACAGCTTTTGTGGAATAGACTAAACCACAGATGAAGTTGGATGGCTTTAGGTGTTCTCCTCCAAGTTTCCAAGACACAGTTTATATACTTCAGTTATAACAAAGTATAGAGACCATTAGATGAAAGAGACACCAAGGCCTTTTAGGGCTCCTTGTGAAATGTAGTCTTTCTCAAAACTTCTGTCTCTCCTTGCATGGCACTTTTTTTTAATCCTCTCACTGGATCTGAAAGCAAAATTTAGAACCATTATTGTGCCTTCTACTATTTCACAAATCCCAGATCCAGCCCCTCGGATAGTTCTGTGTCCATTTGTAAAGTAATCAATCTGAGCAAGATTTTCACATCACATCAACTTGATTGTTGGCCCAGACCTTTGTAATAAGTAGCCAAGGGGCAACAATCACTAGTGAGGTCAATTTAAGTTGCCTACAAGAAGGAATTGATCCTGTGACATCTCTGTTATGATGTCAGGTTTGTCCCGTCTGCATCTGGGAGAACTTTGGGATCCAGAAATGAAGTCAGTCAGACTGAGAAGCCAATCAGATTGCCAAGGTTTCGCAGTCAGAAAACCAAGAAATGAAACCCAACTGATTATCAGTCACTTCTTTAATCATTTCACTCATGGAAGTAAAAGATAGGGACATGTGGAAGACCGGTCAAAGCAGAAATACCTTAAAGTTTTGAAAAGAACTCTAGCTATTTCTGTTTCCGATTTCCAGCATCCACAGTTCTTTGTTTCTTGTATATGAACTGGGGTTTGGAGCGTACTGCATATATTTTTCAATGACCAGCTGTTGAAATGTTCATGCACAGCCCTTGGCATTGGTGTTCCCCTCATTTGTACACTGGAATAAAATTTCTTCACTCTGCTTTAGTCTTCCCCTCTTTCCAAACTCTAGTCTGTGTCATCTGAGCCGACGTAGAAGAGATGCTGGTTAGAGATCCAATTGAGAATTTTATGATACTCTTGTGTACTTTATTTGAATGGTGCCATAAACCATGAGGGGAAAAGAAACTTCAGCAGTATATGCAATCATGCAACCTCAAAGGGTGTTTTACAGTTGGGAGCATGTCCCCAAGTTAGTTAGTTATAATGTTTACAACCTTGACTGTCCATGCTGGAGTAGATATGTCTCCCCAATCCCTTTGCTCTCAGCTTGACTTCTGCACTGGGAGCTGTTCAAGTTCTGGTAGATGATCAAGTTCTGGTAGGTGACGGTGTGTTTGGTGTACAACTGAAATATTAAGTTAACAAAAAAGTGGAAGTTAACGTAACTTAACAGGAGATGTAGTCTATGATGCTGCTATTTTCACCTCCCCCCCCCCCCCCCCCACCCACCCTCCCAACCCATGATTCAAAATCTTGCAGGATGCTGAACAAATTGCCTCTATGAATTTTGTCAGTCTTTATTTGATAGAGTAAGCTGGAATGTCTTTTAGGGTACAGTATGTTTGGCCTCGAGGGGGTTCGTGGTTATTCTGTGCTGAAGATGTGGAGGATATAAGCAATAGGTGAAAATGGATCCATCTCCACCTATTGGTTACTCCTTTATCTCCTTCGCCCCAATATTTGTAAGTAATATTCTATTTGATGAGGCCTTCTTCAAAAGAAAAGGTTTTAAATTTAAGTCTCAACAACTGTATTATTTTTGGGCTAGCAATACAAATGTACATTGATTTCTGGCTGTCGAATGTGAAATAGCCTTGCTGCTTTCTCTACTTTGTTTATCATTTGGCCACTGGGAGATTTATGTGACATAAAGGACATGTTCATGGAGTGACTGTCAGGGGATTATTGTTCTTTTTATAAAAGACTTTGAAAGAAGGGGCAATATGAAGAAAAGTGTTTTGATTTATTTAAGCTGGCTGCTGCACATAAATATTATAAGCAGTTTGCACTTGCGAGTGAAAGTGGGTCTGTTGTCAGCATTATTACTAGCTGCAACAGTGGTGTCTTCTGAATGCAAGTATTCTCCCAGTGCATTTCTACTTGTTTGCAAAATTCCTTGTCTCTTTCAGGAAGCTCTGTGCTGGCGTCAGAGGTGATTTTTGGTGTTTTGCAGCACATGGATTTTCTGTATGATGGGTTGTCCATCTGAGAGAACGCCACTGTGGGAAGGAAACTTTCTCTCCCACCACAGCTGCAGAGAATTGAATTGGGGCCGGGCTGGAAATGATCTGAGGTCACACTTACTCAAAGAAAGAACATGGTTTTGTGTATTTTGGTTATACCATTTGGGGAATGCATGAAAATGTCAATTGATATGATGTGCGCAAAATATTATGGGGTGGGGTTTATGTAGAACTTTGTAGATGTAGGAATTTGTGCATTCTACACACTGTATCCTTACGTAACTCAATCACGGAGACATTATTTTATAGGATTCCCACAATGTGGAAGCAAACCATTCTGGCCCATCAAGTCCACACCAACTTTCTGAAGAACATCCAACCCTGCATTTCCCATGGCTAAACCACCTAGCCCGCACATCCCTAGACTCTGTGCAATTTAGCATGGCCAATCCACCTAACCTGCACATCTTTGAACTGTGGGAGGAAACTAGAGAACTCAGAGCAAACCCACTGGGAGAAGGTACCAACTCCATATAGACAGTTGCCTGAAGGTAGAATCAAACCTTGGTCTCTGGTGCTATGAGGCAGCACTGAATCACCGTATCTGTGTGTTTTTCAATGCTACGGGAAATGTTTTGGGCAGTTTATCTTAGTCTAACAAAGGTAAATATATCTAAATCAATGTCACTAGAAAATTTCTATAAAGAGTTAAAAGTCTGGATATGTACTGAAATGATGGGATTTTGTTTCTTGAAAGATTCTTCAGTCAGCTAATCATCTGGTTTTTAGGGCGAGCTCTCTTCCATAGTTTGCGTCCACTAGCTGTTCTGTCTACATCTCCCAATGCTTTCAATACTCGTGAAGTAATGACTATGTTTCCTGACAGAGGAAATGGGCTTTTTGAATGAGATGTTCATTTGTACCATTATTTCCAGTTTACAAGTTAATATTGATGAGGTAGTTTAGAGAAGTTCAATTAGTGTCGTTGCTCTCTTTATATCGTTACCATAGAAGCAATGAAATCTGACGTACATGCTTTTATGGCAGTGTTTTATTGTGCATGAAGTCAAACAAAGCTGGAGGATTCTAAACTTCCATCTTGATTTACTGGAAGCAAGCTCAGACCAGTAAAATCCTTAGTTAAAAGATTAAAGTGAGTAATTTCTTGTGATTATGTGTGCACCAAAAATTGATGTTGGTGTGATTTGGTGCAAACTAATTTGTTCCAAGTGTTCATACATATTTGTGGTTTTCATTGGAATTGATAATTAGAAGGCAGGCAATTTATTCCATCTTCTGTATCTCATGGTTGGTGTCTGTGATGTTGACTCCTCAAATGTAAGAAATCTGGGCAGGAATAGACCACACAGCCCTAGTGAGTCTGCTCTGCTACTCAGTACGACTATGAATGATCTCTGCCCTCAACTCCACTTGTTTCTCTGCCAGCATCCTGTGGGCAGATAAGAGGCATTTTTGTAAGGGATGTTGTGTGGCACGAGACTAAGGTAGGGAAGAAGGAAAGTTACTTTTCTTGGAGAACAGACAGACGCAAGGAACATTTGGAACAGCAATTGGAAATGTTGGCTGTGCACATGAGCTCAGACTGGTAAAGTGATAGAGCTCGCACTCAAAAATTGTCCTGTCTCTCTGAAGGTATTAACTGACCTGAAGTTTGTGTCTGGTTTCTAGTACTTTGACACCAAACTGCAAAAAATGTATTGACCTTTCAAGGAGGCACGGTCTTCCAAGAATTATACCAAAGTTTAAAGAATGCGACTGAGGTCAAGCTGCATAATCTTGGGCTCTGCTCACTCGAGTTTAGAGGAATGGGTGATCCAGCTGACATCTGTAAATATGGATTGTGTTATGAATCGAACAGAGAAAGTGAAAGAAAGCTTTAACTTCAATTTAGAGGTTGATCATTTAGGAATACATGAAAGGCTTTTTCATGTGATGATTTGTGGAAATCTGGAACCTTGTCTGCACAGTCTGAGATGCTGGATCCGTTGGAATCAGCAAGTAGCTGGAGTATTCAATTTTCGTTGGGTTAAGTTACAAAAGGTTTTAGAGATAATATGCTAGTGAAGGTGCAGTTCAACCATTGTATGTTGGAATAGGCTTGAGGGCTGAATGATTGCTTCTGTACCCTATTTGCAATTTTTTTGTCTAACTTGGAGACTTTATCCATTTGAAACAACTTGGCCATTCTTTTTGACTTGAAACAATTCTTATCAGTTTTTAAATTTTTGTTGAAGGCTTAAAATTAGAAGTTATCAAATTTTAATATTTGCATGTATAAGTCAGAACTTTTGTGCTTTGTGACAGAACCTCTTGATTTTGCACAAAATGTTTGTTTTCTTTCTTAACCCCTTTCACCTTCTGGAGTCCTAACAGTTGCCATTTGCCCTGTGTGTTTTCAGGCTCTCTAGAGGGGGCAGGTGATACAGAAATACAAAAAGTCAGAGAAATAAACCTGTGAGTGCTTTAAAATCTTCTCTTCTCATGCTTGTTGTTAGAAAATAGTTACTGAAGTCCTTGAGGAGGTCTGTGCTGGATGATGGATTATTTTTCTATTTCTTTCTCACGCAATTAAGAACCGCGCAGACCGAATCTGGATCCTTCTGCTGGATTCCCTGGGTTAATATGCATGTGAATTGACCTTACAGGTGAGAAGTGGTATAAAAGTCTAGTTTCTTTCCCACATTTTGCTGCATTTATATTCTGATGGCTCAGCCTACAGTATAACGGCAGCTAAATTTGTTGCAGTGCAAAAGCAAATGTTGCAATTACTCTGCCGCAGGGTGGAAAACCTCTTCCTGGAGAGCATTGTACTAATGAAAATGCTCCACAAACATGTTCGACATCTATTAGAACCAGTACAACCATTCACCAGAACTTTCTGATTCAGATACGAAATCTTAATTTGGTTTGTGATACAGTAGTGAAATGCAATAGTAAATATTTCCGAGGAGGTGAAAGTTTAAGGTTGCCAAAATTGTTAATGGGTAATAACTAAACTTATTACTAAAGAAATGAGCCACCAACCAATCTGTTATAGCTGGCAAAGGTTGCACTTGACGGTTAATGACCCAATTAAGATGGTGGAGGACAGCCGTCAGAAGTGAAAAACTGAAACATAAATGCAATATTGAATTTTACTAACAGTTGCTGTTTTCTTTATCGTGAATCCCTGGTTTTAAATCTCAAATTTTAAAGTCTATTTTCTTTCCCCTGTTAAGATTTAGCTATCAAAATTGCTGAGAGCTCCAGAATCATTGCATCTAGCATTCAGGTCACACGGTTATTGCACTAGGCTTTTTGCAATGAGCACTTGTTTGTTTTCTCTGCACCAACGGAAGTGCCACACCAAAGCCACTTAGAGTTCCACCCTCAAAGACTGCAGGAGGGAGTATAGAATGTGTAACCGTGGGCTCATTGTTGTTTAAAATCCAGATGAATGGCAGCTACAGAATGAAAGTGATCAGTCTTTGATAAGGTTCAGTCATGTTTTCGATTTTTTTAAAAAGAATTTAAATTGAAGTGGTAGTGATATTTAAATTGCATGGAATACACACAGCACAGAAATCAACCAAACAGCCTAATTAGTCGGTGTATGTGTTTATACTCCATACAAGCCGCCTCCCATCCTGCACCATATAACCCTATTAGGATAGCCCTCCATTATTCCTACCTCAGATTTTAATCTAGCTTCCCCAACTATTCCCTGTGGTAGCAAGTTTCACATTCTTACCCCTCTCTTGTAATTTTTTTTTCCCCCTTCCCTATTTTGTGACTGTCTCATACTGCCATCTCATCCCTACAAATTGAAACATATCCTTTTGTCTGTTTTATTAAAACTTCAAAATTATGAGAAGAGCTCAATATGTTTGCCTCTCGGCCTACGTCTTTGAAGAGAACAAAGACCTAACCTGATTTGGTTTTTTAAGTGTGACTTCATAGTTCTTGTTTCATCCTTATTAGTTTCTTTGCCCCCACCTTATACTCATTGATTCAAGATAGTGGCAGAGTAGCAGGGCTATGTCTGGGCTAATTAGCTCTCGCTTGCAATTTTTCTTTTTACATGTCTTTTTCTTTTCCTTTTTTTTTCTTTTGGAGCTGTTTGCAGCAAGTTAGTCAGTGTAGCAGCGAGCGGGCTGTGTATGGAATGGTGGTTCCTCTGGGGTTTGGAGGTGGCAGTGGGACACACCTGTTCACGATGACAGCAGCCTGCCTGACATTTTGGGCTGGGCACAGCAGCAGCGGCGGACCTTTCAAGATGGCGCTGACAAGGTGACAAGCCAGGAGTGCGGCCAGAGCGAGACTCTTGGTGAGATGCAGTGGTGGCCTAGTCTGGCAGTGGAGCCAAAGAATCCTAGTTGCAGTAGGCCTAGAGTGGGGACTTCTGGCATTCCTGAGGTGGCGGTTGCACTAGTGGCAGCATAGTATACCCAGAGCAAGGACTGCTGGTATCGTTGAGGCAGCAGCAGAGCCTGAGACTCCTGATCGCAAGGTGAGTGTGGGTTCAGCGCAGGGACCCTGCATTGGCACCAATGAGGTGAGCCCAGCGACAATGCAATGGAGTCTAAAGAGTGGTGACTTCTATGTTGGTGGGTCTGACCTCTGAGGCAATGTGGGAGGAGTGGTGGCACAGCTTCATTGGTGAGCTGGCCCAGGACCCTGTTATATCTTAAACTGTTCAAAGTGGCGCCGGATTGTGGCGACATTTGGAGATTTTCACTATTATTCACTGTAAAATGCAAGTGACAGTGAATAAATCATTCATGATCTGTTTCATAATAAAGCAACCAGAGCTCTACCTCAGTGGGAGAATGTGAGGACTGCAGGTTGTGGCACGGTAGCTCAGTGGTTAGCACTGCTGCCTCACAGCGCCAGGGACCTGGGTTCAATTCCTGCCTTAGGCATCTGTCTATGTGGAGTTTGCACATTCTCCCAGTGTCTGCTGGGTGTCCTCCAGGTGTTCCGGTTTCCTCCCACAGTCCAAAGATGTGCAGGTTAGGTGAGTTGGTCATGCTAAATTGCCCATAGTGTTAGGTGCATGAGTTAGGGGGAGTGGGTCTGGGTGTGTTACTCTTCAGAGAGTCGGTGTGGACTAGTTGGGCCGAAGGGCCTGTTTCCACACTGTAGGGAATCTACTGTAATCTAATCAGAGTAGAGAATGTGATGCTGGAAAGCACAGCCAGTCAGGCAGCGTCCGAGGAGTAGGAGAATTGGCATTTCAGGCATAAGCCCCTCATCAGGAATCACCTTGTAATCTGAAATAATTAGTTTAGCATAATTTTTCTTCTATTCAGTTCTCTTCTCCAGGAATGAACTCAGTGCTTGGCTCTCTTTATTTTAATTTTAAACAGCCATGTTAAGTTTTCTTCAGTTTTTTTTGTATTTGTATTTGAGGATTCCTTTGTCATTTTTACTGCATGTAGATTTTTATTTTCCAATTGACGTGTGAGCTCGTTTTTCTTAAAATTGTAGCATGCTACACTTCTATGTTAAAATTCATTTTTCATTTATGCCCAAATAATTTTGGATTCTCCAGCCCAAATTATTTCTGCAGGTGTTAGCAATTTCTGTGATTTAATGATGGAGTAAGAGGCCATTCAGCCCACTGTGCCTGTGCCAACTCTATGAATGTGACATGAATAAGAGGGAAATGGGTACTGGCTAATGGATTCTCTTTCCTATTTCATGAAGTGAGTATTAGCATTAAATTGTTGTTGTCACCATAGTCTTATCGGAACATAGGGGCTGCTTTTATTAGAAAGAAGCTACTGGTGGTGATTTAAGCAGAGGGCCACTAGTCCTCAGGTGAGGGAAGAGATTGAGAAAGAATCCTTCATGGTAACCTCAAACTGGTGATAGTAATTGAACCCCCTCTGTTGGCATCACATCGCTCTGTAAACCAACAACCAGCCATCTGAGCTAAACCAATTCCCCTATAGTCCTAAATTGAATACTGTTTTTGATAGAAATAGAAAGCGTTTGTGTACTTGACGCAACTCTAAATGATAGATAGCCAAGTGCAGCTTTCAGTCACGGTTATGGTTTTGATGCCAAACCCTCTGGGTGATTTTCTGCTTGATCCTGAGGGGAGTTGACTGTATAGATATGGATCAGATATTTCTTCATGTGGGAGAATCTGGAACAAGGGGGTCATAGTTTTAAAATACAAGGTTGCCCATTAAAGACAAATGAGGAAATGTTTTTTTCCCTTGAGGGTTTTGAGTCTCTTTGGAATTTTCTTCCTCAAAAGGCAGAAACTTCAGACATTTTTAAGGAGGAGGGAGATTTTTGATTTCCAAGGGCATGAAAGATCATTGGAGCAGCGATGCAGGAATGTAGCGTTGAGGTTTCAATCAAATCAACTCCTGATATTTATTGAATAGCAGATCAAGTTCCAATGGCTGAGGGTTCTTTTTTATAAAATCATATTTAACTAAGATCAGGAGAAGGAATTTTCATCTTGATTCCTGAATGGATTGAGGAAGAGAGCAGGAACTATGATTAAGCACACTGCATCAACAACCATGGCATGGTGGCTTAGTGGTTAGTGCTGCTGCCTCACAGTATCAGGGGCCTGGGTTCGATTCCACTCTTGGGTGACTGTAAGGAGTCTGCACCTTCTCCCCATGTCTGTGTGGGTTTCCTGTCATAGTCCAAAGGTGTGCAGGTTAGGTGGACTGGTCATGCTAAATTTCCCCTAGTGTCCAGGGATGTGCTGGCAAGATGGATTAGCATTGGGAAATGCAGGGTTAAAGGAATAGGGTGGAGTGGATGGGTCTGGGTGGGATCCTCTTCTGAGGATCAGTATGAACTTGATGGGCTGAATGGCCTGCTTCCACATTGTAGGGGTTCTCTGATTCTAATTATTCAAATACTTTGTTTTAATATCAGCATAAGTTGAGCATATTCAGCCATGCCATCATTTTGCTGATTAATTTGGTGATGATCATTGACATTCTCAATAATTGTGTGAAACATTGTGGCTGAGGACACTGCACCAATGCTAATGGTGATTTGTCAGTTTGTTTTTGTAAATGCAAAAGACCTAGAATTCACAATTCCTGTCAGCAAAGCAAACTCAGGACATTGGTGGAACTCTGTGTTTCTTTAGGGAAGTAGAGATGGCACTCCAAGATGTGAATAATCTGGAAGGAAGGAGTCTGAACAGGAAACTGGGAACTGCTGAAGTACCCAGTCTAAAAGGCTGGAATCCACATGGACTTGCACTGGTGAACTTAGAGCCCATCATAAATGGCTAAGCTGAAAGGGTGGTCATTCTCTAAAGCTGTGAAGGCTGCCCTCAAAATGAGGAGTAGATGAGGCTGGAGTCCTTCATTACCTTTAGAGGTGCTAGCCCCATTTAGTTTGATCAAATTTAATATCGGTGAAATGTCAAACATTCTTACATGGACAAAGTTTTAGAATTTTTTTCCAGTCAGCGCCCTAGTTCTTAGAATGTGTGTCCAGATTGATACATACGTTGAAAAATTTGCACTAATGGAGTTTAGTTTTATGTGCAGTGTGGTGAAAGGACTTTGTGAATTTTTGTTTAAAGTTTTAAATGGGGTTGCTTTTCTCCATCATTTGGGTTTTCATATTTTATCTTGGACTGAAACCTATTCTGAGACCTCTTGTAATAGTCTGGTTTTCTTTTTTTAACATACCTCATTATCTGGTTGCATTCCTCAGCAATTTAATGTGAAAGCTGTTATACTGATGCTAGTGGCAATAAAACCGTGGGAATAAACTATCAGTTCCCTGGAGGTGGCTCCACCTCAAGTTATCATCTGCTTGACCAGATCAAGTGGTACACCCATGTTGAAAGGAACAGTGGCTTTGGATCTGAGCAGCATACCAGTGATTTCAAACTTGCTAATACGCTAGTTCAACTGATGGATTTCAGAGCACCCCTTTCCACCTTGCTGCAGAGTCATTCTTTAGTTCTAAACATAGTGCTTTTTGTCTTGGACAATGATTGTAAATTATTTTATTTGAGACCAGATATGTAAGGCTTTGAGAAACTGCAAGTAACATTACTGTAAGAGTTACTGAAGGGTTGAGTAGGCAAAAGTGAGGACTATAGATGCTGGAGATCAGAGTCGAAGAGTGTGGTGCTGGAAAAGCACAGTCTGTCAGGCAGCATCTAAGGAGCAGGAAAATCGACGTTTCGGGCAAGAGCCCTTCATCAGGAATCAGGGTTGAGTCATCTTTTCTCCAACTGGCTGTATTTCCTGGTATACTATTATTTGCTTTCACAAGGAAGTTTGGCTCATGTATTAAAATACATTCACAAACAGTGAAATGCTCCTTGATTGGAGACAAACAGGAGTTTTTAAATATAAAATAAAAAGAAAACAACAGAAGATAACCACCTTACGTCAGTGACAAAAACAAAGTGCTGGAGAAACTTGTACAGCCTGCTCCCAAACAAAACCAGTTTTTCCAGTGGGCAACCAGATTCAAAGTGTTAACAGTTTTGCTGGCTAAGATACTGCAGACCTGCTTAGTTTCTTCAGCACTTTGTTTTTATTTCAGATCTCCAACGTCTGTGGTTCTTTTTGATATTGTTGCCTAATGTCAGTTAGAATCATGAGATGTCTTTTCAAATATATTTTCATTATTTTAATCAAAGACTTGGTGACATATGATGTATCATTTGTTTGTGAGGTATGAGTGAATACTGAACAGCGGCTGAATATTGTTTGAAAATGAGTTAGGGTCTTATGATGTTATTCAAGCCTCTTAAAGCCCCCAGTCATCCTGTGTACATCTCAAAATTGCAGCAAACGCTGAATAGAAATGCAAGTTTCAGCTCCATTTATAGTGTAAAGTATGTGTTGTTGGTCTCTTGTTCCCAAGCTGCTGATCAGAATTGCTGATGTGTGGCAGAGATTGGAAGATAATTTGCATGTTTTGCTGACAGTGGTGAACTTCAATGAAAATGAACATCATCTGAGGATCAGAACTGCAGAGGCTGCGGGCTTGCAGGCACTGCCTTCATTTCCATCGTTCTGTACAAGCCTTGACATTTTGTTTTGTTCAATTTCTTTCTTTCTACCCCCACCTCACTGTCATGTCAAGTTAACAGGATTGCTTATGCTTGCAATAAAAAGCTTAACAAAAATGCAGAAGCAATTTATATACAGTGTTGCTTTCACCTGTAATGCTTACTCAGTGATAAGGAATTAACAGTTTCGCCACCTGATGGTGTGCTGACTGATATGCAGTGCAGGAATACAAGAACAGGAGGTGGTTTATAGCCTCTATAGGATGTCTCACCATTTAGTGAGCACAGCAAACTGAACATGACTACCCTCAGTTAATCAGCAAGGAGAAAGTGGGGGCTGCAGATGCTGGGGATCTGAAGAATATGGTGCTAGCAAAGCACAGCCAGTCAGGCAGCATCTGAGTAGCAGGAGAGTGAACGTTTTGAGCATAAGCCTTTTGTCAAAATTGAGGGGGTGGTCCAAGGGAACTGAGAGAAAAGCGGGGGGGGGGGACTTGGGGGAAGGCAGCTGGGAATGCGATTGGTAGACGAAATTAGGGATGAAGGTGATAGGTTGGACAGGAGAGTGGAGCAGATAGGTGGGAAGGAAGACGGACTGGTAGGGCAATTCAAGAGGGTGATGCTGAGTTGGAAGGTTGGATCTGGGATAAGGTGGAGGGAGGGGAAATCAGGAACTGGTGAAATCCACATTCATGGGTTGGAGGGTCCCAAGGTGGAAGATGAGGCGTTCTTCCTCCAGATGTCGGGTGGTTAGAGTTTGGCGGTGGAGGAAGCCCAGGACTTGCATGTCCTCGGTGGAGTGGGAGGGCAGTTGAAGTGTTCGGCCACATAGGGCGGTTGGATTGTTTGGTGCATGTGTCCTAGAGATGTTCTCTGAAATGTTCGGCAAGTTGGCATCCTGTCTCCCCAGCGTAGAGGAGACTTCATCGAGCAATGAACGCAGTAGATAATGTGTGTAGAAGTACAGGTAAATCTCTGTCAGATGTGGAAGGATCCACTGGGGCCTTGGATGAAGGTGTGGGCTTAGGTTTTGCACGTCTTGTGGCAGGGGAAGGTGCCGGGAGTGGAGTGTGTGTTGTTGGTGGGTGGACCTAAAGAAGGGAGTCGCTGAGGGAATGTTCTCTCCGGCACGCAGATAGGAGTAGGGAGGGAAATATATCTCTGGTGGTGGGGTCTGTTTGTCAGTGGTGGAAATGGCGGAGGATGATGTGACACATGCAGAGGTTGGTGGGGTGGAAGGTGAAGACCAGGGAGATTCTGACCTTGTCGCAGTTATTTGTTGCCACTGGTGGTCTGTGGTAATTCATCTTTAGTTTTTGGAGGTTAGCACTTGGTATTTCTGTGGTCACATTACTTAAGAAGGGCAAATTGCTGTTTGCAGAATTGGATGCAAATATTTATCCAGTTACTCTGCATTTTTGAAATCTGACCTTTCTCATCATGATGCTACCTTAAAAGTTTGGGTGGTTGTTGTGAACTATTTGTTTCAGGCCCCAGCTTTCTGTTTGGATAACCTCTAATGAGATGGTGTTGCTCCTTAGTGTTTCCTATAACTGTATTGCAATCCTTCACCGCTTGAGGATGTGTGCTATAACTGCCTCTGTGAAGCTGACTGGCGGTGCTGAACGTATTTCTGTGTGCATCCATTTGTTGGATGTTGGGACTTTTCTTATTGATCTATTGAACAGGATTGCTCAGTGTCCTTATGTTGTGGATCGTGGCAGATTAGAATGGCAAAGTACCGTGGAATTAGTAGTTCCTAACTCCAGTTTTTTTCCAAAGAATTCAGTTAAAAACTGACAGTAATTAAAGTTATATCTGTAGAGTGGCAAAGTCTTTAGTGTGATCCTTCAAAATGTTACACTGGTATAATCTCAAAGGGGTTTCAAATGGACAAAATAAGAGATACTGAGGGGACTGACCAACTCCCCTCTCTCAGAAAGGCCCCTCTTGCAAAAGTTTTGTGTTTTAGCTTTGTAGGAATATATATCAAAAAAAATTTAAAAATCAACTGCAACATTAAGTTGTGTCATGAGCTTAATGGATTAGTAAACTGTGATAATCTTAGCTCTGAAAACAGCCATTTAAAACACCCCTGCGCTGCAGGTAAAGTTAAAGAAGAAATTTTCTGTCACTGAGTGCTTTCAGTCAGTTGTTGCCAAAAAGAACCAGGATAAAGTATTTCAATCAACTTACAAAGCTATGAAATCAACAGTTCAACTATCAACAGCACACTGCTAGTAAAATCCACTGCAAAGGGTGCAATGTTCCACTGTCTGCTCTTCATGAACAGTTCAGAGATTGATGAATATATCTTTTGGCAGTGTTCCCTCTAAGCTGCATGCTGCATGGCTACTGGGAAGGTTGCATGCGTGCCAAACAAGAGCTAATGCATTGACTTCCTGTTTCTGAAGTTGTTGCTGTGTACAGATCTAGGACGACTGCCCAGCACTAAAATGATGTGGGGAATGTAGCTTTTGGGACTCTTATTTCCAATCTGCATTGTTTTTAATTCACTTATACTTGGCACTGGTTGGACCAGCATTTATTGCCCATCCTAGTTGCCAGTGATGGTGGGCTGCCTTCTTGAACCGCTGCAGTCCACTTGTAGACCTACAATGCAGTTCGGCAGGGAATTCTAGGATTTTATTACAGTGACGCTGAAGGAACAGTGATATATTTCCGAAGTGGAAGCTTGGAGGGGAACTTTAAGTTGGTGGTTGTTCTCTTGTATTTGCTGTCTTGGTCCTTCCAATGGGATTGATTGTGGATTTAGAGTGTGCGAAGGATTTTGGTGAATTTCTGCAGTGCACCTCATACATTTGTATATACTGCAGCATTGGTGGTGGACGTTGATGCTTGTGGATGTGGTGCCAGTCAAGCTGGCTGCTTTGCCCTGAATTGTGTCTATGTTTTTAAGTGCTGTTAGAGCTGCAACAAATTGGGGGAACCTTGTTTGTGGACTGGTTGTAGCACATGATGTTGAGCAGACATGGCTTACTGGATTGGCTCACTTTGGTATTCAGAAACTAAAGAGCCAAGAAGGCAGATGACCAGGTCTTTATATTCTGGGCTGGCTTCCAGATCAGAATAGTTGGAATTTTTCCAAATGAAAACATACAAAGGTTTATTATCTCCTAAAAGCTAAGAGCAAAAACCTGGCTAATGTAAAGGCTCCTCTTGGTCATGGCATTCTGAGAGAGGAACAATTATCAACCAGCCAGTCACAGTGTGTGCTGTCTTGGCAGGGATAATGTGGGGAGATCATTTCCTTTCTTCGTACTTGGTCAGCTCACTAGGGATTTGGCACGTCTTGGTGTTGTAATTCTGAAAAATGAACTATAAGCCAGCAGAAAGTGCTGCAAGGTCCAAATGTCAGCACATTTGCTTTTTAACACATCTATGACTTGACGAAAGTGTATATGTTTAAGCAGCTGTGAGTAACATTTGTAATATTTCTCATCCATCTCTACCAGTGTTGCCATTGATTAGAGTATTTTGTGAGAGAATGAAACTCTTTCTATTGATCCAAATGTATAACTTGCTATTATTTTTAATAATGTATCAAAATGGATGAGTCTATCAATTCGTGCTCGATCGGTTATGTAACTAAAATAGATTTTTTTTTTGGCAAGTATGTTGAGATTGCCTGTGCATGGTTTCCATTGCTAGTCCCCTGGCAAGAAATAGGAAGCACTTTCATTTAAATGAATAGCAATTATGGCTTGCATTTATATAGCACCTTTTTTTTTTTACTGAGCAAAATGCTCTCTGCACATTTCAGGTATGCCATCCAGCAAAATTTGCACTGAACATCGAAAGATGACATGAGAACAGGTTTGCTCAAATCAGTAGGAAGGTGGAAAGGTGTCTGGGGGAAAGTTCTGGAGCTTCGAGCTAGTTGTGATGAAACTGAGGGATGCTTTAGACGTCAGAGTTGGAGGCTTGAGGGTTGCAGGAGGTTAGAGGAAGGGTGAGGGCCAGGAAAAGAATTGGAAACACCATTAAAATGTTTAGATCGAGCTCTTACTCAACTAAGAGTCTTTGAGTTAGTGTGTGCAAATGAAAGATGGACAAGGATTGGTGAAATCTGGCATATGGACACAGAAGTTTCAAAGACTTTAAGCTTATGGAATGTTGAAGATGGGAGGTTGGCCAGGAGTGCATTGGACTAGTCGAGCTTAGAAGTAATAATGTGTTTCAAGGGTTTCAACAGCAGTTGGGTTCAGGCAGGAATAGAGTTTGGTTACAAACAATAAATGAGGATCTGGTACAAGTGCTCTTTAAAAGAACCAGGAAAGATCCTGGTTAAATGTTAGTGTGATAAGGACAGAAGCTTACATATCACACCTGGAACATATCTACTGTGACCAATTAGAATAACTTCTGGATGGGTCTTTTGCAGTGGTAGTGTCCCTAACTCTGGACTAAGACGTTCAGGTTCAAATCCCGTCCGCTCTAGAGCTTTGTAATAATGTTCCTGAACTAGTTAATAAAATATCTAGACCAACATCTGAAGGGCCTTTACGGTACAGTGATAATGTCCCTAACTCTGGACCAGGAGGCCTAGGTTCAAAGCCCTCCTGCTCCAGAGGTGTGTAATAACATCTTTGAACAGATTGATCAGAAAAATATGAAAATGAAGTCTGGAAATGAATAATCCGAACAAAATAATGCTCAGTTCACAATGAAAAGAGAATTGGTAGCTTTCGCTCAATATTGCTGATGACTTCTGTCATTTTGATTGGCAATGGACTGATGAGGAGTAGGGACTGGATTTGTTGCACACTTCATTGATTGGATACATCTGGGCCAATGTTATAAATGTACGTGAAAAACCTAGCACTGGCCCTTGCTACTGCAGTTAATGTAATATTGGCATTTGCTTTGTCCACTGCACTTGACTCTGTCACACAACCTGCATGATGATGAATACGTTGAGCCACTTATCCTCTTGGATTAGTAGCTGAGCTTGAGTTATCAGATTAGTATGTCCGAGAGCAGTGGTGATACTATTGCTACTGAGTTCAGTCATCAATCAGTGCATATTATAGTTAGTAGCATTCAGCATGTCTGGTGGACCTGTCATTTAGTATGCCCATGTTTTGCAAATGCTCGAAATTGTCCTTCGGTGTGTTGTGATTCTACACCGTATCTAACACCAAGTGTAATTTGTGCCAAAGCATTCTTAATGTAAGTTGCAGATGCTGGAGAATGGAGCTGGAAAAAGCACAGCTGATAGAGCAGTTACAGAGGAGGAGGGGATGATGAAAGGTTCTGACCTGAAACGTCGGATCACCCCCCCCCCCCCCCCCCCCCCCCCCCCCCCCGGCCGCTTGACCTGTTGTGCCATTTCCAGCTCCACATTTTATCCACTAATGTAAGTTGTGACCCTAACCAATTAATTCAACAGTTGTTTCACTGGTTGACGATTCCGAATGCCTGGAAGTTCAGTTGAAGGAGCTCTGCTCAGCTGACCTTCAGTTTGGAATGTGGTCTTTCCGCAGTTTCTGTGAAGTGGCCTAGTTGTTTTGTAAGTAAAGGTACATGCTGTTTTACATGCAAAACTCTGTAGAGGATGAATGAAGAATGGTGTGTCTGTGTGTCCATCATCTTTGTTTCAGTTTCCTATGCCAGGAATTTCGAGAATGAAGAAAATGAAAATTTTAAGAGTATCAATATTTTATCTCATTTGTTCTATACTTCATAGCTGCATAATTTAATAAGAGAGGTCACTGAGCTGAAACAGATCTTTTCAGGAGGCATAGGTGGTGAATCTTTTCACCAACATTATTACTGTTAAAACCATTGCTCTCTTCAGATGTTGCCCGATTTCCAGTATTTTCTGTTACCTAATTAATGGCAAAGTTTCTGATTTCAAGAAACGTGTTACAGGAAGATCATGCTTATTTTATGCAAGCCGTCATGTCTTGCCTCAATGTATGGATGCTAATACATTTATTTCTTTGCGAACGATTTAAGCATTGTCTTCAGGTTAGAGGTCTGGTGAAGTAATTGGTCAAAGTGAAGGAAGCTGGAAAAGAGGAAGGAGTTGGAGGGGTGATGGTTGCAATTAGGGAACAGTGGAGAGAATTGGAGGGGATGGGGGTCATGTGAAGAGATTGGCACAAATCCAGCCCTTTAGTTGGGATGATGCCATCCTGTTTTTGTTTTAAATTCTTATTTCTGTATGAATGAAGAAATTGTGTTAAGGCCAGTTGGCCTTAAAAATATCCAAGACAGAGGTAGGTGGATTCTTGCTTACCAAGGGGATTTGTAGGAGTTGAGGTTAAAATCAGAGCAGCGTGATCTTGTTGAATGGCAGAACAGGTTTGAAGGTCAGAGTGGCCTACTTCAGTTTCTTGTATGTTTGTTTTGATATAGCACCTATAACAGTCAAATTTCCCAAAGAAAAAATGGAGTAACATTTATTTAATGTTAAGCATGGTTTATGATGTGATGCACAGCTAAACTGCTTAACCTGCTCTGCCAATGGAAGTATCTTTATAATGCTCTTAAATTTTTTTAAAAAGTGGTATTTCTGGTCAGTTATCATCCTGTTCAAATGTGTTTGATGATCCTCCGAAGCAGGACTTAAACTTAGACCATCTGGTCCAGAGTTAGGGCACTAATGAACAAGATGTGTATATACAATGTCTGACAGTGGTTACATAGTAGCTAACATTTAGCTCCAGATATCACCATTTGCTGTGGTGGGGTTTGAACTCCAGTCCTCAGCACATTAGCCTGGGATTCAGCACTACCAGGTCAGTGATATTACCTCTACACCACTACTTCCAAGAACACTTCTAAAAGAATCTCTATCAACGGCCATTGCAGGAACTCACTTTGGACAAAGTGGGTGTTAACAAACTTACAAAGGTCTGGGGCTGAAAAATGAACTTTGACACAACTTTGAATTTAGAGAGATGGATGACCCTTTCAGATTTTCTCGCAATTGCTGAAATCCAGATAACGAAATGGTGGATTTAACTTGTTTGCTATGATTTTAGGGTTTAAAAATGTGTTGCTGGAAAAGCGCAGCAGGTCAGGCAGCATCAAAGGAACAGGAGAATCGACGTTTCAGGCATAAGCCCTTCAGGAATGAGGAGGGTGTGCCAAGCAGGCTAAGATAAAAGGTAGGGAGGAGGGACTTGGGGGAGGGGCGTTGGGAATACAATACGTGGAAGGAGGTTAAGGGAAGGGTGATAGGCCGGAGAGGGGGTGGGGGCGGAGAGGTCGGGAAGAAGATTGCAGGTCAAGAAAGTGGTGCTGAGTCTGAGGGTTGGGACTGAGAAAAGGTGGGGGGAGGGGAAATGAGAAAGCTGGAGAAATTTGCATTCATCCCTTGTGGTTGGAGGGTTCCTAGGCGGAAGATGAGGTGCTCTTCCTCCAGGCGTCGTGTTGCCATGGTCTGGTGATGGAGGAGGCCAAGGACCTGCATGTCCTTTGCGGAGTGGGAGGGGGTTTAAAGTGTTCAGCCACGGGGCGGTTGGGTTGGTTGGTGCGAGTGTCCCAGAGGTGTTCTCTGAAACGTTCCGCAAGTAGGCGGCCTGTCTCCCCAATGTATAGGAGGCCACAATGGGTGCAGCGGATGCAGTAAATTATATGCGTGGAGGTGCAGGTGAATTTCTGATGGATATGGAAGCATCCCTTGGGGCCTTGGAGGGAAGTGAGGCGGGGGGGAGGTGTGGGCGCAAGTTTTGCATTTCTTGCGGTTGCAGGGGAAGGTGCCGGGAGTGGAGGTTGGGTTGGTGGGGGGTGTGGCTCTGACAAGGGAGTCACGGAGGGAGTGGTCTTTCCGGATTTTAGGTTTGTGTTTGTGATTTTTTTTTAATTTAAAAGGAATATTTCTCCCACCACAGGCCACCTGTGCCAATATGCTGTGGCACCTCGAATATTTGTGACAGGCATGATTAAATTCTACTGGGTGGCAGCAGATCTACTCAGAACTTTGGGCCTCCTGAAACTCAGTATAAACCTTTTAAATGTTGAAATAACACGTGTGCTTTGGTTTTAAAAGATAAAAATTTTAACTCCAACAATTGGCCATGCTTTGCTATTGATTGATTCATGAATTTCACCTGATGCCTAGCTGATAGTTTATCCTACCTGGTGACCAGAAAAATATGTCTCAAAGTAATCTTTAATTCAGTAGGTTTGCAGTTTTGAAAATATGCATTTAATTTTCTGAATGGAGTTTCCATACTGACATCTGATGGTTATTGGCAATTATTTGGTAAAGTAATCCCTGTGCTGTGCACCTTTTCCAGTTATTACCTGGGGATGTTGGGAAAAATACGATATCTCTGGGTATTAAAACTACAAATCAGCAAGGATGACAAAATTGGTGTCAGTTGTCACAATAGGTTTGGAACACCAGGAATTGATTTCAGTTCATTTACAATGGAGTCCGTTATGGAGCAAAAACAAATGGGATTGAGCAATGGGGAAAGAAGGTGAAACATAGAGTCATAGAGATGGACAGCACAGCAACAGACGAGTCCATGCTGACCAGATATCCTAAATTAATCTAGTCCCAATTGCCAGCACTTGGCCCATATCCTTCTAAACCTTTCCTATTCAGATCCCATCCAGATGCCTTTTTAAATGCTGTAAATGTACCAGCTTCCACCACTTCTTCTGGCAGCTCATTCCATACAAACACCACCCTCTGCGTGAAAATGTCCCTTAGGTACCTTTTTAAATCTTTCCCCTCTCACCTTAAATCTGTGCCCTCTAGTTCTGGACACTCTCAACCTGAGGAAAATACCATGTGTATTTACCCTATCCATGCCCCTTATGACCTTATAAACCTCTATTAGGTCACCCTTCATCCTCCAATGGTCCAGAGAAAACAGCCCCAGCCTGTTCAGCCTCTCTGTATAGCTCAAAC
The DNA here is from genome assembly GCF_037043375.1 of Chiloscyllium plagiosum. NCBI lineage: Eukaryota > Metazoa > Chordata > Chondrichthyes > Orectolobiformes > Hemiscylliidae > Chiloscyllium > Chiloscyllium plagiosum. The sequence continues at coordinate 19,640,924 of NW_028270152.1, read as the reverse complement.
CCTCCAACTCCAGCAATGTCCTTTGTAAATCTTTTCTGAAACCTTTCAATTTTCACAACATCCTTCGTATAGGAGGGAGACCAGAATTGCGCACAGGATTCCAAAAGTGGCCTAACCAATTTCCTGTGCAGCCGCAACATGACCTCCCGGAGGAGAAAACTTGCCATGTCTGTGGCTGTTGAATTTCAGGACTTCAGGGGATCTGACTTGTGTTAACATCGGTTACTGGCTGTTAGAATCCCCCACCTAAGAACTATATTTGTAAAATTACTTTGACTGTAGAATCAGAGATGTACAGCATGGAAACAGACCCTTCGGTCCAACCCGTCCATGCCGACCAGATATCCCAACCCAATCTAGTCCCACCTGCCAGCACCCGGCCCATATCCCGCCAAACCCTTTCTATTCATATACCCATCCAAATGCCTTTTAAATGTTGCAATTGTACCAGTCTCCACCACTTCCTCTGGTAGCTCATTCCATACCGTACTACCCTCTGCATGGAAAAGTAGCCCCATAGGTCTCCTTTATATCTTTCCCCTCTCACCTTAAACCTATGGCTTCTAGTTCTGGACTCCCCGACCACAGGGAAAAGACTTTGCCTATTTACCCTATATATGTCCCTCATAATTTTGTGAACCTCTATAAGGCTGACAAATAGCTTAGAATCAGATTTTATTGTCACAAGTACAGGAGTATGAGTACAGCAAAAAGTGTACAGAGGTACTTCGGTATAAAGTAGAAAATAAAGAAACAAAATTAAAAGTTAAAAATCATTGCCTTTCTTGGTACTAAGTAGAAAATTAAAATTAAAAGTTCAGCAGTCTGTCTATTGTGTTTCGCCATGCTGGGCTTCCATTCCCTACAAGCACCCGATCTCCTCTGCTTTGATCCACTTTCCGGGAGACCTCTGGCTGTCTGCTCTCACTGCAGCCACAGATGCCAGGGAGTCTCCCTCATTGCCACGTGGGACTCGCTTTTCCTGTATTGAGTTCAATCTCCGACTGTCATTGTCCTGATCCAGGCCTCCAGCCGCTGCCATGCTCCAGACCCAATGAAGCCATGATCCTGTCGCTTTCCCTGCCTCCATCGAGCTCACTCCAATGGCAAGCTCGATCTCCCCTGTGCCTATTACCACTGCAGATGCTCTGAGACCTGGGGCAGCCTTCTATCAATGCTGCTGCAAATGCTGGGGACCCTGTTTCACTGCCATGCACTTGGCTTGCTCTCCCACGCACTGGGCTTGTCTGTGCTGCAAAAATTCATTCTCCATGGAAGGTAAGTAGATTTAAAGTAGGAAGAAAAAGCAGTGAAAGTACAAAAAAATGTAAAAGTGAATGGAGCCAGATGAGTTGGAAGCAGGAGCCCTCGCTCTGTGCTGTTACTCTGCGTTACTTAGCCCAGCTGGTATTATCTGCTATCACTCTCCAGCTGCTCCTGCCCACACCAATCTTCACCATGTACACGGCAGGTACTCATGTGACTCAGCCAACGTTGCAGGCAAGGATGTCCTGAGGCATGGTACATTGGTGAGACTGAGCAGAGGCTACAACAACAGATGAATGGACACCGCACAACAATCACCAGCCAGAAGTGTTCCCTCCCAGTTAGAGAACACTTCAGCGGTCCTGGACATTTGGACCTTAGGTGACCATCCTCCAAGGCGGACTTCAGGACAGGCAACAATGCAAACTGGCCGAGCAGAGGCTGATAGCCAAGTTCGGTACCCATTAGGATGGTCTCAACTGAGATCTTGGGTTCATGCCACACTACAGGTACCCCACTGCACTATACACTCTCTCACACACGTGCACACTCCCACAGACCCTCACACTCATGCAGACCCTCTCTCGTACACAAGCTCACACATATACCCCCCCACACACTCTCCCATGCACACATCCTCTCACAGACTTGTACTCCATTACACTCTCACATATAAACCATACATATGTCTCTCTCTCATACTCACACCCCATGCATGCACTCACTCAGTCTCCTCTGCATGTGCGCACACAAGTTTGTGGGGTGAATTTGTACTTCCAAAATTGCATTTTATTTTGCTCAAAACTGTGTAAATCCATGTCGAGATTCTATAAATCCAACTTTAGAAATAGAATCTGTCTGATCTAACATTGGGACACAGATTTTAACCTCACACCTTCAATGCATTATCTGCGCTGCGATGGCATCTATTGTTAAAATTATCTTGAGAATGTAACTTTAAAAAAGTTCTGGGGTTTACATATGAGGGAACCAAAACTAAAATGGTAATTCTAAAAGCTGAAAGGATTAAGCTAAATTTGTTTAATATTACATTCCATGACATTACAATTCTGATGCTATAATTCTGTGTCTTATGATTCTGCTCCACAACTACCTGATGAAGAAGCAGCGCTCCGAAAGTTAGTGTTTCCAAATAAACCTTTTGGACTATAACCTGCTGTTGTGAGATTTTTAACTTTGTCCACCCCAGTCCAACACGAGCACCTCCAAATCAATCTTTATCTGACCCGATTAGCAAATAAATCTATTCCTTTTTCCACCTTGCAAATCTCACTTCCCCTTTAAACACACCTAATCTATTCATCACTTCCTTCTGGTTATCTATTTAATACTCACACGCTGATTAATGAAGTTTCTTCCAAATTCCTTATTAGTAATTATCTTGTATTTATGACTGAGGGTTTTGGACTTCACTGTAAATGGAAATTGTGTTTGATTTGGTGTGATAGATTTGGTGGGGCAGAGAGGATTGTGGGAGGAAGGAACAGATGCAACATGTCTGTTTAATGGCAAAGCTTACAAATACAAATTGCTTGGGGTCATGTGACATTCCACAAAACCTTTTCATTCATTTAGATCCCATGGACATGTTGCCAGTCATCACTTCTGGCGACTAAATAACTAAATTAACCACTCTTGTAACTTTTGAGTTAGAACAGAAAATCACTTTGTATGCAGGCTTGGTGATATGTCCACTGTTTGTCTCTTCATTGTGGGGAGGTTATGTGCTTTTACTTTACTTTGCCAGCACATATGGTTGTGATCCTTCACCATTTGCTGATCCATAAATGTTTATATTTTATGAGATGGGAACATTCACAGAATGTTTTGATCCTCTGGGATTTTTCACCATCTTGCAGTTACATTTATTGATTGAATCTTGACAGGTTCATAAATTGCTAATTGCACTGTTCAGTGCTTGATGTCTACGCACCTATTGTTAGCCCAGAGATCTGGCCAGCTCGTTTAACACTGGCCATGTTGAGTTGACTGCCTGTGTTCAGTATTATCACAACATTAGCCTTTGTCCTGTCAGGATTCAATTCACTGGGGATCTTGAGATTCTCCATTTTAGCAAAGTAAAATCGTGGAATGATGTAACACAAGGAGACCATTTGGTTTATCATGTCTGTGCCAGATTTTTAAAAGTGATCGAACTACTGTTCTCCTGCCTTTTAGAGTCAGAGTCATAAAGATGTACAGCATGGAAACAGACCATTCGGTCCAACTTGTCCATATTGACCAGATATCCTAACCTAATCTAGTTCCATTTGCCAGCATTTGGCCCATATCACTCTCAACCCTTCTATTCGTATACCCATCCTGATGCATTTTTCCATACCTCCTCCATGTTTTCCTGGTCAGTTAGTTACTGATTCCTGTCTTTTGAAGGTTATGGTTTTATCGCTTCCATTAAATTTTCTGCAGTGCATTCCAGATAATGTTTTTTTAAAAAAATTCTTATCTCATCGCTAGTTATTTTGAAAAACATCAAAAGTCCGTATTTTCTATTTACCGACTCTTCAGTCACTGGAAACTGTTTCTCCTTATTTCTCGGCTTCAATTTGAATGCACAACTTAAATCTACATGGAATACACCTCTGCTCCAAGGTGAACCAATTATCACTTCTCTGTGTCACTGAAGTCTCATCTCATGTCATTCTAGTAAATCTCCAGGATGTTCTTTCAGGCCTTTAGTATCTATTACCCTAAATTGTCGTGCCTCCAGTTGGCCACACTACTGCAGCTGAATCCCAATTCCAACAAACCTGTGAGCACCTGAGATTTACAATTCATTCAAATTGTTTTTTGTAAAAATCTAAATTCTCAATAGGAAGTTACTTGCTACTTGGTCGTACTTGGAGTGGAGTTGGAGAAGCTGGAAACTCTGGCTTCTTAGTAGGAAATCCAAGTGGACGAAGACAACATGAATAAAAAGAGAAAATGCTGGAGACTCTGCAGGTCTTGCGGCACCAGTGGAGAGAAAAACATTATGGCTTCAGGAAAATCGAAAATTGTTTGAAATAGTCAGGAGGGGAGAATTAGGTCCAGTAATTTATTGAATTTCTGGGTGTTTGCGTTGTAATTTCTAATTCTGGAAAAGAATGAGTTTTCAGGTGTTTTGCATTATATGTTCCATAGTCCAGTTAAAAGGATTTTTTTTGTAATGTAAATATTGAGAGTATGAAGTGCTTGGTTCTGGATTATTCTGGTTTACGTTTTGGCGGGGAAACAATTTAAACATGGTGTTTGGGTTTTGGAGCAACAACAAAGGTAGATTTTTAGATACAGATTTTTTTTTACTTTGTAATGCCAATTCTTTTTCTCTAAGAATAAGAGCAACAGGAAATGCTGAAACACTCCTTTGGTCAGGCAACATCGATAAAGAGACAGACTTCATTAGAAATGCAGGGTCTACTTTGAAATATGCATTTCTTTACATGTTGTACAGACAGGTGCTGTTGTACAGACAGGTCAGTAACCTCAGCAGAACTTCTGAGGAGCCAATGTTTTCCATTACCCAGCAGATCCATTGCAGTTTGGCATTTAGACATTATGGTGCCTAACCGTGGAAATAAGATTTACAATTGATGCATGCATTTTTAAAGGAAGGTACATTTCCATTTAGATTTGCAATTGAATTTCAGTTATTTAAAATACTGAACACAGGCTGCTTTATAACATGTATCACAATTGTATCACAATTCACCTGGCTGTGATTGTTACACATTTATTTTCATCAAATCATTAGCCACCACCCCATGGTTAGTTAGATTTATTATAGTGAGACCCTATGTTTATTTCAGATTTCTGACATCTATAATGTTTCCACTTGCCCTACAGCAAGGACAATTTCACTGGCTCAATGACTTGCTCACTGTCAATTTAAGAACCTTGTAACCATGCAGATCTTTCACATGTTCCAGTGAAGTTTGCACCATATTCTAACTCTCAAGTTCTCCCAGTAAGTGTGAATTACTGACATGCCTGGGTTCCCTCAAAACGCACAGAAATGATTTGATTTCATAACAGCTGCTTGTTTGAAATTATTTAGGGATCCGATTTTAATCATCTCCAATATTAACGTGGAGATCTATGTTGCAATCAGAGAAAATATTCATTATCCTTTTTCTACCTTATCACAGTATTCTGAATGCTACAGATTCTCTACTTGGCAGTAGTAGGTGGTCACTGTTCCTTGAATTCATGAAGGGCAAGATGGGTACAAATTTGACATGGCATCTCCATGTGAGCTTTGACTGTGTCAGTGTCTGATAAACTTTCCCTGTTTTGAAAAAAAAACTAATCTGTAGAGCCAAGAACGATTTTATTACTCCCTTGAAGTGCATACATCTTTCTTCTGTGCACATCCTCTAATGTGTCATGTTTTATTGTTGATTCTCAATTTAAAAAAAAGGACGTTATACTTGACCTTGCTTGGTGGACGTGTACTTTGGTAGCACATAATCTGCACCGTGCGATGGGCGTTTATTTGATGATTTTCATGTTTATCTTAATGTTTACCCTGCTATTAATGATGCAGAAGTTGTAATCCCTCACCCTCCAGATTGAAGGTGGGAGAGAAAAACGTCAGAAGTATAGTTTGAAACAAAAATAGTTAAGAATTTAAGTTAGATCATGTAAAACTTGCTCTGTAAAGAGGAACTTAATAGTGGGAAAAAGTTATGTAAAAGAACTGAGACACTTTGATGTTTTGGGCAGTGTACTTTACCTGTCATTTGCAGGAATACCTCAATAGGGAAACGAGGTAATTATATGTAGTGCAGGGTGGGAGTATGTACCGGATCTTTCTGCTGATTATACAGTGAAGGAAATCTTCCACCCTGACTTGGTCTGGCCTACATGTTACTCCAGACTGAGCAATGTGCTTTGCTATTAACTGCCCTCTGCAATGGCTGAGCCAGCCGCTCATTTCAAGGGTAATCAGGGATGAGAAACAAATGCTGGTCTTAATAGGTATGGTCGAGGGAAAAAAGCACGTTCGAGGTAATTCACTTGCATCAGCATGATTCACTTTAGAGACACTGCGTGCTCATTGTGAGTTGAACATCTTGAAAGCTCTTAGTAAAGGTATGAAGGAGATTCTTACCTCAATTCAATTATATACACAACATTTTCTCTTCTGCTTTTCATTCAATATTTAGAAGAGAAGGGGATTTTATATTTTGATTTTAAAAAAGAATGTTATCTATATATCAGAATGAGCTTCAGTTTGATTTATTGTTGCATGCACTGAGATACAGTGAAGTGTTGTTTTGCGTGCTATACAGCAGATTGTACCATGCAAAGTGCATCAGGTCAGCAGAAGCGTGTGCAGAATACAGTGTTACAGCCACAGAGAAGGTACAGTGAGAGCTCCGAATTAATATTTGAGAAGTCCATTCAAAAGTAAAGTGTGGTGCTGGAAAAGCACAGAAATGAAGGGCTTATGCCCGAAAAGTCAATTCTGCTCCTTGGATGCTGCCTGACCTGCTGTCTTTTTCCATTGCCACACTCCCGACTCTGATCTCCAGCATCTGCAGTCATCACTTTCTCCAATTCGGTTAAAAAATTGGATAACAGCAGGGAAGAGGTTATGCTTGAATCTGTTCGATGAAGACTTGACAAAAATACTGCTCATCTTGCAATCAGATTGGTTTATTTATACATGTCAAAATTTCAATAAAATACAAGCCCAAGAAAGATAGCGATATCCTCAGTTAGTGACTGAAGGAGCTGTACATGGAATTTATGGCCACCACCATAGAGTCATAGAGATGTACAGCATGGAAACAGACCCTTCGGTCCAATCAGTCCATGCCGACCAGATATCCCAACCAAATCTAGTCCCACCTGCAAGCACCTGGCCCATATCCCTCCAAACCCTTCCTATTCATATACCCATCCAAATGCCTCTTAAATGTTGCAATTGTACCAGCCTCCACCACATCCTCTGGCAGTTCATTCCATACCCATACCACCCCCTGAGTGAAAAAGTTGCCCCTTAGGTCTCTCTCCTATCTTTCCCCTCTCACTCTAAACCTATGTCCTCTAGTTCTGGACTCCCCCACCCCAGTGAAAAGACTTTGCTTATTTATCCTATCCGTGCCCCTCATAATTTTGTGAACCTCTATAAGGTCACCTCTCAGCCTCCAATGCTCCAGGGAAAACAGCCACAGCCTGTTCAGCCTCTCCCTATAGCTCAAATCCTCCAACCCTGGCAACATCCTTGTAAATCTTTTCTGAACCCTTTCAAGTTTCACAACATCTTTCCGATAGGAAGGAGATCAGAAATGCACACAATATTCCAACAGTGGCCTAACCAATGTCCTGTACAGCTGCAACGTTACCTCCCAATTCCTTTACTCAATACTCTGACCAATAAAGGAAAGCATACCAAACACCTTCTTCACTATCCTCTCTACCTGCGACTCAATTTTCAAGGAGCTATGAACCTGCACTCCAAGGTCTCTTTGTTCAGCAACACTCCCGAGGACCTTACCATTAAGTGTATAAGTCCTGCTAAGAATTGCTTTCCCAAAATGCAGCACCTCGCATTTATCTAATTTAAACTCCATCTGCCACTTCTCAGCCCATTGACCCATCTGGTCCAGATCCGGTTGTAATCTGAGGTAACCCTCTTCGCTGTCCACTACACCTCCAATTTTGGTGTCATCCACAAACTTACTAACTGTACCTCTTATGCTCGCATCCAAATCATTTATGTAAATGACCAAAAGTAGAGGACCTAGCACCGATCCTTGTGGCACTCCACTGGTCACAGGCCTCCAGCCTGAAAAACAATCCTCTACCACCACCCTCTGTCTTCTATCTTTTGAACCAGTTCTGTATCCAAGTGGCTAGTTCTCCCTATATTCCATGAAATCTAAACTTGCTAATCAGTCTCCCATGGGGAACCTTGTTGAACGCCTTACTGAAGTCCATAAAGATCACATCTACTGCTTTGCCCTCATCAATCCTCTTTGTTACTTCCTCAAAAAACTCAATCAAGTTTGTGAGACATGATTTCCCATGCACAAAACCATGTTGATTATCCCTAATCAGTCCTTGCCTTACCAAATACATGTACATCCTGTCCCTCAGGATTCCCTCCAACAACTTGCCCACCACCAAGGTCAGGCTCACCGGTCTATAGTTCCCTGGCTTGTCCTTACCCCCCTTCTTAAACAGTGGCACCACGTTTGTCAACCTCCAGCAGATCTGATAAGAGTAGAAATAATCCTCAGAAACTTATCATAAACAATTTCAGATTTGGGATAGTTTAGAGATCAGGTAGACTCTTAATAGCAAAAGTAAAATTGTTATCCATGGCTTATTGAGAGTGTTGGGCAGGTTGCCAGTGAGGAATTGGTGAGTCATGTAAGTTGAAAACAAAAATATTAAATACCAACATTTCAATTTGCATCATACAATCTGTTTTATTATATAATGTGTCTTGGTACTGTGTTTGGTACCTTTTTTTTTGGGGTTGTAATGGTTGTTGTTTTGGAGCAGAGACCATTGCTATAAATAAAACATTTGAACAAAACTGTTTTAAAAATTGAGGGGAATGAATAAAAGAATTGAGCATAAAATGAATGTAAGGTCCATCAAACTGAATTCCAGAGTTGATTTGAATTTCCAATCTCTGTACTTGACAGCTTAATTCAGTTTAGGGATTGCCAACTCAATAAATCCAAAAGTTTATATTTGAGAATTCATTGGTGTTCTGGATCCCTTGCCACAGTGAATTAGTCAGCAGTTTTGAGTACCAATTATGATATAACCCTTTAGCTTGCATGCTATAATTTGGCAGTGTTTCTCCAGACACATTCCACGTCTCACACTTGAAAACTTCCTTGTTGATCTCCTACCTCTCCATGCTCCCCAACTTTCTCTGAGAGGTTTAAAAAAAAAAGGCAATCCAGACAGCTATCTTGATTGCTATCCTAACACCTGTAGGGAAGGAAAGGTGATGTTAGTGCATTAGGTGTTCCTTAGATTGAACTGGTTTACTATATTTCAATGATATTTAGCTTTCCAACTCCATTAAGTAGCGTGTCCCTCAAGAAAACATTGCCATTGATTTTCTTTCTGATGGGAAGGGTAGTTTTCAGTGAATTGTATATGAATCACTTTAACGTATGATGTATCTGATTACACCGATACCCATTTAACTGGAGAATAATGAACATTTTATGTGCGCTTTTAAAAATGAATTGCAATTAATCTCGAGTGATTACTGCTCAGTGTCTGTTATAAAGTTCCTTTACTTTTGGGGAAAGAATGTTAATCCGTTGTGCACAGCTTCATTTCATAGACAAATTATTATTCAACTTTTCTGTAGCTGCATTTTTATTGAATTCCAATAAGAATTTTTTTAAAATTTAAAATCGCCTGCAGAGTGATGTCCAAAGATGGAATTCAATAAAGCATCTTCCCTTACACATGTGATGGGCAGATATTACAAGACCCCCTGATTACTAAAGATTACTACTTATAAAAGATGAATTTAGGAAATAAATGCTCTGTGAACAGAGAAACTCACTCCTCCCTTCCCTTCTCCCTCCAACATCAGTGTTATCAGAATGTGATCTACATCAGCATTTGTGAGCTAAATGGGGAGACAGTTAAATTACCTCAGTCCAATTCATCATTTGTAAGTGTATGCTTCAATTAATACTGACCAAGCCTGCTACAAAATGTTAATGACTGTCTACAGGCTTGAGAGGTTTTGTTGTAATGTTTTATTATTAAATCCAAGTTATTGAAAGCAATCTACATTATTTTATCTTGACAGGTGCTGGAGAATCTGGGAAAAGCACAATTGTAAAGCAAATGAAGTGAGTATTATCCTTGATGTTTTGAAGAATATAAACCATTTGTCCATGAACAGTATGTTATGCCATCAGTAGCGCACCCACTTTATGATCTTTATGGGCACCTCACTCCTGCATGTTGGGTTTGCCTGTGATCCTCCCATCATGTCACTTGGTGTTACTTCAAGGCAACAAGGAATTGTTAAAGGTGGGAGTAATCCACAGATCCAATGAGTATGTTCTTGATGAAATAGGGGTGAGATAAATCAACAATGTATGTTGTGTTTTTAGATGATTGAAGGTAACTTAGTGTTGTATTATGCATTGTGTCCAATCTAAGACTGTTTGTTTGATACTGACATTGAATGTCAATAGTTGAAGAACCATCTATTCCCAAACATTCCGAACCTTCACTTGGATCGGAGTAACGGGAATATATTTGGGGCTGCAAATGTGGAAGGTTATTTTTCGGTGGTCTTAAGGTGCGTTTACAGTAGGGAAATACAGGAGTAGAAGTTATTTTAAGGGTCCTTTTAAACAAGCGCACACAATGAACATGAGTTGGAGTGAAGGAAAAGCATACAGAAGGTGTAAAAAGCTAAAATGGTTTCCAAGGATTAGAACCACATGCAGGGATGTACAACAAGGGAGACTAAAATTCCTGTCTTGGCCTTAAAGCAAATCGCAACATTAAGCTAATCCAGTTTTGTCATTTTGCAATGTTTTGAACTTAGTAATGAAGTGCTCATCACACTTAATGGTGTTGGCATCACACTGCATTGCAAACTAGCCATCCAGCCAAATGAGCTAACTAGGAGGGTTCTCAATGTATTTCACATACTCAAGCCATCCAACTACATACCCTATTCATATACTTTTCATGCTTTTGATACACCATAGATGTGGAGCACAGAGATATGACATTCTATCAAGCAAACTGCTTATGGTTGGAGTCCAGAATACAATCTCATGTTTTATGGATTATATTCGAAAGCTCAAAGTACACTTGTATGATTTTGTTTAAGCAAATCACTATTTGGTGGTTGATTGGATTGGTCTTTTTATGTGTTTCTCAGTTTCACCACAGACACATTTCACTGATACTCCACTGTTCTCAAACTTTAAAGATTTAGTGGAGATGCAGTGTGTTTTGCTTTGTGCCCTACTAAGGGAGTGTAGTGAGGTGGCTGGTACTGATAGAATTGCCAGCTCTTGATAAATTGGAGCATTTTCCTTAAATTACGTGATCAAGGTGTACTCTCTAAATGAATGTTCAGAGGATGTCAATTAAAACACCTCTTTAAAACCATCTAGATGTGGAGTGCTCGCTCCTAAAACAAAATTTCTCAATTTTGAATCATGGAACTAGTTGTGTTGCTTTTTATCCATGCTGTTTGGTTTGAATTATTTAGCTTTAAGATAACACACGTTATAGATGACCGTTGCAGTAGTGTCAAAGACTGACTGATTATATTAGAAGTCGGTTAGAAGGTAGTGCAAGGCCCGTGGTTCCATGGATGCTACAGTCGGGCTGTTTGGTATAATAAAGTTATGTGGAACTGAAACATTTCTTCTTTGGATTTTTATAGGATTATCCATGAGGATGGATACTCAGAAGAAGAATGTAGACAATACAAAGCTGTGGTATACAGCAACACCATCCAGTCTATCATGGCCATCATCAAAGCTATGGGAAACCTGAAAATAGACTTTGGAGAGTCTGGCAGAGCAGTAAGTCAACTCTGCAGGCAACTTAGTGGATATTTCTTGTAAATTGATCTATGTGTTTGATAAGTGTGCTGTTATGATGACACACACAAGAAGACATAAACATTGCTGCTTTTTATGCGGGTTTCATTTACTGAGAGTTATTGGAGCAATCATTTTTTTTCATTCGTGGGTTGACATGCATCGTTTGGTGGTGAGCAGCTTTCTTGAGCTGTCGGAATCCATGTTGTGTAAGTACGCCCAGAGCACTTATGGAGATGTTCTAGGGTTTTGATGCAGTGAAGGGGTGATGAGTTATTTCCAAGTCAGATGTTCTGTCAAATGGAGGGGAACTTTTCATTCTACATGGGTTTGGAAAGTACTTTTGAAGCAGCATTGGTGAATTCCCACAGTGCGTTTTATAGATGCTACACAGTGCTGCTACTGAGCATCAGTGGTGATGGGCCTGAATAGCACCACATTCATGAACAGTCAAGCAGCTGCTTTGTCATGGATGCTGTCAAGCTTCTTGACTGTTGGAGCTGAGCCCATCCAGGCAAATGGTAGGGTCCTGGCCTGCCTCATAGATGGTGCACACACCTTGGAGTCAGGAGATGAGCTACTGGCCGCATTACTCCCAGCCTCTGACCTGCTCTCGTCGTCATTGTGTTTATGAGGCGAGTCCAGTCCAGTTGCTGGTCAATGGTAACCACCATGATATTGAGAGTGGGGAATTCAGTGATGGTAAGAGTGACTGTGACTTATTGAAGTTTTACATTCACAGCTCATAAACGCCAGGCAATATTACTTGTCACTTTTCAATCATTCCTGAAGAAGGGCTTATGCCTGAAATGTTGATTCTCCTGTTCCTTTGATGCTGCCTGACCTGCTGCGCTTTTCCAGCAACACATTTTTAAGCTCTGATCTCCAGCATCTGCAGTCCTCACTTTCTCCTAGTTGATTTTAACCTACTGCGAATCCTCTTGCAAGGATGCCTTCCTTGAAGAAGCTCTCCTCCTCCCTCTACAAGGATCTCAGTGAGTCCCCCTCTCTCTGCACCCCCAGGTCATCTCCTCTGCCCTGAAGCTCTTCAGCCACTTTCATCCCTGAAGAAGGGCTTATGCCCGAAACGTCGATTCTTCTGTTCCTTTGATGCTGCCTGACCTGCTGCACTTTTCCAGCAACACATTTTTAAGCACTTTTCAATCTAAGTCTGGATATTGTCCAGATCTTGTTTCATTTGGACATGGACACCTTAGATACTGAAGCAGTCTCAAATGATGCTGAACATTGTGCAATCATTGGCAAATGTTGCCCATTTCTGACCGTATGATGTTGTGATGGTCATTGATCAAGCAGATGAAATGGTTGCAAGTAAGAAACTCGTGTGGAAATATCCTGGAGCGGAAATGACTGACCTTAACAACTGCAAGTGTCTTCCTGTGTGCCAGGTGTGACGAAAACCAGTCAAGAGTTTTTTCCCCCCCAATTCCCATTGACACTAGTTTTGCCACGGCTCTTTCATATCACACTTGGCCTTTATGTCAAGGGCTGTCACTCTCCCTGTCCTCTAGAATTCAGCTCTGTCCATGTGAACCAAAGCTATAATGAGGTCAGGAGGTGAGTGGCCCTGGTGGAACCCAAACTGGGCATCACTGAGCAGGTGCTGCTTGATAGCACTGTTGATGACACCTTCCATCAATTTACTGATGATTCAGAGTAGACTGGGGCAGTAATTGGCTGGGTTGGATTTGTCCTTTTATTTTTGTGTACAGGACATACCTGTGGAATTTTTTGCATTGTGTCAAATGGTGCCAAGCTTGACAGTGTCAGGAAACTGTGCGCATGGGCTCAATTTCAAACTCTCTATCTCAAAGTCATGATGCCACTCATAAAGGTTGCACTGTGGATGCAAACAGAAGCAGGGAGGTGGTCGAAAAGAAGAGTGAGAATGTAGAAAAGTGAGGTAAAAGGCTCAGGAAAGGGGCCATGTCATCACCTAGTCTATCTTTCTCTCCTCTTCTCTATCTCCCAATCTTTATCCATTCTCCCACCCCACCTCACTCCTCCTGAATGCAGTTGTTACACATTCCCATATTTATGGGGAATAGTGCACATGCTCTCTGTGTTGGCATACACAGCCATCAAGCTTTTTGTGTTCTTGAAGCTGCACCCATACAGGCAAGTGGGGAGTATTCCACCACACTCCTGACTTGGAGGTGCTGGACAGGCTTTGAGGAGTTAGGAGGTCATAGAGATGTACAACGTAGAAACTGACCCTTCGGTCCAACTCGTCCATGCCAACTAGATATCCCAACCTAATCTAGTCCCATTTTCCAGCATTTGGCCCATATTCCTCCAAACTCTACCTATTCATATCCCCATCCAGATGCCTCTTAAATATTGCAATTGTACCAGCCTCCACCACTTCCTCTGGCAGCTCATTCCATACCCCTACCACCCTCTGTGTGAAAAAGATGCCTCTTAGATCTCTTTTATATCTTTTCCCTCTCACCCTAAACCTGTGCCCTCTAGTTCTGGACACCCCGACACCAGGGAAAAGATTTTGTCTATTTACCTTATCCGTGCCCCGCTTGATTTTATAAACCTCCTATGAGGTCACCTCTCGGTCTTTGATGCTCCAGGGAAAACAGCTCCAGCCTGTTCAGCCTCTCCTATAGCTTATATCCTCCAACCTTGGCAATATCCTTGTAAATCTTTTCTGAACCCTTTCAAGTTTCACAACATCTTTCCAATAGGAAGGAGACCAGAATTGTACGCAATATTCTAAAAGTGGCCTAACCAACATCCTGTACAGTCGCAACATGACCTCCCAACTCCTATACTCGATGCTCTGACCAATAAAGGAAAGCATATCAAATACCGCGTTCACTATCCTATTTACTTGCGACTCTACTTTCAAGGAGCTATGAACCTGCACTCCAAGGTCTCTTTGTTCCCTAGGACCTTGCCATTAAGTGTATAAGTCTAGCTCTGATTTGCTTTCCCAAAATGCAGCACCTTGCTTTTATCTAAATTAAACTCCATCTACCACATCTCAGCCCTTTGGCCCAACTGATCGAAATCCGTTGTAATCTGAGGTAACCTTCTTTGCTGTCCACCACTCCTCCAATTTTGGTGTCATCTGCAAACTTACTAACTATATCATCCTACGTTCATATCCAAATCGTTTATATAAATGATGAAAAGTAGTGGACCCAGCACCGATCCTTGTAGCACTCCACTGGCCACAGACGTCCAGTCTAAAAAACAACCCTTCCACCAACACCCTTTGTCTTCTACTGGTGAGTTACTTTAAACAGCATTTCTAATCTCTGACCTACTCTTGTAGCCACAGTGTTTATACATACATCCCATTCAGTTCTGGTCTGTGCTAACCCCCAGGTTGTTGATAGTGAGGGATTCAGCCATTGTAATGCTATTGAACATCAATTTGATTCTCTCTTTATTTAAGAGCTTGTCATTGCCTGGAATTTGTGTGGTGC